>NC_041019.1:45470722-45819987 GCF_004193775.1 Glycine soja | reverse complement strand
TCAAAGATATACTTGATCGGGTCATCTTGGATATTAGCCAGGTGGTGTGGTTAATCATGTAGTGACGAAGACGCTTGGCAGCCCAGGCTAGTGCACAACAAGTTTTCTCAAGTAGGGAGTACCTGGACTCACAATCTGTAAACTTCTTGCTCAAGTAGTAGATGGCATGCTCTTTCCTTCCGGTCTCATCCTGTTGTCCGAGCACACAGCCCATAGAATCTTCTAACACAGTCAAGTACATAATCAGAGGCCTTCCTTCAACTGGAGGTATAAGAATTGGAGGTTCTAGCAGATAATTCTTGATACTATCAAAAGCCTTTTGACAATCTTCGGTCCAAACAACCCCTTGATCTTTTCGAAGCAACTTGAATATAGGTCCGCACGTGGCTGTCATGTGCGATATGAAACGAGAAATGTAATTTAGACGCCCAAGAAAACCTCTCACTTGTTTCTCTGTTTGTGGAACCGGCATTTCTCTAATGGCCTTGACCTTGTCAGGATCTACTTCAATACCTTTCTGACTGACAATGAAACCCAAGAGTTTTCCAGATCTAACACCAAAGGTACATTTGTTGGGATTCAGTCGAAGTTGATACTTTCTCAGCCGTTGAAACATCTTCAGCAAGTACTCGACATGTTCTTCTTCAGTGCCTGACTTGACAATCATATCATCCACGTACACTTCTATCTCTTTGTGCATCATGTCATGAAAGAGAGTGGTCATGCCTCTTTGGTAAGTGGCACCTGCATTTATCAACCCAAAAGGCATTACCCTGTAACAAAAGGTGCCCCAAGGCGTGATGAAAGATGTCTTTTCTCTGTCTTCAACTGCCATCTTGATCTGATTGTACCCAGAGAAACCGTCCATGAAGGAGAAGACCTTGGACTTTGCAGCGCTGTCAACCAATACATCGATGTGAGGTAGAGGAAAGTCATCTTTCAGACTAGCCTTGTTCAAATCCCGGTAGTCAACGCACATCCTGACCTTGCCGTCCCTCTTTGGAACAGGCACTATGTTGGCTAACCATTGAGGATACTCTGATGTGACAAGAAAACCTGCATCGATCTGCTTCTGTACTTCCTCTTTGATCTTGAGAGCCATGTCAGGGCGAGTTCTTCTCAGTTTCTGCTTGACCGGTGGGCATTCGGGTTTTAAAGGCAAACGGTGCTCCACAATACGGGGATCCAAGCCGGGCATATCCTGGTACGACCATGCGAACACATCGGCATATTCTTTGAGTAATTCGATCACCCCTCGTTTGACAGTTGCCTCAAGCGATGCCCCAATCTTGACTTCCTTCTTATCCTTCTTGGTTCCCAAGTTAATCACTTCTACCACCTCCTCATGAGGCCGAATGGTTTTCTTTTCATATTCCAATAACCGAGCAAGTTCCTCCGGGATTTCATCATCCTCCTCCTCTTCAGCCTCGTAGACAGGAGATTCGAAGTTGGGAGAGAGTGCAGGGTTATTATGTTCAACGGGCTCATAAATGCCTAGTCTGCATATGATTGATGATTGACTTTAGAAAATGAGTGAACAATGCAGACTTTTTATAATTAATTGAAACCAGAAAACAAAAATAAAATATTTTGGGTTTTTTTTGTGTTACCATTTTCCAGAAAGAGCAATAAGCATAGATATCAGGATAAACCACATTTTCCATTAATAAGAGTAGTGCTTGAAACAAAACAGCCTTACATGGTTGCGCTTTCGTCCTGGGCAAGACGAAAGGATCTTTTTTTTGAAAAACAAACAAACAGAAAAAACAAAGACACATTACTTTGATGCATGAACTACTGAAGGGATGTCAACCGCGTCCCAGTCGCGAACAAGTTTTCCAGGTGTGACAAATGCAAGCACTATCTCTTCAGGAACATCTTCCAAGACAGCATTGGCTTCTGGCGAGTCGTTGATGAACCCGGCGCTACAAAAGGTGCTAGTAATGGAGCTTGATCCAACACTGTTCGTTGCGGATCCTGCAGAAGAAGCAAATCCCAGTCCTTCACGGTTTTTACTCTCTAGCAACTGCACAACTTTTCCCCATCCTATACCTGTTCCTTCCTGCACCACTTTCTGTGCGCTCTTCCAAGTAGCAAAAGATACTTCATTTTTCTCTGGCTTTTTACCCTCTACAGTCAGGCCTTGGAAAGAGGTTCCTTCTGTTTCATCAGCACCAATAAAGGAAAAAGCTGACAAATGACTAACCAATAAGGCTTCCTCTCCACTCACAGTGATCAATTTCCCATTTCTGACAAACTTCAGCTTTTGATGCAAGGTGGATGTCACGGCCCCAGCTTCATGGATCCATGGCCTACCCAAAAGGCAACTGTATGCGGCTTGAATATCCATCACCTGGAATGTAATTTGGAAAACAAACGGCCCAATTGTAATGGGCAAATCAACCTCCCCGATAACAGACTTTCTTGATCCATCAAATGCTTTGACAACCACCCCGCTTCTTCTCATGGGAGGCCCCTGGTAGGAGAGTTGACCTAATGTGGATTTGGCCATTACGTTCAATGAGGAACCGGTGTCCACAAGTACATTCGACAGAGCATCAGACTTGCAGTTCACCGATATATGTAACGCCAGATTGTGGTTCCTCCCCTCCTCAGGAAGCTCTTCATCACTAAAACTTAAATTATTGCAGGCAGTAATGTTTCCTACTATACTGTCCAATTGATTAACAGTCACGTCCCTTTCCACAAAAGCTTGGTCTAACACCTTCATTAGAGCCTCACGGTGTGCTTCTGAGTTCAATAGCAGAGACAAAATGGATATCTTAGAGGGAGTTTGCAGCAGCTGGTCTACTACTTTATACTCACTCTTCTGGATCAGTTTCAGAATCCCGTCATGATCAGAATTCTTGCTAGTCCCATTGGATTGGCCTACTTCCTTCCTTGTACCGGGGCCGTTCACTGTCACCTGTTTAACTGCCGGATCATTCACTTTCTTTGCAAACAATGTGGGGATAACACGTCCATTCCTCAGAACTTTACCGTCACTAGCAATGTTGTCCACAGAAATCGCAGGAGTTAGAGAGGGCAAAGGCACCTCCTGCCCACCTTCCAACATCGTGGCACTATACCTGTAAGGGACCGCTTTTAGAGAAGCATACGGCATAGGTCCTGGCAAGCTAACCACCAGTGGAGTAGTAGTTGATTCCCCACTGTTATAGCTTATTTCCAACCGCTGAAACTCAGGGGTGATGACGCACACTTCCTTGTCCTTCCTCGTGATGATTAGTTCTCTGTTGTCTATCAGCCTTTGTACGTCCTCTTGTACCTTTGGGCATCCTTTTACATTCACAGGACATATTTCACACGCTGCATGATCATGGTCAAACAGAGCTGCCTCGCACATCTTGATATGTATTGGGACCAGGGGAGTTCGGACGTGCTGGACGTTCAGGATGACACCGTCTTCATCACAATCTTGTATCATGTTGACAGCAGGCCCATGGTTCGGTAGAGGGTTCGCTTGAACATTGGGATTCTGATCTTTGAAGGATAGCAAGTTGGCTCGGACTAGTTTTTGCACTTCATTCTTCAGGACATAGCAGTTTTCAACGTCATGACCTGGGGCCCCTTGGTGGAAAGCGCAGGTTAAATCATGACGAAACCAGGGAGGTAAAACATCTGGTGTACGAGGGGGTGTTCTGACCTGGACAAGGTTTTTGGCGAGCAGGGCAGGGAGCAAGTCAGCATATTTCATCGGGATTGGATCAAAGGTTGTTTTTTGGCGGTTTTGTGAGTGATATGGTTGTTGGGGGGTCTGCGGGCGATTTTGTTGTTTTTGAGGGTATTGTGGCTGAGGGTATTGTTGTGGAGGGTATTGTTGTGGAGGGTATTGTTGTGGAGGGTATTGTTGTGGAGGGTATTGTTGTGGAGGGTATTGTTGTGGAGGGTATTGTTGTGGAGGGTATTGGTAGGGGTAACGTGGCCTTTGTTGGTGATATGATGGGTTTGGGATAGTGGATGCGACATTCGCAACCTGACGATATGGGGTGAAATTCTGCTGAGGTTTACCATGAGCTACCATTCCCACCTCTTGATCTTTCTTCTTCGCAAAGTGGCCTCCAAACTTCTTGGCATTACTTGCGGCAGGGGCACTTTCCCCAGTCAAACGTCCCTCTCGGACACCTTCCTCTAATCGCACCCCCATGTTGACCATTTCAGTGAAGTCTGTTGGTGCACTTGCAACCATTTTCTCGTAATAAAACTGGCTCAGGGTCTTCAGAAATATTTTGGTCATTTCCCTTTCTTCCAACGGCGGGACAATCTGGGCAGCCACTTCCCTCCAACGCTGGGCATACTCCTTGAACGTTTCCTTCTCTTTTTGTGTCATCGCACGGAGTTGATCACGATCTGGGGCCATGTCCAGATTGTACTTATACTGCCGGATGAACGCTTCACCCAGGTCATTGAAAGTACGAATGCTCGCACTGTCCAAATTCATATACCACTTCAGAGCGGCCCCAGTCAGGCTGTCCTGAAAGAAATGAATAAGCAGCTTATGATTGTCAGTATACATGGACATTTTCCGCGCGTACATCACCAAGTGACTGCGGGGACAAGAGTTTCCTTTATACTTCTCGAAGTCTGGCACCTTGAACTTGTGAGGGATAGTAACATTTGGGACCAAGCATAATTCACAGGCGTCCTTCCCGAACAGATCTCTTCCTCGGAGGGCTTCGACTTCCCTTTGCATACCATCAAATCTTTCTTGGAGTTCTTCCATCTTGTCGAAGGCTACAACATTTTCAGCTTGGAAAATTGGTTCAACCTCTTGTTGAATAGTGTGAATCAGTGGAGCTGAATAAGTCATTGCAGCTTGAGGGAAAGAGGTACCGGGTTGCGGAACCGGTGCTGACTGCTGAGCAAAAGGAGGTGGAACTTCAGATACAGCGGGCTGGGGGCTTCCGCAGACTGGAGGTGGCATTCCCCATGTACAACCTGGAGGCAAAAAGAGGGGTGGAGAAGCCACTGTAGATAGCGGGGTTGTGCTCACCAAAGGCTGCTCTACAGCAGCGGCGGCAGCTTGAGAGTTCTGGGCTGACAGGAGTGCACTCATCATGGTCGTCAACCTATCCATTCCCTCTCGTAAAGTGGCAACCTCCTCCCTGAGATTCTGATTTTCTTGTTCAACTATATCCATCCTCTTCCGATTGGCCCTGGTGTTGTAAATGCGAGTTGGTTTGTGGAGAATTCGCCGGGCCACTTTCCTTGGGCGGCGGCTGATTGACTCCCCCCTTTTGAAGTAGTGAACACAGTGTGAGACTCGATTTAGAAACTATGAATGCAACATGATGCATGCTTATGCTTATGCAAAAAGAAAGAGAACAAATTATTATCGAAGAACTTGTTAGAGAAATTGTAAACATCATAAACTGAAACACTTCACTTAAGCATTGGAATATTACAAAGAAATTTTATTTATTTATTTATTTATTTATTTTTTTTTTTATTTTTTTTTTTTTTTTTTACAAGTCAAGAGATTTCGGGAGCTAAAATCTAAACATAAGGTCCTAAGAACTTCAGACTCAAACTCCCGGAGTAGATGGATCCTCGGAATCTGAATGTGCACGGGAGAACAAATCCATAAACCTCCTCTTCCTTCTAGCATCTCGGTGGAGCAAAGCGTCTTTCCGACGAAGCAAGTCGTCCTTCTCAATCATCCTCTGGTTCTGGATAAAAAGCTCACGGCTCTGTTGGGCTATCTTCCCCTTCAAAGTCTCATTCTCTTGCTCGAGCTCCTGGCATCTCCTCTTCCAAGTTTCTTTTTCTTGCCTTTCTTTGGTTAATTGTTCATGAAACTCTTCCTTAGTATCAAAGGGGATAGGCAAGGATGATGGTGGGATGGTGGACGACAGGTATCTAGGTAAGCGGTAGGGTAGGCCAAAGCTCTTGGTCCTATCAATAACCCACTGGGTGTAAGATTCATGCACATAGTCTGATTTCTTTCCCAATTGACTTCTGTTGAGTCTGCGGATAGCGCTCCAAGCTTGTGCGAATCTTTCCCTTTTGTTCGAGTGATCTCCATGGTTAAGATAGAATTCATTAGTCAAGGCAAGGTTGTTTGGTTTTGTCTTTATCGGGTACCCAAATTGTCGTCGAGCGAGAAGCGGGTTGTAGCTAATTCCGCCACGCATACCCAAAAGAGGTACGTTGGGATATTCACCACAACTCACAATAATCTCTCCAACATCACTAGCTGCTTGGTACCAAACAATGTCAGATGGGTCAAGAGTCATGATTCGGCGAGGCCAAGAAAGCTTGTCATCATTGGTCTTGAAGGCACGGGATTGAGGTAAGTGGAAGGTAAACCACTGATAGAGTAAAGGTGCACAACAAGAAATGGTTCCACGGCCAGCCTGGGTACGGTCATGGATAGAATGGTAGGTATCGGCGAGTAGAGTGGGTACGGGGTTCTTTGTAAGAAAGATTTTAATGGCATTGATATCGATGAAGTTGTCAATATTTGGGAAGAGTAAAAGGCCATATATAAGGAGGGCTAGGATAGAATGGAAGGCAAGTGTACTAGCTGCTTCGGCAAATATGGAGGCTTGTTGGTAGAGGAAGTGGGTGGGAATACCTTGGAGGCCTCCTTTAGAGGTAAGGTTTGCTTGGATGATGGAGGTTTTAAGATGGAGAGCGGCTGCGATGTCGGAGTGTTTAGGGGTAGGCTCAAAACCATGGAAAGGTATCTTGTCTGGCACAGGTAAACCGACTAGGTAGGAGTACTCTTCAAGTGTGGGGACAAGCTGGTAATCGGGAAATGTGAAGCAATGGTAGAGCGGGTCATAGAACTGAACCAGAGTCTCTAGGCATCCTTCCTCAACATCTACTCTAAGAATTCTGAGCAACTTCCCATGATGAGCTTGAAAATCAACTGGATCACTAACTAAAGATGCTAGCTCCCTTAATCTCAACAGGTCCGTTTTTTTGAAAAGGTACTTCCTAGTGCTTCTCAGTGGGATGTCCATATCTATAAAGTTTACAAAAAGCTTGTCTAAGTCCTTCGATAATTTGGATGAAAAAAGAGTTTATGCATGGATGCATGTATGCATGATTATGCCAAAGTACGGAGAAAACATGGTGAAGTTAAGTCCAAAATGTTGGAGTTAAGGGTAAACACGCCATTTGGTAAGGACTATGGTTTCATATGTACCTGTATCACGGGTTCTACCAAGCTCCCAAAGTCATTGACCACTTCCGGATATTGTCGGATTACGGGACTACTCCCGGTCCAACAACGTCCATAGGATAGCCTCGTTTGAGTGTAGTATCGCGTATCAACCAATTCAAGACTACTCTTGATCAGCCACCGCACTACGTCCTAAAAGGCTAAGATGGGTTAAAGGTAACTAAAGGTCCTCAACTTCATAGGTCGCTTGGAAATATCAATGCTGAACACGACTACTCATGCCAACATAGTAATATTCCCAAGATCCCTCCATTGAGTGGGGTTATCACATGTGCCACATCCGAAACTCACTCTCGGAAAGACACTATGATTATACCACCATCCTATCTTATGTTTCTCTCAAGTCCGGGTGTAGGACTTATCTCACCACTCACGTAAAAGATAAACACTTAAGCATGTATTTACAGTTTCAAATAATAACAAAGCATAAAGATGAAAAAAAACAAGATAGGTTTAACCCACTTAGGAGTGTGATCCCCAGTGGAGTCGCCATTTTTCTGTCGCGGTGATTTTTGGATATCAAGCTATTGATTAGCGTTGACTCGCAATTTTTAAGATCACCACCGATCTTTTATTTTTCCGAAGAAAAGGGAGAAAGCTCGAAAAACCCTAGTTTTTAAGAGATCAAAAGGTCCGGGGGTTGGTTACGCAAAGGGAAGGTACTAGCACCCTAAACGTCTATAGTACTCTATAGGAACCTCTTGCTTATTTTATCTTTATGCTAAATTGATTATTTGTTTGGAAATAAATGCTTAAGTGTGAAAAGATTAAAGAGATAGGTTTAAAAGAAAGGAGAAAAAAGTTTTTTGTTTATTATTTTTTTATTGATTTGGAAAGACAAAGTCTTTTGCCTACATACCCGAATGGGATCAAAATCATGTAGTTCGGGGTAGAAAGTCGAGTGGTTGGTTTTGATTGATTTTAAAGTTCGAAAAAGAAGAGTTTAGGCAAGATAAGAGGCCGAAAAGGCATAGAAGAAATAAAAGAAGTGAGTTCGATTGATTTTAAATTGAAAAAAAAGTTTTGATTGATTAAAGATTGATTAAAGATTTGATTAAGAAAGAAAGAATAAAGATTGACCCCCTTTTTGAAATTTTGATTATGGAAAGTTTTTGGGTTTTGACTTTTTTTCTCTTTTTTTTTCTTTTTTTTTTTTTTTTTTTTTTTTTTTTTTTTTTTTTAGTTATGCAAAGATAAGTCTAAACGCGCCGGATCCCTTAAAATGACGTTGGATCAAGTGAGGGTCCTTTTCCTCGGATACGGTTCAAATTACATGATCGTCCTCGGCAGAAAACATAAAAATAAATGTGAGTGTCGGTGCAGATTCTCATTTTTATTTTTATTTACATTGGACCTAGATACATTCTAATTGGCAATAATAAAAATTGCAAATGCATTAAAATAAATATGCTAGAAGAAATAATAAAAAATGCATGAAATACAAAACAATAAATACATATGGTACATAAAATAAATAAAGAAAATAAAATGCAAGACATAAAAATAAATATAATGCTGGGAATAAAAAAGAAAATAAAAATGCAAGACATAAAATAAACATGATGCTAAAAATAAATAATAAAAAAAATGCAAGACATAAAGTAAATATGATGCATAAAATAAAAATAAACAAAATAAAAAAATGCCAGACAAAAAATAAATGTGATACTGGAAAATAAAATGCAAGACGTAAAATAGATATGGTGCTGGAAAAATGAATAAAGAAAATAAAAAATGCAAGGGCATAAAGTAAATATGATGCATAAAAAAAAAAAAAAGTGCAATAAAAAGAATAGAGAAGAAAAAGGGGGTGCAGAAGTAACAGGGAAGTGCAGAAAGTAAAATACTAGAAGAAACAGAAAAAAGGAAATGGGCTCAAAATAAAAAAAGGTGGGCTTAACAGATCAAATCTGAATCGTCAGATTGGTCGAAGCGTCCAGATTTGATCATGGGGAGACACAGTCTTAGCCATTAGATCTTAATCAAACATCACAAGAGAAGAAGAACAAAGTAAGACCAAGAGGTGAGACGCATCTGATCAAAACAGGGGATAACATTGGCCGTTAGATCTAGGATCTAACGGTTCAACCCTGATGGTCCATGGGGACACAGAGATCCGCGTGCACCATAGTCTTGGTCATGGCAGCAGTATAAATTAGAAAATAAACCCGAAAATAACATAAATCCAACCTCTTTCTCTCTCTAAAGAAACGCTCAGGAGCTCTCTTCTCTCTCTAACACACACCGCCGGAAGCTGTTTACCGGCGCAGTGGCTGGCTGGCCATGGGTGGCGGCGCCGCCGCGTCGGAAAAAGAATCTCCTCCCTTTTTTTTTTAACAAAAACTACATGTTTTGAATTCCTTTTTTTTTTAGTTCTCAAATCCACAGTTATTTTTTGAAAAAACAATACCGATAAAGCCTAGATCTAGCCTTGAATCTTAAAAAAAAGTGAACTACCTTTGTCCTTATGTTATCGTTTAAGCTTCAGAGTAAAATCGGTTACAGCTTGGGTTGTGTGGGTGTGGGTGTTTGACGCAGTGCTTGTGGTTGGTGGTGTTGGGTGGCGGATCTGATGTAGGCTTGGCCGATGGTGGTGGTTCACGGAGGAGGAGGGTGGCTAGGCCGATGGTGGTGGTTCACGGAGGAGGAGGGTGGCGCTGAGTGGTGGCTAGGCCGATGGTGGTTTGGCTATTCCGGCGCTTTGACTGTCCGTATTCACTCCTCTGACACGCACAGTAATTAATGCAGCATTTAAAGGACAGAATTAGGGTAAAAAACGAAGAGCCCCTCTGGGCCTGGACCAAAAAAGACCGAAAAGAAGAAAAAGGAAAAAAAAGAAAAAAGAAGGAAAGGAAAAAAAAAACAAAATATAAAACAGCAAAATAAAATAAAATAAAAATAAAATAAAAATAAATAAAAAAAAAACGAAAAGAAGATACTAATAAAGATATTAATAAAAAACGGAAATAATAAAAACACTTAATAAAAGGAAAAAAAAAGAAAATAATAACTAAGAATAATAATAATAATAAAAAAAAGATAAATAAATAAATAAAAAAGGGGTTGTCTTCAAAACAAAAATGAGGTATTTTAAAATACCTCCCTGCCGAAATTTCATCTGAAATGATGGAAATTTCCGGCTTAAAAGACGAGAAAAAAGAAATAAAAACGGGTCAAAAATGGGGTATGACAACTGTCATCAAGCAAGTCGGAGACCCAACATGACCACAGATCGACCTCCACTCCCTATGGCTCACACAGACCCGAGTATAGGGCCCAATATCTCAAAGTATGTGCAAAAAGTGTAGGTGTCCTATGTGAACGGAGCAACCTAAGAATTGTCCAACCCCACCTGCAAAACACCCAAAAAATTCCCAGGCAGATACATCAAGTATAACACATGTCGTCTACCCTAAGATTTAATGACACAATTTATTTCTAACCAGGAAGGTAATAAATACAAAGATACACACCAAGAAGTAACAACATAACAAAGGCTATATACAAGCATGAGCGAAACAAAGAATAAAGGAAACGAGATCGACGCAAAACCGTAAAAAGAATGATAGTGGAATGAAACTTTAACGACTAGGAGCACAACACAAGGATAAAAAAGAAAGGGAAAATAAATAAAGAAAAAGTCATGATAAAATTACACACTCGATCAAATGGCTTAACACTCTAACAAGTCCCCAGTGGAGTTGCCATCTGTCGTAACCTGGGCCACGATAGGTCGGCGAAAGAAAATTATCAGATAAATAAATTTTCCAAAAAGGGAAAACTTGAGGAGTCGCCACCAACGTTTATTTAAGGAAAATGCCAAGAAAGCCAAAAAAAGGATAAGTAATGGTCTATGGTTTGAGAAAAAGGATTTGTGAGTTGTTTATGCACGAGGAAAGTGTTAGAACCCCACGCGTCCGTCATGAAGACAAAAACCTTTAGTCGAGTGTGCTAAAAAGAAAGTGATTTTTAATTATTTATCTTCCCTTGAAAACATGAATTATATTTTTTTATATTAGTATTATTTTTATTTAGAAAAGGAAATCAAATTTTTATTTTATTTTATTTTTTAAAAAAAGATTTTTTTTGGGTCGACAAGGGATTTGCCTTCGCTCCTACGTATCCCCAGGTGCGATGAGGAAATTAGACTTACGTAGTTCTTTGTAGAAAAAGAGTTTGTGTGTTGGATTGATTTTATCTTATTACTATTATTGTTATTATTTTTTTGAAAGATTTTTGTTCTGTAATAAACTTTGTGAAGTCAAGCTAGTCAGAGACTCAACATGACATTCACAAAATTTTCTCACACTCTATTGAAACACTACCAAGCAAATCGGAGACCCAACATGAAATGCGTGTAACATTGAAGGATTATTTATTTGAGAATATTACCATTTTAGAAAATACTTTAGTTTTATGGTAAACCTTGTGAACTCAAGTAAGTCGGAGACCCAACATGACGTTCACAAAATTTACTCACGTTATTGAAACACCACCAAGCAAGTCAGATACCTAGCATGGAGTGTACAAAGCGTAAGCATATGCTAATTTATGATAATGTGGATTTGCAAAAATAAATAAATAAATAATTGACATAGTGCTAGGAAATCAAATAAATAAAATGGGAATAGAAAGGTGTAGAACATAAGTGGGTTGTACACTTAGTAATTAAGGATGTGAGAATAAAATATCGGAGAAATAAGATGAATAACGACATATTTACAATGCATTATTAATCAAACTAACTAGCTAGACAATGATAAAATAAAATCACATTAAAGAATAAAATAAACGATAGAGATAATAATAATAATAAAAAATAAAAAAAAACAAAGAGTCATACATTAATATTTATAATTTATTTTATTTTTTAATTTTTTTTCTTGTTTTTTTAATATAACGAAAACATAACAATCTAACCAATTTCTTGAAAAATTCAAACTACGAATCCACGAAGAATATAAATGCAGCAAAAATACACACAACTTTGATGTGTCAAGAAATGGCATACCCACCTTTGCCGTTTCTGGAAAAAGATCAAGCTGCTTGTGAGCAATAATAGAAGGTATTGTGACTTCGCTATATGTGGCACAAGATTTGACAAAACTAAAATGCAATAATAGAAAGTAATGCAACACCAATTCAAGATTAGGAAGAAGAACTCTAAAGCGTTGAACAGAGAAGCAAAAGTGAGGGGTTCTTAAAACACCAAAGCAATGGCAAATTAAAGTAAGTGAGAGAGGGTTTAAGGGACACACAGGGAAGTAAGAAAGACACAGAGGTAGTGAGGGATTTTCTCATGCTTCAAAAGGGGTATGACAATGAGGTGCAAAAGCAAGAAAACCAAAAAGGAGTAAGCTTCCACCATATCCTCCTTTTTAGTTTTGGTGGTGGCCACCTTCTTATACACCTCTTGTGACCTCTAAATCTAATTCTTTTTTTGTGCTTTCCCTTTTTTTATTCACTTTTTCTTTCTTTTATTATTTTATTTGTTTACTATTACGTTTTCTTTCCTTTTTTTTATTATTTATTTCTATTTTTTTCTTTTAATGTTTTCTTTCTTTCTTTTATTTTTGTACTGTTTTTTTCTTTATTTTTTTACAGTTCTTTTTTTTATTTTTTATTATTATTTTTTTTCCATGTTCCTTTTTCTTCCTTCTTTCTTTTGTTACTTTTTCTTTTTCATTTTTTATAAGTTTTTTTCCTTTCTTGTGTTCTTTTTTTATTGTTTTTCTCCTTTTCTTTTCTTTTTTTACCTTTCCTTTCTTTTCTTATTGTTTTTTTATTTCTTTCTTTTTCATTTTTTATTTATTTTTGAGGGGGTTGGATAGAATTAGAGTTTGACACTCTTCAAAAGTTATAAGAACTTAATTAAATTTAAATCTTAATTAAAAAATTATACATATATCTCATACTTGTCTTTTACTTCATTACACTACCACAAAAAGGCTTTTAACGTGGTTTTGGATGGGTTCCAATGACGGTTTTCAACCATAATTAAAATAACCGTCGTTAAAAGTTAAATTACTTTATTACAATAATACATAAAGGCTTTTAACGATGGTTTTGGATGAGTTTTATCGAAAGTTTTCAACTATTATTGTAATGATTGTCACTAAAAGTTAAAGGCTTTTAACGACGATTTTAAACTATCATTAAATGTAGAATTTTAAGATGGTCTTAAAAATTGACTTCAAAAAGGTATAAGAAAAGTCTCTAAACAACTTTTTCAAAACCGTTTTTAAAAGTTGACTTTTCACGACAATTTCTTTTAAAACCCTTGTTATATGTGTGTTTTCAAAGATGGTTTAAAGGATAATCGTCGTGGAAAATGACTTTCAAAGAATGTTTTCTAACAATTGTCTTTGAAAACTCAATTTCTTTTAAAAAAAAGGTTTTATTTTGGCAAAAAATCCAACCTATAATTTCAAGCAAAACCAAACCCAAACAATTTGTAACAAACAAAGTGGCAATCCATCTCAATGTGCTTTGGGCACTCGTGAAAAATATGATCAACTGCTATATAGAGGGCAACCTATTTATCACAATAGAGGTTCATAAGTTTAGGATCATCAAAACCATGACATGATAACAACTCCTTCAACCATTTTAATTCACAAACAGTAGTAACCATAGATCCATATTCTACTTCAGCGGAAGAGAAAAACACCGTGTGTTGTTTGGTTTTCCATGAGATATGAGAATTTCCAAGAAGAATGAACCAGCTGGTAAGACCCTTAGTTAAAGGACAATTAGCCCAATATGAATCACACTAAGCATAAAGTTGAAAATCACAATCAGTACACAACAAAATGCCTTGTCTAAGATTACCTTTGAAGTAGCAAACAACTCGTAGGACAACTCCTAATGTTCTTATCTTGGATGCTACATAAATTGAGCAAGTGTATGCACACAATAAGAAAGTTCTGGCCTAGACAAACAAGTTAATCAACTTGCCCACCAACCTATGATAATGTTCTGGATTCAAAAGGATATTACCTTCAACTAAGAATTGGCAATGATATGAATCCATGGAAAATCCAACAGGATTGGCTCCCAATAATCCTACTTTAGATATGATGCCCATTTCATATTATTGTTGACAAGGAAAATGCTAAAAGAGTTGCGAGTCATCTCAATGCCCAAAAATTCTTGAACACTTCAAGATCTTTCATATGAAAGCACACATTCAAGTATAGTTTGAAGACCTTAATAGACACATTTTCATTTCTTGAAATCACAAGATCATCAAAATAAATCAACACATGGAGTTGCACATTTTCACATTGGAGAGTAAAAAGAAAATGATTGGAAAAGGATTTTGTAAATCCACAATGTTTCAAAGCATCAACCAATTTGGCAAACCAACATCGACAAGCCTGTTTCAACCCATACAACGACTTGTGAAGTGTACAAACTTTACAAGAAGACAGAGTTCAAAGGCGATAATTGCTATGCTTACGTAATTTGAATATTTAAATCACATAGCAATTATATAATTTTTCTTTCTTTTATTGCTTCTTTTGTGTTAAAACATTAGCAATTTAGCTTCTTCTGAGTTTTTGTTTAGTAGATGTTAAAGTTAGTTAATTTACAGTGTTTTTTGGGTGTATTTTTTTTTTTTTTTGTAGAATTACACAGTAGGAGGCTTGGAAGAGGGTTAAAGAACTGGAGCAGCGCGCTCAGCGCGTCAACATCCGCTCAACGCGATGAGCCAACTTGGAGGCTAGGCTTAGCCCGCATCTGGTGACTTAGCGCGCATTTGGCGGCTTAGCCTGCATCTGGCAGCTTAGCGCGCAATCACTTATGCCCATTGGACTTTGCATGTGTGCTTAGAGAGCACATGCAGGCTTAGCGCACAGTCAGTGTCGAAAAACATGATTGTGATGCATTTTAAAGGGAAAAAAAGGGAAAATCAAGGGAGTTCTTTTGGGGGACCAAAATAAGAGGCTAGGACACGAGAGAAGAGGGAGAACCCATTCACTTGGGGATCTTTCCTCAATTTTCTGCCATCTTCTTCCACACCTCTTGGTTTCTTTTTGTATTAGTAAGCCTATGATGACAATGAAAGGCTAAACCATCCATTGTTGGGAGCTCAACAACCAAACACTCTTGATGTAATGATTCTAACTATCTATTTAATGTTATTTTGATATTATTGTCTCTTTTCTGTACTTAATATCATGTTTATGGCTTGATCACCCATGCTCATGTAGTGTTATAGGGTTTATCCATTGGAAAATATTTATCTCCTAAGAACTTGAAAAGAGCATCTAGGTAATCCATATCTAGGGATAGAATGGTATTATTTACCCTTATTTATGCATCTTTATTCTTAAAACAAATTATTTGATATTGCTCTTAAGGGATTAGGAGTGAAATTAAGTAATTTAGGCTCTTTCACATGTGAGATCATGGTTAGGGTATGTTAGTGGATGAAGGTAATAATCAAAATAACATTAAATAGTGAAAAATACTTAATCTTGCATCAAGAGTAGTTTTGGTAGGTCGAATTTCAACACGCTTCGTACTTTTACTTCAATTGACAACTCACCCCGTGAGTGTTTGTATTCTATCTCTTTAATGTGCTATGCTTAATTATCTTCATTTATGTCAAATTTTATATTCCATATCATTATTTGACTAATATCAAATTTAGTTCATTAATTGCTTAAAATTGGACGTATACAAACTCTGAGTACAGTCAAAGTCCCTATGGACTCGACACTCAGTCATACCATTTTAAATTACTACTTTGACGAATTGGTACACTTACCAATTAGTGAACAAAAATCCTAGAGGAAGTTTGATGTGCACCTCTTCTTTAAAGTTCCCATGCAAGAAAGATTTATGAACATCCATTTGATGAAGCTCCCATTTTCTAGCAGTTGCATAAATGAGAAAAGTATGCACGATAACCATCTTTGCTACCAGGACAAAGGTTTCATTGTAATCAAGTTCAAAACGGAGTTCTAGACCTCATGTGAACGCTTGCCATGAAGAGAGTTGTTGATTAGCATGGAGCCATTTGAACCATGCAAGAGCTTGAGCTTGCATGAAAAGGGAACCAGAGATAGATGTTGGTGGGAAGGTGTTTGGGTAAGGTTGAAATACTGCTCAGCTTGGAAAATCCAGTCTAGAGGATTGGACCCATCAAATGAAGATAAGGTAATTTTGCTGCCTGAACTGGAACAGAGTGATGGCTAGTGACGATGGAAAGCTGAACTTGCTCCTTAAAACTAGCAAGATCAGTGGAAACCGTGATGTACTAATTTTCGACCTTTTCCTGGAGATCCTTCATTTGCTATAAACACTGCAAAAGAAGATCTTCATGCGTTTTGTCAGGTTTAGGGGAAGGCATGGTGACAAGAATAAAAGCACCAAAAATGATTGGTAGGCTCTCCTTTCGAGTAGGACTGACTCTAGAGGTAAGAGAGAGTTATAGAAAGTAAGGAAAATTAACTATTTCAAGCAATATATTCCCCTCTATTTCAAAATATCTACTACTACATGTAGTGCCTTCTCTCTTCGTAACAAACTTTTGACAACAAAATCAGAGAAAAAGACAGAATAATAGAATAAAGTAATCTAGCAACCATTAAGCTAATTAGTTTTATATTTGCCTAACTAATTAAGAATCCTTCAACCACGTAGTTAGGGTCATGTACAGACATTTTGGGGCCTAAGGCGAAAATGTTAAAGAGGTATTTTTTACAAGAATTTTAAAGAGACTTAGTATATTATATAAAATATCAATTTTTATATTAATCTTCTAGCTTTTTTAGCTGCAAGATCATTTACAAGGGTCATTTGTTAGATCCAAAAATCGAGGAGGAAAGAGGTAGGATGCAAAATAGATATAAAATAATTTGCTTAATTTTTTTAAATAAATAAGAAAAATATACTTAAATTATTTATAATAATACTTACATCTATTTGTAGTCTTATTAATAAAAATAATACCAAATAATATATCATACTATAATTTAATTTATCATTTAATAATTAAAATTGATGACAAATATTTCTTTGAAAAATACATAAAAATATTGAGGTCATAAAATATTGGAGGCGTAAGATCGTTGTCTCGGTGGCCTACTGACTTACACGGTCCTCCACGTAGTAGTGGTCTTCTTTCGGTCTGACCTGTTTGTATTGGGTCTTTCAGTATCTGCTGGCCCAATATTAGAAAGAGAAGGTTCCTCTGTAGTAGGTCCACTAAAGGGGTCCGTATCAGACTGAGTACGAAGTATCAACCATTAACCTAATAAAAATAGAAAGGAAAGGGAAGAAGAACAAGTACAAAATAGTGCAATAAAAATAAATTTTTCCACACCTCTATAATAAAGTACTCCGTATTGGACAAGGAAGAAAGTGACAATAGCATATGAAGGAACATGTTACCTTGATTAGCGGTGAAGTATGGGTTTGGTGTCTTAAGCCTGTCGTTTGCCTTTCTAACCCGAAGATGCATCACTGGCACTATCGCTGTCCATAGAAGAGTCCCAACTGGGAATAAGAAAGACAGATTCTTTCTAGGGCAAAAGCAATCTTTGACTATCTGTCCCTATTTAAGGTTATTTAATTTAGTTATTTTAATTAATTAATATTAACCAATTGCTTATTTTTTTACTTACTATTTTGACGAATCAAAATGCATACACACACGTGCTAACGAATCGGTTCAGTTGACATTTCAATTAATAAACTTATGAGGCCGAATATAAAACATTTTTTAATGTAGCTGAGAAAATTTATAACCATAGCACATTAGCGCGGGAAACTTTAATTTGCTAGCCTCTTCTTGTGCTATTTTTTAATGGGAAAAAATATGTTCACTCTTACGCCATCTCTATCACCATCAATTAACAAAGCCAAAAAGGTTTCGATCAATCAGATAGCTTTTTCCTTCTTTTTCTTTATTTTTAATTTCTTCTCTTGTCTTTAAATAAAATTAGTTTCTTTGGTGCAGACCAGATGACAACCACACTGAATAAAATAATGAAAATTAAAATTTTAAGCTAAAAGGTCATTCTTTGTGTTTTTTCTATTTTATCTATCTATTTTTGTGAGCTGAACATGCAGTGACAGAATCCACATAATTTGCCATATTTTGTGCTTAACTAAAATGAATTATGAAGCACGTACCACTAATGGCGGGCACAAAAGTTTTTCGTGTAGGTGAGTGGTGGGGACTCGTATCTAAGTTTGTTACCAAACCTTGGTACGCTCTTTATTATGTGCATTTGAATATTCAATATTTCATACCTTATTTATGTTTCATATATACAAATGCGCGGTTCATTGTGAAGACACCTAAGTTAATGAACTAAAGACAAAGGTGCCAAACTCTTTGCTTATTACATTAAACCTAGTTTTGAGAAGGGATAAAGAATTTTGAAAGGGTAAGAAAGGAGAATACAAGAAAACAGAAAACCTACTTCTTCCGCTTTTGAGTCCCCAATAGTTAGGACACCTGTCCCCTAAACTTGAGGCAACAGGGTTTAGGACTTTAGGGTTCATCCCCTAAATATAGATTTCAATTTAATTCTAAACAACATTCGCAGTACTATAGTGTTGTGCAGTAAGGTTTTGGGCTTCAAACCCTAATTTTAAAATATTTTTCCGCAAGGATAAGAAATGATTTCCATTCACTCATTAGTTTTTGTTTTGTAATAAAAAAATATGAATAATTATTATAAGACTTGCGTTGTTTTTGGATAAGATATAATAAAACTTGCTTACGCGGGATTTATTAAGTTTATTATTGTTTTTTTGTTTTGTTATAGTAATATTATGAAGAAGATTTCACACAGAAAAAATGTTTTTGAGAAGATCTACCTCTCTTGTTTTTCTAAAACTACATAACTCGAAATTAATGTACAAGAAAAACAGAGGTTAAACCAATGAGTTCTTTTTTCAGAAACCGATGAGATTTTTTTTTTATCAGTGAAAAAGATTTATATTTGAAACGGTACAAGGGGTATAGAAACGTGCAAAAAGGAAAATATATGCTGCAGTTACACTCTTGTACTGCATATACAAAAGACCAGAGTATATTTGGTTGAATTGATTATTTCAGTTAGTTGAGCAAGATAAATTTAAATTGCAGACATATTATAAAGTCCTCCCATTTCAGTAAATTAGTTGGGTTTGGTCACGACTGGTATAAATTTAGGGCAGTGGATATGCGGTAAGGAAGGTACATTGTTGATTAATTAATCAAAGAATTCCAGTAAAAAATATTAATTATATAAATTAGTATCATAAAAAATTATATATATATATATATATATATATATATATATATATTATTTTTAAAGTATAAAAAAATTAAAGACACTCAGTAATAAATAATGAGTCTTAATCGAAAGGAAATATTGGTACAAAAACTAAGAATTTAATTAAATTACACTCACACTATAAAGATTTTTTTTTTTTTACCTAGGGTAAGTCTCTTGACATTTTACACTATTAGGACTAACATGTAAGATGATGAAAGCAAACTCACAAATTGTACAAGTAATGCCATGTATTAATAGAAACATTTTTTATTCGTGCAAATTGAATTAAGTATTCGGAGGTTAATTTAGAACAACTAACGCACATTGTTTAATAAATGAAAGATAAAATTAGCATTAATTGATGTAATTCATAGATTTATATTTTAACCAATGCAATAATCAAACAAGCTACTTACCATTGACGTCAAAGAACAGGTTGACAAGTAGTATTGATTAGTGATGTCTTTGCAAATGCAAACAGGAAACACTATTAGAAAAATGTAATTTAGCAATCAAAATTAGTGACCGAAAAATTTTGGTCTCTATTAGTGCCTGAATTAGCGATCACAGAGCTAATGTTGCAACTTGCGACTGAAGTTACGACCGAATTTGATCATTATGTTTAACTTATGTTTGCGACTGAATTAGCGACCGAAATGTAAGGTCGCTGAGAAATTCAATGGCTATTTTAGTTGCTATTTATGTAAAAACACAAAAGTATTTTAGCCACCGAAATAGCGATCGATATGTAACTAAAGATAGCAACCAAAGAGGTTTCGGTGGTTATATCAAGATTTTAGCGACCGAAAACATTTCGGTTGCTAACCTTATTTCTACTTTGAGATTAGCGACCGAAATATCCTTTTCTATATAAGTGAAGTAACAATTTTTTTTTATAAATCGTAATAAATATATAATATAATTAAATATATTTTATACTAGAAAAATATTGAATTAGTGTATTAGTAATATTTTTCAATTAAGAAAATAATATTTATATTATTTGATTAGGATAAATAAGTCATGCTTAACATTAGTCTTTTAATTTGTGTTTTTTTACAAAATAAATATTTAAAATGATAATAAATACCCTTTATATTCTGAAAATATATGATAATAAAAATTTATAAAATTAAGTAATTCAAAAAATAAGGTATAAGTGTAACACCAATGATTCATTAAGTTTTAATATGACATAAGTAAAATTTATGCATTGATGAAGATCCAATTTGACTTTAGTATAACATGTGCATTGAAATGGGCCCAATAAGATGCAATGCGTAACATATGCATTCACTAAAATCCTAAATTTACTTTAGTTTAAGGTTTAATTGCAAAATCTTTCCCCCTATTTTACTTATTTCACCAAATTGATCCTCCTATTTTTTTAATTTACTATTTGAGTCACTGATTTTAACTACGGGTGAGTAAACAGGCTCAGTCCCATGGATCGGATAGCAGGGCCTGTGATTCACGCAGGCCACAAATCATTTACTTGTTACGCTTGGCTTCTGAGATTTTAAAATTCAGAAGTTATTTCATGAATTCAATTCTTTTTGTAGGGTGGCATCTGTGTTATATGTTAATATCATGGAGTAAATAGTGTATAATTTCACAAAGCTGATTCCATTCTTACATTTTTTTATATATTTTATGAGTTGGCTTATTGATAAATGTGACAGTCGAAAACTTGTTCTGGTATATCAGGTTTTAAATGGAAACCATTTTTAACCTCTGCCAACATGAATGAGTTTCCAACAGCAGTGATGAGCCTCTAACATGTAAGAAGGAATCCCTAGTAGGATTACTTCAATGAAATTTACCTGTTACGCTTGGCTTTTGAGCTTTAATAATTTGTTAATATGATTCTGACCTCTCTTTCCTTTGTAAATTAACTATTTTCTCTTAATGCTACCGCCTGCCCTACAAATTACATAACAATACCCTCTCAATCTTCATTTGGTGTTTAATACGAAATTAGTTGTTTGGCTGCCACAAATATTTTACTCATTCTCGTAAATTTCTTTGCTGTGAATAAACATAATTTTCTTTCTCTGCTCTTTGAATGTTTGCTGCTTAATCTTGCAATGCCTATTAATTTTTTAAATTTACGCTATTAATTTTCTTGCCTTTTCCTCCTGCCTTGTGATCTGCTTTGCAGGTAGTAGATAACTACTACAGGCCTGATCTAAAAAAGGCAGCTCTGGCAAGGTTGAGTGCTGTCAATAAGAGCCTCAGAGTTGCTAAGTCTGGTGTGAAGAAGAGGAACAGACAGGCTGTGAAGGTCCCTATTCTACATTACTACCATCCTTTTCCTCCAAAACTAAAAGTTAGATTTTCGTGTTTTCAATATACAACAACTGGAACTATGTTATAGCTTTCAACTGAGTTGGCTTTTTTTTTTCAAGAGATGATTTAAGTAAGAAGGATGAATGCTCATATTATCGTATATCATCTGAAAAGGAAGGTGGAATCGCCACAACTAGACACAAATTTTATTCCTTAAACAGAAAAGGGTCGAAAATTGTTCTAGTTTAATTATGTCATCTTAGTTATGGATTTAAATTATATTAAACTTTCACATTTTGCACTTTATCAATATTTAATTAGAACTTTTTAATTAGATGTATTTATAGATTATGAATGTTCATTTTTATATATAAGTTTGATTATATAGTTTAATTAAAAATTATATTTACAGCTGGTACAGGTTAAAATCTAATAAATAAAAAAAAAAAATAATGGCATATTTTTTTTGAACAATTGAGTTGTTTTTTAATTTATTTTAAATTTAAAAATTAATTATTAAATTAGACCAAAAATATATAAAATATATTTTAAAATGTAAAATTAGTGACCGAATTAGCAACCAAAATTATTATAATTTTTTAACTTAATTATTTAGTAGTAGTCACTGAATTAGCGACCAATCTTTATTTTAATTTATTTTATAATTAAAATTTAATTTTTTATTAGCGACCGAATTAGCCACCGCGACTTATTTTAATTTATTTTATATTTAAAATGTAATTACTTGTTAGCGACCGAATTAGCTACCCCACCTTCGGTTGCTGATTTGGTCCTAAGCAAAATAACAACCAAATATCTAGCGACCGAAATTTGTGTGCTTGCGACTCAATAGTTTTGTGGCGAAATAGCAACCGAATAAAATTCGATCGCTGAGGGTTTAGCACTTAGATTTTTGCAACGTACATGATTCGGTCGCTATTTTGGTGGCTAAGAATTTTAGCGACCGAATTTAGGGATTTAGCGACCGAATATGTCGGTCGCTAAATCATGTTTTTTTTGTTGTGAAATAAGAAACACAAGTAAATTTGCAACAAATTAACTAGTATGAAAGAAAAAACCGAATTAAGAAATATTTGGAATAAAAAACGAGCTTAACATAGATTGTGAAGAGTTTAATTAACCACTATATATGGCAATAATGAAAAGGAGAATTGTTAGAAAACTATATATAAAAGTTCCTTAAATTAGAAAATCTTATGTTTTTTCTCTCTCGAATCTAAGATAGTTAAATTAATCAGCATGTTTTCATATTTTTACAAAATTTTTAATTAGGTCTTTGAAACTTTTAATTGGATCTCAAAACTCTTATTTTTTTAATTGGATCTTTTCGTCTAATTATCATTATGCAAAATTAATCACAAATATCAAATAAGTGTAGATAGTGGATTGATTTTGATGGAGATCCAACTAGCAAACCTAAGGACACGTTGTGTGACATTGGAGCTCCCATGATTAGGTCAAAGACTAAGAGAATGAAGCAAGCTTTGCAAGGCCTAATAATGGAGATCAAATCTCCTCAAGGTGAATTAGATGCTACATCACATTGGATCACTTTTCTACAAGTGGATGAAAATTTAAGTCCAAATTGAAGACAACAAAAAAAAGTCCAAACTCCCAACGCAAGAAACATTGGTGGATTGAAGTTTAATAAGTTTTGGTGTTGAGTAGTTAGTTATTTAAAATCTATTTTCTTATTTTCCATGTAATTTTTATGCTTATTTGTAAAGGAATAAGTTCAAATGTCTTTTAAGCTCTTCTAGGTCTGATTTGAGTGTTTTTTATGATATTTAGTGGGTTAGTGAGAAGTAACTTATGGCTAAAAATAAAAGCTTAGTAGGAAACAATTGTTATTAGGTAATTAAGGTCTAGTGGAAGTGTTAGTGGGAATTCACTACATGTGTATTAAGAAGGGTTGTTATGATTAGCCTATAAATAGGAACCTCTTGTAAGCTTCAAATGCAAAATATTCAAATTAATCAAATTTAATGTTTCTTTTTATGAGAGTTTTTCCTTTGTTATTGGGTTAAAACTTTAAAGCATTGGTTCTATCAGCTGGTCGCGATTAGGATCTTGCTTTCTTTTATAACTTTGGTTCTATTAGTAGATCACGATAAAGATTAGGGGTGGGTAAACGGGCTGCTCGCCTCGCGTAAGGCCCGCCTGCATAAGTCCGCATTGGTAGAGGACCGGATCAGCCCGCCCTGCATTCTTATATGGACCTAATACATTGGTCCGCCCCCGCCCTGCGGATCCCGCGGGTCAAACGGGCCGGTCCATGGGCCTAGTTTTAAAAGAATTTTAATTTCAATAAAAATGCAACACAATCAAATTAAGTTCACCACAAATGTAAATAAAATATCAACAATTAGTCAATTACATCAATAAAATAAATAATGTCTTAACAAAATAAAATCCAAGCAATAAATCTAAAATATGAAACTTAAACATCTCCAACAATAAATGATTCCATATTTGAAGTAGCTTGAACCTTCTCCATCTACACATCTTCATATTCTTTTCCTAAAACTCAAAACGATAATAAATATTAGAATCAACTCAAGTTAAGTGATTAAAAGACAACAATTATTACACATTATTTACCTTGCTCATCAAATCCTAGTAACCAATTTTTAGTACATATCAAGGCTTGCACATTTTCACCAAGAAGCCTAGATCGATATTTGTTAAGCATCCGTGAGCCAATACTAAATACCGATTTGGAAGCCATAGTTGTAATTTAGATGCTCAAAATATCATAAACCAAAATGAAAGATCTGGATTAAGCGGGATTCTTAAGGTGCTGTAGTTGGTGAGACTCTCAAACCATGGATTAAGCGGGTTTACGGGCAACCCGTGGACCCTGCGGGCCAAACCCGCATAGTCCGCGGGTTAAGCGGGACGGGCCAAAAAATATTACATAACCATGGACTGTTTAAAAAAATTGGTCCGCTACCCGCGCGGACCGCGGGCCCCGCAAGCCAGTCCATGGACCTGGGCTCGTTTACCCACCCCTATAATTTACATATATAATTTAATATGATTTTTACAAAGAAGGGTCAACATTCGATCTATTGTTTTCGAAGTGCTTAAAACAATGGACCAAAATTGTATCCATGAGACTCCAAACTAAAAGGCTTGCAATTCTCTTCAACTTAGGTGATTACTAGTCAGACTTTTACAATGAGGGTTTACTTGAAAATAAGAGAACAAAAAAGTGACGATAATTGAGAATTGGTTAAAGCATTTGCAGAATGAGTCATTGATCATTAAAGGATTGGTGAAGACTATAGAGAGTGTTATTCCTTTCAGAATTTGAGTATAACCAAAAAGACATCTTTATAGAATAAAATGATCGACATCCTGGAATTGGAAACAATATCTATACCATAGTCACATTAGGAAAATGTTGTCTTGTTAATTTTGTTACAATGATTTTAGTGTAGTGAATGGAAGCATACACGAGAAAACACTAGCAGAGGAAATTTTATCAAAATTAAAAAAAAAAATTCTCCTTATCTAGAAGTTATACAATGACAAATATTAGAATTAAAGACATTAATTATATTATGATATCATATCTAGTTATATTTTTGTGAAATGTTTTTCTTTCCATTTGTCAACTAAGAATGTGGGTGATATATATCAAGAGGAAATTTCAAAAGCTCCTGTACCACTTGTTGAACATTTTGCCATGGTATTAGGAAGAAAGTCAAACCATTCTTTAGGTGTTGGTAGTGCACCAATAACAAAGAAGTTTTCACACAAACAAAATATTCAAAATCAACTTGAAAATACATAAAATCGAGCAAATAATTTGGAGTTAGAAGTGCAAATGTTGACAAATATTACAAAAAAGCAAGAGGATGTCATTACTCAACTTCATATTGAAGTACAATCCCAACGAGAGTTGATTGAAACTAACCGAGAACAAATGAAGCAAAATCTTAAAAATGAAGTGAAGCGCCAAATTGTAGGTATATTGAAAGAATTGTTGACCTCTGAATCACCTACTAACTCAAGTGCTCATGTTAGTAATACGAAGCTCTTTTATTGAATATTTTCTTTTAGACTTATTATGTGGTCATTTTTCTAAAACCAAAATATCAATATTTTTTATTTTTATCTGATTTATTTTTTTATTTATTTGCAGGATTGAAACGTACGAAGATACTACTTAATATAGTTTTGGGATTGAAACTTATGAATATACTATTTTTTTATTGTGATGTCTACACTTCTATAGGTTCTGCACTTGGCTTTATTATTTTTATGAGAATCTAAATATTATATTAATGTATTTGATTTACGTATTTTTGGATACTATTGTTTTAGTTTATTGTTCAACATGTAATGACTTTGTTATATTTTAATGTAAACTTTGATTTATTTGATTGTTTTACCTTTCTTTCAAAATTATTTCAGCATTTAAAAATAATTTTCAATGCATTATTGATATATTTAAAAATAATAGTGATAATAAAACAATATTTTATTTAAAAATAGTAATAAAAATCATACTAATTACAATTAGTAACTAGTTGTCACGAAAAATTGACACTAATAATAATATTTTATCATTAATTATTTTGTCATTATAAACTCTTATAGGACATTGGTGACGATTACATAAAAATATTAGTGACAATATTTGTTTTCACAATAAAATAATATTTGTGTGACAACAAAAAATATCATCACTCCTACAACAGTGACTTTCATATTAGTGACGAATGATAACAAATCAAAATATTGTCATTAAATATTCCTAGTGATGATTTTTTAAGTTTTTGGTCACAACTTTTTTCATCACAAAAGATATATTTTCTTGTAGTGTTAAAGTAATACATCTAATATTAAATTAATTTTTTCTTTTAATACTTCCTTGGTTAAATTTATTATTAAAGTAAACAAACTAGAGAAATTTTGTTTGTTGTTTTAAGCTTTTATCATAATAAGACACCATTTATTAAAAATATTGTAATAATTTCACTTGTAAATCTAAATATTTTTATTAATTTATTTTTTTAAAAAGTAAATACTTGACTCCTTATCTGATTTGTAGACTAGCATTATTGAAAGTAAAAATTAATTCACATACCAAATTTTGTTTTGTCTAACTTTGTAAATTTCTCTCAGTCTCTCTCTTTATCTATGTATTCCTAAAATTAAATTTATGTTGAATGCACATCTAAGAAGGATTTTTTAAGAAAGAATTTGAGTCATTTAAATTTTAGCGAGTTCATATTTAATAGGAAATAAGGATGTTAACTATTGAAAGAAAAGGAAGTAATTTAATAACTTTACTATATATATATATATATATATATATATATATATATATTAATATCATGTTGTATAATGCTAAAATATTACTTATTTATTTTTCTAAGATCACAAAAGTGATTTTCTTTTTACTATATATTGGGGTTGATGGTTAAAAGTAAATAGAGGTTGAAATAGGTGAGATTTTTTTAGGGCGGAGTTTGCCTTAGGCTATAAAAGCATAGCATATTTTACTTATCATATGCCTTTTTTAAATGTCTAGTAATTAAAATAAAAGGTTTACATAGTGTATTCATTTGAAGGTAATTACTAATAAAAATATATTTTTATCATTTTTTATTAATTAAGATAAAATTTAGTTAAATTAGAAGATATCTTTCTATCGACGGTGAAGGATGGTCAAGGGAGTTAACTTTTTTTAAAAAATATTTTTTCGGTCAAGGAAATCTTTTTAAAATTATTAGACAATTGCCTTATAATAATAATAATAATACTTATTCCTTTCATTAAATTTAATTAATATAATATTAAAAAATTAGTTTTGTCCTTTAATGAAGAAAAATGTCGACAAAAGTTAAAGAAAAATGGATTTGAAAAATAAATTGGGAAAAAAGCAAATATAGAAGAAGTTGTTTGATTTGGTTGGAATTACTAAAGTCCCATTTATTTTACAATTAAAGTTCATTTTTTATATAAAAAATTGATAGTGAAATTGTTATTATAAGCAAAGATTGTTGTGTGTTGTTGAAACTTATACCTAAGTATTATGATTTATTTGATTTGGAATTTCATGTGTACTTTGAATGTTAAAAATATTTTTTAGTTTCTAGTTTGTGTAAAGTTATGATATTATGCTTCTTTAATATTATTTTATGTATTATTAAATTTTTATTATACATTAATTTATTAAGACTAATTACACATAATAGTTTAATGACCAATGAACCTTAAATTAATTGTAAAATAAGTATAATACTTTAGTTTCCATTTAACCAAATACCATGTTCTATATTTCCTTTTTTCCTGTAATTTATTTTTCAAATTCATTCTTCTTTTACTTTTGTAGAATTTTTTTCTTCATTAAAGGACAACTAAAAAAGTATGATAATCATATTAATTACATTTAATAATACTAATACTACTACTAGTCTACTAATTATTATTATTATTATTATTATTATTATTATTATTATTATTATTATTATTATTATATGGCAATTGTTTAATGTTTAATTTCAAATACCTTTTTTAAAAAGAAAAAAAACCTCTTGACAAAAAAAATGCTTTTTTGAAAAGGTATTCTTCCTTGACCCTTCTTCATCAATGATAGGAAATATATATTCTGAATTGAATAATATTTATATCCTTAATTAATGAAAAATATAATAAAGATGATACTTTCACTAGTAATTACCTTGGTATGAATACAATATGTGAAAAATTAAATTTAATTGTTAAACAAATGAGACTTTAACATCTATATAACCAAACACCTCATTTCATTTTTTTTCGCGTTTCTTTTAAATTCATTATTTTTTACTTTTTGTTGAGTCACTTACATTCCACCACTCTCCCTAATAGTAAAAGTGAAATCATTTCCATGATCTTAGAAAAAAAATTAAGTAGTTAGTCTTCAGTGTTATAAAACAACATGATATTATAATAATAAAAATATGTATATATATATATATATATATATATATATATATAATAGTACAGTTATTAAATTACCTTCTTTTCTTTGCAATAGTTAAAATTTTCTTTATTCCTTTAGAAAATAACCCCACATATTAAAAAAAAAAAATCGATTCTTTCTTCAAAAATAATATAAAAAAATTCATCTTAGATGTACATTTAACATTAAATTAAATTAAATTTAAGAATACATCTACATATAAAAATTTACAAATTTAGACAAATTAAAATTTAGTATGTCAATTAATCTTTGTTTTTAATAATGCTAATCTACAAAACAGATAAACAATTAATTATTTACTTTTTTTAAAATAAATTAATGAAAATATTTATATTTATAAGTGAAATTATTACAATATTTTTAATAAATGTTAGCTAATTGTGATAAAAGCTAAAAAAAAACAGGCAAAAAAAAGTACCTCTAGTTTAATAAAGCAAAATTGTTACTTTAGTAGTAAATTTAACAAAAAAAAAAAGCAGTGGAAGAGAAAATAAATTTAATATTAAATGTGTTACTTTAATCACCAAAAGCAGCAAATTTCCCAATTTGGAGTTCTTTTACAAAGAATTTCCCAAACTAGGGCTGTTTTGTAACTTATTCCCAACAGGTGTTGTTTTTTACGTACAAGGCCATGCATGGCGCCATTACCACTGGCGCCTTCGGGGAGGAGATGAGACGTGGCATGTCGCCACTGCAACTGGCGACACAGGCACTGGTATTGGCGCGTCGAGGAGGCTGCATGGAAGCGCTGGTTTGACCAGCGACTTCAACTTTGCAGAGCTGCAGGGAGGGTGTCGCCATCCGTGGTAGCGCGTTCAGCTTCAGCTTGGTGGATTTAAATATCCCCAAGTGCAAAGAGCGTGGTTGCGTTTCCTTGTGAAATACTTGTGTCGTGAAGGTGAAAAAAGAAGGTGCTTGCTTGTGTCGAGAGAGGTAGCTGGTGGTGCTGAAACTTTGTGTTCTTCCATTTTCTAAAAAGCTTGCAAGTTATATATTGAATATATTTTGTATGTTTTATTTATGTAGATGTTTATATTTTGATAAATGAATAGTTTTAGGTACTATAAGATAATAATTTTGTATAGTTTAGTTTGAATTCTTAATGTTATATGCTAGATTAGATTTAGGTTTATATGATAAATTAGGAATAGTTTTACATACTCTAAGTTATTTATTTTATATGGTAGATTAGGAATAGTTTAAATTCTTATTAATTTTATATTAGCTTTAGTTTAAATTTTGTATATGGTAGATTACATTTAGTTTAAATATTTGATATGATAGGTTAAGAAAATTTTTATGCACTGGAAATTATTAATTTTAAATTAGGTTAGAATGAAATTTTTTATATTACGTTAGTTTTAGTTATTATTAGTTTCATATGTTATGTTTAAATTATAATCGTTTTACGTATTTAAAATTATTGATTTTGTATGTTAAATTATTTTACTCGTAATTATTTAAAGTTATTAATTTTGTATATGGTAAATTATATTTAATTTAAATATTTGATATGATAGATTAAGAATAATTTTATGTAGTGTAAATTATTAATTTTAAATTAGGTTAGAATTAAATTTTTTATTTTACGGTAGTTGTAGATATTAATGAAATTATTTTACTCACTTTTTTACTGCCTTCAAATATTACACCATCATTATCTTCATATACCCTTTCATTGAAATACAACACTGTTATAACCGAATTCATCGTGTACCTACAAAAATAATATTTTAACACGTCAAATAAATTATAAAATAGGTATCACAAAAAATCATTACTGGAACTTCAAAATAAAACTTTATTTAAAAAAAAATAACTTCAAATCAATTTCACATTTAGACACTTTAAAAAAATTAACGATTTCAATGCAGTAATTTTAAACTAATCAAGATGTAATTAAAATTATAAAATTTCACATCAACACACTTAAATAACACAAACGATTTTATAAAACTTTAAATCAAAACTAATAAAATGTAATCACAAAATATCTCTTTATTGGAACTTCACATTCAATTTCTCTTTTAAAAAAAATTTAATTAACTTCAAATTAATTTCATGGGACAAACTTAAAAAAAATGAACAATTTCAAGATAGTCATTTTTAACACAAAATAAAATAATTCATGAACGAAGTTAGTAGTATAAATAATTAATCTTAACATTAATAACTTCAAAATGGAAAAAGGCAAATATAGTAAAATATTTGTAGTGCGAGAAAAAACAAGGCATCAAATAACACTTTCAAGTTCAATGTTTGTAAATTTTTAACACACCAACAAACCAACCTAATCTAATTAAAAAAATACTACAACTTCATATAAAAAAAATTCGTACTCAAAATACTTACTTCAAATAAATATCATCTATAAATTTTTTATTAAAAGTTCAAACATTCATCAACACCAACCTAATTTAATTAAAAAAATAATACAAATTTCATATTCAAAATATTTTATTTTGACTGAAAATATTTTCTTCAAATAAACATTCTTACACAATTTTTCTTTTTATTTTTGACATTTAAACACACACTAACAAGCCTATCAAACATAAAAGCTAATATAATTTTTTAAAAAATAAATACTTCATACCACAGAAATTTCCAAAACCACGAAAATGCCAAAGCCACAAAAAGGAAAGCAAAAAGTTTAAAGGGAAAGCACTGAAGAAATGAAGAAGAGGATGGGTATTTAAACACCCTCAAACGCCATCAACATTGACGTTTTCAGGTAAGTCGCAGGAACCAATGGCGCCTCCCTCTTGCAAATCACAACCACCAATGGCGCCTCCCTGAGCAACTATGCAGGCCAGTCTGCAACGCTGCAACCTAGGGCTAGGCGTTTGACTGAGCCATCACCAAATCGCCACTAGTGCTGGCGCTTCCAAAGCCACCTCAACAAAAGGGGACGCGCTAGTGGGAATGGCGCTTCCACAGCCACGTGGCTCGTCCCTATCGAAGGCGCCAGTGGTGGTGGCGCCATGCATGACCTTGTACGTAAGAAACAACACCTGTGGGGAATAAGTTACAAAACAGCCCTAGTTTGGGAAATTCTTTGTAAAAGAACCCCAAACTGAGAAATTTGCCCACCAAAAGCTACTAAGTGACTCTTAAGCCAACCAAATTTTGTGTATCTCAGTACTATGCACCTAAATTCCATCATTCTCCTCAATTCTTCACCTACTATGGTTAGATATAGTCATATGGACACATTCAAATGTCATATTCAAGAATCCAACTTCAAAAATTTGAGTTATTTTTATAGTCTTCAAGGAAAAAAAACGTATCTAGTTGTGAGTGTCACCATATATTTATATTTACAATCATATTTATGGCTCATTGATTTGTACAATTTTTGTTTTCAGATGGTCAATGATGAATGTATATATTATCAGCTATACCTATTTAAATAATTAATGTTTGCACTTTTTTTTTGAGAGGATGTTTGCACTTGTTAGTTTCTAATTTTTAGTATTTGTTCAACTATATGCAATGGTATATAGTTAACAAATCACAATTTTCATGTTATTAATTTACCGTATAATTTTCCTGGTAAATGAAGCTCCTAGTAATGCTTTCATTTCAGGTTTTCTTTTTTATTTCTTTTCAGAATAGTTTTAACCATCTGTGGAAATTTGTTTTATTGACAATTTACATATATAATTAATATAATTTTTACAGAAAAAGGGTCAACATTCGATCTATTGTCTTCGAAGTGCTTAAAACAATGAACCAAAATTGTATCCATGAGACTCCAAACTAAAAGGCTTACAATTCTCTCTTCAACTTAGGTGATTATTGGTTAAACTTTTACAATGAGGGTTTACTTGAAAATAAGAAAATAAAAAAGTGATGGTAATTAAGAATTAATTGGTAAAAACATTTGCAGAATGAGTCATTGATCATTAACGGATTGATAAAGATTAGAGAGTGTTATTCCTTTCAGAATTTGAGTATAACCACAAAGACATCTTTATAGAATAAAATGATGCACATTCTCGAATTGGACACAATATCTATACTATAGTCGCTTTAGGAAAATGTTGCATTGTTAATTTTGTTACAATGATTTTAGTGTAGTGAACAAGAAAACACTAGCAGAGGAACTTTTATCAAAATTAAAAAAAATAAAATTCTCCTCATCCAGAAGTTATACAATGACAAATTGATTCTCTCCTCATTCACAAATAGAAAACAAATTTCAATGAATAAGGTCTTACAATATGTGAAAGAGAAATTCTCATAGCATGGTGCAAACATGATGTATCTAAGAAGACACTGAATCGAAAAGTCAAATGTCTTACATCACTGCCAAATAAAACCTATATGTTGAAAGCTAATAGTATCTGCAACGGGAATTTTTTAAAGGGGTTTGTTAAGTGAAGCCGTTTCTTGTTGTTTCTCTTCTAGGAGTAAATCTACCGGACACAGTTTATTTAAAAAAATAAGATTTATATTTTTTTACAAGAAATTTGTTCTTAATAATAAAAAAAGTAATATTTATATGACACAGAAATAACAATAACAAATAACATCATAATTAATTGAATATTTTTTTTTATAAAAGTGAGTTACTTATATTAAAATAAAATTCAGTATAAATTTTTAACAATAACATAACATTTATATTCAGCATAAGAATAAAAAAAACACCTAGACTTTGAAAGACGGACCTCTTTTTCATTTCCCACTATCATTGTATTATCCATTGACGACGTTGTCCTATGTTGAGATGAAAGTTTTCTTTAAATTCAGCTGACATACCAAAACAATGGAAAACCTTAAGCTTTGGTAACTTGTCAATACCACGAGGCACCTCTGTCAGTTCTAAAATACGGACTAACTTGAGCTTTTCGAGAGAAGGCAATGCTCCATCTTCAATAACGATGGATTTCAATCTAATCAACTCTTCCAGTAGTATTTGCTTTAGGTTCGGAAACCCCCTGTTTGGAAACTGCAAAACTTCACCATAGTTTTCAAAATTGATACTAAGGTGCGTCAAAATTGGTAGATCTTTAAGCAGTGGCAACGGATCATGTGTCAACTGGGTGCATGACAAGTACAACGTAACAAGATTTTGGAGCTTGGCAACCCAGTTTGGGAACTCATTTAACATCCCCACAAGACGAACCTTCTGAAGTACAGGTGCAAATACATCAAAATGCAAATCCATGTCCATACCATAACTTGCAGTTGCAGTAATGGATAACTTCTCCAGGAGTTGCATCTTGTTTATCAAGGAGCACAGAAAACTTTTGAATCTTGGCTCAACTTCTGTCAAGCCCAACACCCTTAATTGTGTAAGTTTTTCCAACCCTTTTACTACTTCTTCTGTATTATGGCTTATGTCCACTTCACGTAGTGTTTGTAGGGATGTTAGATCTCCAATGCCACTATCCATTTGAAACCCGCCATATCCATCATTCAGAAGGTGTCTTAACTTTTTAAGCTTGTAGATCTCTCTTGGCATCTTACGCACACAAGTTTGTCTTAGATCCAATGTTTCTAGGTTGTGCAGCTCACCAATTAATTTTTGAAGATGGACTATGTTTAAACTTCTGAAGCTTAAGTGCCTCAAAAATGATAAGTCCCCCAAACTTTCAATGCGCCGAACATAATCAAACATTGGAGCACCTTCCAATTGAAGTACCCTTAATAACCTGTACTTTGTAGGCATACTCTTCACCAAGGATTCTGACAATTCTTGATCACCGAAAACATGAAGTGATCGAATGTTCGAGCTTTCGACACTTCCCGTCACATTGTTGGAACCAGATGCTATTGTTAGGTGACGAATCATCCCACTTTTGGACAAGTTCCCTCGCTCACTAGCAGAATGGCAAAAGCTTAAATCTTGATTCTTCTCGCGGATCATTTCACGTACTACATCATGAACACGACAACTTTTAATTTTGCCACACTTTGTAAATGAAGATACTTGAACCAAACTTCTTTGGATCAACTCATTCAAATATTTTTCTGCCACTTCTTCTAAAGTTTGTGCCGCTTCATCAGATTTGACAAACCCCTCAGCTACCCATTGTAGAATCAATCTCCCACACTCAACTTCATAATCTTCCGGATATATTCCGAAATACAAGAAGCATGGTTTGAGATGGTAAGGCAAATCATAATAACTTAAACCCAAAATCTTTGTCACGGGAATTAATTTGGGATGCTTTCCTAATTCTGAACTTAGATTCTCACTAAATCTTTGCCATTCACGTGCATCTCTACTTTTGCGAGATAAAAGGCCACCAGTGGCCACAATAGCTAGTGGTAAACCTTCACACTTTCTAACAATTTCAGTTGATATGTCCTTAAGATTGTTTGGACAATGCCCATCTAATTCAGATCCAAATGCCGTTTTACAAAACAATTCGAAAGATTTGTCATCACTTAAAGGTTGCAACTCATGCACTTGAACAAGAGAAGATGTCCTACAAGACTCTGCAACCTCACGGTACCTGGTTGTGATTATTATCCTACTTCCATTTTCAACATCAACTAAAGCAAATTTCATTTCCTCCCAAAAATTTTCATTCCACACGTCATCAAACACGACAACATACCTATTGCGGCTCAAGTGATTTCTCACCTCACTTATCAACGATGCTTTATCCATTGTAGAATAAACACTCTGAGAAGGATCCTTTCTTTTTTTTGCTTCTAGAAACTTAAGCAACAATCCTTCTATGGTGTATGACTGAGACACTGTGATCCAGACATGGCGAGTGAAGTGTGTCTGGACTTTATCAAAAACTTTCTTTGCAAGAGTAGTTTTTCCAAGTCCTCCCATTCCTACCACAGAGACAACAGTGAGCTTTTCCCGCCCCTCTATCAACCATCTTTCCAATGTATCTCTAGGGCTGTCAAAGCCCACAACCTCAGCCTCCTTAAGAAACAGAGGAGCCATTCGAAGGTTGTCAAACGTGATGTTTTGGTTTCCTCTAGAAGATTGAATTTGGGAGCAATCCTCACTCTTGTTCCTCTCCTTGATCCCTCGAAATTCTGATTTCACGTCCTGGTTCATGTATGCAAATTGAAGACGAGAGGCCCTAGTTTTGACGAAATCAATAGCCTTACAAGGTAAAGATGCACATCCAGGATCATCACCAAGCTGCCTTTCCTCATGGATAATGTATTCATCAACGATATCTTCCATGCAAAAAGATGTTTCCACCAGCAGCTTCACCTTTGCTTTGAGACCATCACGTGAGTTGCCTTCTTCAGTTGCTGCCATCTTGTCCACATCATGAATCATGGCTTGAATCCCATCAAGTTTGTCTTTCATGTCTGCAGCATCTTTTGGAACCTCCATGACTGAATTCACTGCTTTCTTTAAGGGTGGAAGCAAATAATCAACAGCCAAGGACACTGCAATTTCTTGCAATTTCTCCATCTTAGTCTAACTCTAGTTTCTGCTATTGTTAGGTGTTGAGATTGAGATGAGAAGAAAGTCAACTGTGTCGTTCAAGAGGAAGACTTTCACTTTCCCTTGTCATTCTTTAGTGTTCAATTATTGAGCAAGTAGCACGGGCATAGTCAGTGAGACTGTTAATGTAATTAAACAAATAAAAGAATTAATGAGGAGCAAGTTGCACGAGGAGCGTACCCAATGAGATTGTCATTGTAATTTACCAATAGAAAAAAAAATGTCAAACTTTTGCAAATATATGTAATTATTTTGCTTTCTTTATGGGTTTTATTTTACACTGGCCAAAACTTAGGAAGAACGGAACTAAAATCATTTTATGACTTTTATTTTTTTTCTTTTCTACTTTACGAGTTCTTAAATTATTTAAAAATTATTACAACTTGTCAAATTATTAAGTCGTAAATTTTTTTATAACTTTAAATTTAAAATTGATGAGATATCCTACGACTTACTCATTTTCAGTATTTATTTAAAATTTACCCATTTATAATTTTAAAAAAAGATTACCTTAAAGGTTCGTTTGCCCCAAAACTTGTATATAATTTCACATTTTTGGTATTGTCCTTTAATTAGAATTAAAGTTTTAGTTTGATAATCTATGTTAACTTTTAATGCAAACTTTTATTATGTTAATTATTGAAATAAATTATAATTTTGATTGGAAGAGAATACCACAAGTATCTATAGACTGCATCAACTTGTCCTTTTGCTGAATTGGTATATAGTATGAAATTATTACATTTGTGTAGTCCTAAGCCTAATTAATATCTAGGTGACTTTCATAAATTGAAAATCTTTAGCTGCATTTGTATATATTGGCCAGAATCATAGACATGTGACATCAGAATGTATAATAATTTTATTATTTTCAAAGATAAAATTGAACATTTATCCTTAAAAATATCTCCACTAGTGTCTCGTTATCTTAAATATATGCATAACCAATAATCATAACTAATATTAATTCCACGATAAACATCACACATTATACCATTCAGGTGACACATAAACAATTTTGTACAAATGGTCAGAGTGATAGTGCTGCTTATTATGAAGTGCATCTCAAAATTTTACCACTTAATGCTTATGATCAAATTCGAACTCCTATGCCTTCCTTCAACAAATGCTCTTTTACCAACTGAAATGTCCGTTTGGTTTGGGGAAACGTTTTGTTTTCATTTTTTGAAATGTGACCTTGCTTTCACTTTGTTCATTTTTAAAAAAAAACAAATTGTATAGAAAATAGTGAAAACAGGAAATAATAAGTTGTTTTTACTGTTTACCGTACAAACTTTTAAAATCAACAAAACAAAGTGAAAATAAAATAGCATTTTTGTAATTCAAAGTGAAAGCAAAAACTGAAATAAAAAACATTTTCTCAAACCAAATCATCCCATTTCTTTGTGGTATTTTTTAAAGATAAAGGGCTCTTTAAAACCGAAAATTGCCTAAATTTTTTTTAGATAATTAGACAAGTTATTAAAAAAGTAAAGTTTTGGTACTTTCAAAAAAAGAAAACAGTATCTTCTCAAAGAAGTTCTAAAAAATCCATATCATAAAATTTTTTGTTTCAGAACTTATCCAAACACAAACATGATAATAATAAATGAAAATAATTGATCCGTAACATAACATAGTTAACAAATCAAAATCATTCCCATCAGCATTAAGAAATTACCAAAACGGAAGCAATACCGCTTTCCTGTGAAAAAAATGCCGGCAGCAAGTGCTACTGTTTCATTTGTTTTATAGAACACCTCAGAGAAGTGTTGAGGAGCACCAGCACCGCTACTTGCAATAACAGGGATACTTACAGCATCTGATATCAACTTAATTAAATCTACATTAAATCCTTTTCCTTGACCTGAAACATTGACAAAAGTAAAAAGAAATTAGAATAAAAGATACATTTTATTAAATATATAATCAAATTACCCCAAAAAGTCTTACATTTTTTCAAATAAAAAAATGTTTATAAGAATAAAAAGAGGGAAAGTATAAATAGGAGGAAGAATAAAAGATCATACAGAAATAGGAAAATTTAGGCAAAAACATAACAAAGAATAAGAAAAAATTCATGAATGCAACAAGACACCCCAATCTCATTGCACATAAGAAATAATTAAAACAGCCTTAAGAATGAATCAAATAGAGGACATATCCATACCTATACTGATAATTAATCCTTATAACAAGTTGACGGTCAAGGTAGAGGACATATATCTTATTTTACTCCCCCTCAATTGGGAAGACTGGACTAGTAATGAGTCATGACACCTTTGAAAAGAGGTCAAGAAAAGAGAAAGTCATTTTTATCCACGTCAATTGTAATAATTTCACTTATAAATCTAAATATTTTTATTAATTTATTTTTTAAAAAAGGTAAATACTTGACTCTTTATCTGATTTGTAGATTAGCATTATTGAAAGTAAAAATTAATTCACATACCAAATTTTGTTTTGTCTAACTTTGTAAATTTCTCTTTGTCTCTTTCTCTACCTATGTATTCCTAAAATTAAATTTATATTGAATACACATCTAAGAAGGATTTTTTAGGAAATAATTTGAGTCATTTAAAGTTTAACGAGTTAATATTTAATAGAAAAAAAGATGCTAACTATTGAAAGAAAAGGAAGTAATTTAATAACTTTACTATATATATTAATATCATGTTGTACAATGCTAAAAAATTACTTATTTAATAAAAAAATACTTATTTATTTTATAAGATCACAAAAGTGATTTTCTTTTTACTATATATTGGGGTTGATGGTTAAAAGTAAATAGAGGTTAAAATGGGTAAGATTTTTTTAGGGCGGAGTTTGCCTTAGGTTATAAAAGCATAACATATTTTATTTATCATATGCCTTTTTTAAACGTCTAGTAATTAAAATAAAATGTTCATAGTGTATTCATTTGAAGGTAATTACTAATAAAAATATATTTTTATCATTTTTTATTAATTAAGATAAAATTTAGTTAAATTAGAAGATATCTTTCTATCAGCAAAATGATGTAGATGGGTCACTTTTACAAATTTTTTACCAAAGGAGATATGTTTTCAAACATTTTCTTGAGAGGGTCTGTTTGAAGGTGTTCCGCCATTCCTGTTGGCGAAACCCTTATTTCGCCATTCCCTCCAGCGAGACTCGCCCAAAGGATTCCCCCAATGCCACTAGCGAAATATCCATGCACCCATGCTTCCCACCATGTTTCCAGCACATGCATCATGCCATCCTATCCACAGCATGGGTTTCGCCATCTCCATTGGCAAAACACACATGCATGTGGTGTTTCGGGCTCCCCCTCCCCTTATATATATGAGGAAAGTTGAAGAGGAAAACACTACTACATTACTAACAACTACTACTTGTGTATTTTGTATTCCGAGTTTAGAAATTTGCTCTGAAAATTTATTCTGAAAATTGGTCCGCCCTTCAAGTTTTGTTATTTTCAGGTATGTTTTGTCATTTTAATATACATGCTATCTTTATTTTTAAATTCCTCACATCATTTATAATTTTTTTTAGAATTAAGATTTAATCTTTAGTATTTTTTTAGATTTAGATTATTTAATTTTGAAGGGATGAAAATTCGTACCAGTTAATGTTTTGTTAATTTTCGGTATGTCTCACATTTTAATATTGGTTGTATATTTTACTTTTAAATCCTCATATGATTTACAAATAGCGGAATGATTTATAATTTGGTGTATATTCTACTTGCAAAACAGCCTTATTTAAAGGGAAAGGGGAGAGGTTCAAATTTTCTTCTTTTCCTATTACGTTAAAAAAAAAATTAAAGCTGCTATTTGAAAACTGAAACCCTGAAAAAAAAAACCTGAGAATGCCAGTACCCAAACCCTCCAACGTTCAAATTTTTCTTCATTTATTTTCTCTGCAAAGCTGAAACCCTATACAACAAAAGCTGAAACCTAGCAAGAGGACAAACGCCTCCTGCATGCATCTCACCAGCTGGACTGGCGGTTCCTTCATTGCACACATCTCACCAGTGTTGCTGGCGGAACCCTCACGGGTTGCATCTCGCTAGTGATGCTGGCAGAACCTACATCATGCATGTTGGATGGATGACGCATGGATGGCGTATGGATGCATGGGAAGCAAGGGTATCTCGCCAGTGGTATTAGCGAAACCCTTTGGGTTGCTTTATGGATGGAGTTGACATGCAGGTGAGTCTCGCCAACAGGAATGGCGAAATAAGGGGAATAAGGGTTTCGTCAACAGGAATGACGGAACACCTTTAAAAAATAGACCCCCTCATGAAAATGTATGAAAACAGACCCCCATAGGTAAATTGTTAGTAAAAGTGACCCCTCTACGTCATTTTGCCTTTTTCTATCGATGGTGAAGGATGGTCAAGGGAGTTGACTTTTTAAAAAAATATTTTTTTTGGTCAAGGAAGTTTTTTTTTGAATTATTAAACAATTGCCTTATAATAATAATAATAATAATAATAATATTTATTCCTTTCATTAAATTTAATTAATATAATATTAAAAAAAATAGTTTTGTCCTTTAATGAGGAAAAATGTCCACAAAAGTTAAAGAAGAATGGATTTGAAAAATAAATTGGGTAAAAAGAAAATATGGAAGAAGTTGTTTGATTAGGTTGGAATTACTAAAGTCCCATTTATTTTACAATCAAAGTTAATTTTTTTATATAAAAAATTGATATTGAATTTGTTATTATTAGCAAAAATTGTTGTGTGTTGTTGAAACTTATACTTAAGTATTATGATTTATTTGATTTGGAATTTCATGTGTACTTTGAATTTTTAAAATATTTTTTAGTTTCTAGTTTGTGTAAAGTTATGATATTATGATTCTATAATATTATATTATGTATTATTAAATTGTTATTATATATTAATTTACTAAGACTAAGTACACATAATAGTTTAATCACCATTGAACCTTAAATTAATGTCTAGAGTAGTTCAATAACTGGTCCAATTTTAAAAAACATTTATTTTAATTGTAAAATAAGTATAATACTTTAGTTTCCATTTAATCAAATACCATGTTTTATATTTCCTTTTTTCCTGTAATTTATTTTTCAAATTCATTCTTCTTTTACTTTTATAGAATTTTTTTCTTCATTAAAGGACAACTAAAAAAGTATGATAATCATATTAATTACATTTAATAATACTAATACTACTACTACTAGTCTACTAACTATTATTATTATTATATGGCAACTGTTTAATGTTTAATTTCAAATACCTTTTTTAAAAAGAAAAAAAAACTCTTGACAAAAAAATGCTTTTTTGAAAAGTTATTCTCCCTTGCCCCTTCTTCATCAATGATAGGAAAGATATATTCTGAATTAACTAATATTTATATCCGTAATTAATGAAAAATATAATAAAGATGATACTTTAACTAGTAATTACCTTGGTATGAAAGAAGTCGTGGTGGGATCAAAGAGGAGTCGTGGACGGCCACCAAAATCGGTGTCTCCGGTACCTATTAATCCTCCATCGCCGGTGGCTCCACCGGAAATGGAATCAGAAATTCATGACGAAGACGAAGATGGTGATTTGGCTAATAGTAAACAAGGACCTGCTAATGGAAGTGAAACGGTGGCTCAAGAAACCCTAATCGAAGACCAAGATGGAATTGGGCGTAAACTCTGGGTTGACGTAATTAGTGGAAACAGAAATCTAGCTAAGGGTAGAGTTATGCAGTATGTGGCTCCCAAGGTGGTAGATGGTGAAATAGATGTGAAAATTGAGGATGAGGATGTTGCCCCAGAATTGAAATTTTGGGAAACTACTTTGATCTTGTATGTCTTAGGTGGAGATATCAATATGCATATGCTGAAGAATTTCATGGAGAAGGCTTGGAACTTTGTCTCCCTGCCGGATATGTACTATCACGATGATGGATATTTCATGCTTTGCTTCAAATCTCATGCGGATATGGATGCTGTTTTGATGAAAGGGCCTTATACAATCAGGAATATGCCTTTGATTTTGCAAGAATGGAGGCCGGATTTTGATCTCAAGAAAGACATGTTGAGCACCATCCCTATATGGGTGAAATTGCCAAAACTTCCTTTGCATCTATGGGGAGAAACTAGCCTAAACAAAATCGGTAGTGCCATTGGAATTCCTCTGGTGACAGATGAATGCACTACACATAGGCTTAGAGTTTCATATGCCAGAATATTGGTGGAAGTTGATATTACCCAGAAGATGCTTGATGAAATTACTATTACAGATAATAAGGGTTTAAAAAGAAAGCAACCTATTGAATACGAGTAGAGGCCAAAATTTTGTGAGAAGTGCCAGACAATTGGGCATCAATGTGATGGAGCTGCTAAGCATAAGTTTTGGAAGCCTAAGCCGAAGAAAGTTGATCCTGATAAACAGCCGAAAGCAGAAAAGAATAGCACTCTGGTGAAGACTCCAATTAGAGACAAAGGTCCCAATATCATTGATGTTGAAGACAGTGGTTGTTGGACAGTTGTTAACAAATCTAGAGATAAAAGAAAAGGTAAAGATGCTGCTGAATCATCCTCTACATTACAATGTCTGAATGGCTTTGAGGCTTTAGGGGCTTTGAATGGTCCACAAGGCCCTTATGACAGAGGCCCATGTTAGTCTCTTGGAATGTAAGGGGGCTTAATAAAGCTGGCAAGCTAAGGGAGATAAGCTCCCATCTCCTTAAGCTTCAGCCTACTATTGTTGTTTTGATTGAAACTAGGGTTAAACAAGAAAAAGCTCAAAAAATTCGAGATAAACTCGGCTTGAAGGGTAGATACCTGGATAATTACAATCATCATGAAAATGGTAGATTGTGGATAGAATGGAATGATAACAAGGTAGATGTTAGATATGTTAGGAGTACTAGTCAATTTATTCACTGTGGGGTTTATGATTTGGCTGGCACTTTTAAGTTTTGGTTGACAGCAATATATGCCCACAACCAACTTAATGAGAGGAAAAAGCTTAGGAAAGATTTGGAGGAAATTCATGATATGCAACAGGGGCCTTGGTGTGCTGTTGGAGATTATAACAATGTGGCTAAAAGTCAAGACAGGGTTGGAGGTAAACTGGTTACTGAGGCGGAATATGAAGATCTTCAAGTTATGATGGATGCAACCGGTTTGAGTGAAATGGACAGCTCTGGGGAATTTTTTACCTGGACTAATAAACAGGCAGACAATCCTATCTATTCTAGGATAGATAGAATATTGGCTAACATAGACTGGTTCCAAACTCATAGTGATGCTAATCTAACTATTCTCCCCCCCCCCCATGTATCTGATCATAGCATCCTTTATTTGTCTGAGCCTCTTCATGTTAGAAAAAGAAATTAGTTCAGATTCAACAACTGCTGGGTGGATGCAGTGGGTTTCTATAATATTGTGGAAAGAAGCTAGAACCAACCTGCTAGAGGCACTCCAATGCAGAGGCTGTGGTATAAACTTCATAGGCTTAGACCTCATCTCTTGAAACTTAATAAATTTACTAATGATATTCAAAAGAATAAACTTGCAGCAAGAGAAAAGTTGGACCAGGCTCAACAGGACCTTAGAAATAACATCATGGATGCCTCCAGAATTGAGGAGGTGAAAAGGTTGACTGATGAAGTGATCCACTGGAATGAAATGGAGGAAAAAATGTTGATGCAAAGATCCAAAATTGACTGGATTCGGGCTGAAGATGGCAATAATGCATTTTTTCATGCATATCTGAAATCCAGACAAAATGCTAAAAGAATTAAAGTTATCCACAAAGATGATGGCACTATCCTCACTACTCAGAAGGAAATTACTCAAGAAGTGCTAGCTTTTTATGGGAAGCTCATGGATCATGATAGTAGAAGCCTCCAACATGTTGATATTGATGCTTTAAGAAGAGGAGATCATCTCACCATGGTTCAAAGAGAGGATTTAGTGAGACCTGTCACTGTTAAAGAGATTGAAGATGCTCTAAATGGAATTAGTGACTTAAAATCGCCTGGAGTTGATGGCTATAGCTCTAAGTTTTTTAAGTCATGCTGGAACATAGTGAAAGAGGATGTGGTCAATGCTGCTCAGGAATTTTTTGCTCAAGATCAATTATTCTTGCCCTTTAATCAAACTATGGTGACATTGGTTCCAAAGAGTGATAATGCAAGTACTGTTAAGGAGTACAGACCAATTGCAGTTTGTACAACTTTCTACAAAATCCTGTCCAAGATTCTCACTGCTAGACTGAATAAGGTGCTCCCTAGTGTGGTTAGCCTTTCTCAGGCAACTTTTATCCCAGGTCAGGTTATTCATAACCATATAATGCTTGCTTATGAACTATTATATGGTTATGCTAGAAAAGGAGGTACCCCTAGGACAATGATCCAACTTGATTTACAAAAAGCATATGATATGATAGACTGGTTTTCTTTAGAGACTGTCCTTAGGGAGTTAGGTATTCCTGGCAGATTTAGTAGTTGGCTCTTGATCATGGTGAAGACTCTTACCTATATTTTCAATATCAATGGTGATCTCTCTGATGTGATGCAGGCCAAAAGAGGCATTAGGCAAGGGGATCCTATTTCCCCCTTGCTTTTTGTAGTGATGATGGAATATCTTAACAGGCTGTTGGTTAAATTACAGCTGGACCCTAATTTTAATCACCATGCTAAGTGTGAGAAATTGGGGATCATTCATCTTACTTTTGCAGATGATGTACTCCTGTTCTGTAGAGGTGATGTTATGTCTGTGGAAATGATGCTTCATGTGATAAATAAGTTCTCTGCCACTACAGGCTTTGTGGTTAATCCTAACAAATGCAGGATTTATTTTGGGGGGGTAGATGGTACTACCAAGAGTAAAATCCAGCAGATTTCTTCTTATGAGGAGGGCCAGCTGCCAGTTCGTTATCTTGGGGTGCCACTAACTAGTAAAAAGCTCAATATAAAATACTACCTGCCGCTGATTGATAAGATTACGACTCGAATTTGACACTGGACTTCAAAGCTGCTCAGTATAGCAGGGAGAGTTCAGATGGTGAATTGCACCATTACTGCTATCGTTCAGTTTTGGATGCAGTGTCTACCTATTCCTATGAGTGTCATAAAAAAGATTGATAGCATGTGTAGAAGTTTTGTTTGGTCAGGGAGCACTGAAATTACTAGAAAAAGTCTTATTGCCTGGAATTTTGTCTGCAGACCTAAAGGCCAAGGGGGTCTGAATATTTTCAATCTGAAGGTTTGGAATCATATTGCCATGCTCAAGTGTCTATGGAACCTGTGTAAAAAGGCTGATAATCTATGGGTGAAATGGATCCATGCTCACTATATAAAAAACTCCTCTGTTATGAATACTATGATTACAAATAATTTTTCCTGGGTGCTGAAGAATGTGTTAAGTCAAAGAGAGTACATTCACACATTGCAGCCTGTGTGGGATGAGTTGCTGAATAGTGAAAGATTTAAAATGAAAAAGGCTTATGATAAAATGATGGAGGCTGATAGAGTGCATTGGAGCGGTCTGGTGAGGAAAAACTGTGCTAGACCTAGAGCAATTCACACAACATGGCTTGCTTGCCATGGTAGATTAGGGACCAAGGATAGGTTGGTCAGATTTGGTATGATCACTGATAAGATTTGCAGCTTGTGTAAGGAGGTAGAGGAAACTCAAAACCATATTCTTTTTTCTTGTAAAATTGCTACTGATATTTGGAGTAATGTTCTAAACTGGATAGGAATTGATCATGTCCCTCAGGAGTGGCCGTTAGAACTTGACTGGTTGCTGAACTTGACTAATAGGAAAGGTTGGAGAGCTTATTTGCTAAAACTTTCAGTCACGGAGACAATTTATGGCATATGGATCCACAGAAATAGTAAGATTTTTGGAGATAATACTTATAGGAATACTAGCAAAGATGTTAGTGATGGGATTATAGAAAACATAGTGTATAAAGGCTGGGGATCAAAGAAGCTGAGAAAGCATATAGCTTCTTTGATGATATAGTTTTTTTTGTCTCTTGGGTAGGTTGGATCATTGGATCACCTTGTACTCACTTGGCTTTTGAGAAGTAATAATATCTTTAGTTAAAAAAAAAAAAAACAAATTACCTTGGTATGAATACAGTATGTGAAAAATTAAATTTAATTGTTAAACAAATGAGACTTTAACTTCTATATAACCAAACACCTTATTTCATATTTTTTTTTTCTCGTTTCTTTCAAATTCATTGTTTTTTACTTTTTTTTGAATCACTTACATTCGACCACTCTCCCCAATAGTAAAAGTGAAATCATTTCCATGACCTTAGAAAAAAAAAATTAAGTAGTTAGTCTTTAGTGTTATAAAACAACATGATATTATAATATATATATATATAGTAAAGTTATTAAATTACCTTCTTTTCTTTGCAATAGTTAAAATTTTCTTTATTCCTTTAAAAAATAACCCCACATATTAAAAAAAAACTTGATTCTTTCTTCAAAAATAGTATAAAAAATTCATCTTAGATGTTCATTTAAAATTAAATTAAATTAAATTTAGGATTACATCTACATATAAAAATTTACAAATTTAGACAAAGTAAAATTTAGTATTTCAATTAATCTTTGTTTTTAATAATACTAATCTACAAAACAGATAAGCAATTAATTATTTACTTTTTTAAAAAAAATAAATTAATGAAAATATTTATATTTATAAGTGAAATTATTACAATATTTTTAATAAATGTTAGCTAATTGTGATAAAAGCTGAAAAAAGAAACAGGAAAAAAAGTACCTCTAATTTAATAAAGCAAAATTGTTACTTTAATAGTAAATTTTTAAAAAAAAGCATTGGAAGAGAAAATAAATTTAATATTAAATGTGTTACTTTAATCACTAAAATCTACTAAGTGACTCTTAAGCCAACCAAATTTTGTTTGTGTATCTTATTACTATGCACTTAAATTTCATCATTCTCCTCAATTCTTTACCTTCTATGGTTAGATATAGTCATATGGACACATTCAAATGTCATATTCAAGAATCCAACTTAAAAAATTTGAGTTATTTTTATAGTCTTCAAGGAAAAAAAATGTATCTAGTTGTGTCTGTCACCATATATTTATATTTACAATCATATTTATGACCCATTGATTTGTACAATTTTTGTTTTCCCGTGGTCGATGATGAATGTATATATGATCAGATATACCTATTTAAATAATTAATGTTTACACTTTTTTTTTTTTTTGAGGATGTTTGCACTTGTTAGTTTCTAACTTTTAGCATTTGTTCAACTATATGCAATGGTATACAATTACAAAAATCACAATTTTCTCATTATTAATTTACCCTATAATTTTCCTAGTAAATGAAGCTCCTAGTAATGCTTTCATTTCAAGTTTCCCTTTTTTTCTTTTCAGAATAGTTTTAACCATATGTGAAAATTTTTGTTTTATTGACAATTTATTTAAAATCAAATTTTTCCTTTTGTCCTTTACCTGTTTTCAAGACTATCCGTTTGTAGATTTATATCATATGCTTCTAGAGTGTTTTGTAAGAACAATTGAGATAATTGTGAGAGTTCCCACAGAATTTCAACCTTCTATATAGCCAAACAATTGTGAGAAGCTTGTGAAACAATATGAATTAACTTGTAGAAATTGAAAATCTAGAAAAATCGTCCACAATTAACTCAATTGCGCTTAAAACATGTCTTAGAAATAGCAATCCACTATTTGTACCTCTAGTTAACTGTCTATGATTAAATTTTCATAACAACAATTAGAAGGAAAGACCAAATTAAAAATAAATAAAAGCATGGGATCCAATTAAAAGAAAAAAAATTCAGGAATCTAATTAAAATTTTAATAAAAATATGGAGACATGTAAAATAATTAAACAATTTGAGACACTTTTATTTTTTGTGCCCCAAATTTTAAATTTTTTTTATCCGTCCAATTCGGAAAATGCTATTTCTAGTTTCTCTTCATGGACGCTGTTAGAGGCAAGGCACACGTGTCAAACGATATGCAATTTGTAGCAAATTTTAATCATTAAAATTTCATTTTATAATTTAATTTTTAGAGACAACCAGAATAAGTAAGGAAAAAAATAATTTTTAGCTACAAAGAAGAATCTATTAAATTATAATTATGTAATAAATTAGAACTAAAATAAATATTAAAATATTATTGAAAGTATTTTATTAAAATAAATGCTGTAATATCAAAGCAGTTGCAATTAATGAGAATTTTCGTTAAAGTAATGGGACCTGAGAGTAAAAATGAAAAAGAAAATTATAAGTTCAAACGCTATTTTAAGTAGCATATAAAAAAAGTGGTATAGGTTAATGATATAAATTTATTTAGCATCTACTTTTCTCACAGTAAATTTAAAAACTAATCAAATAAGTTATAAGTTATCTCTATTATAATTAGTAGCATATGAAAAAAGGTTATAATTTAATGAGATAAATTTAATTAGTTAATATCTATTTTTTCAAATAAATTTATAAACTAATCAAATATGTTATAAACTAGTTCAAATCACTTGTCAAACATTTTTTTTATATTATTTTAATATATACTTATAAGAAAAATGTAAACCTACACGATGGCTAAAATTTAAATCTCAATATGAACTAATTCAGATGAACACTTTAACAAGCAATTATGGGAACACTTGTTAAAACTCTTGTTAACTTTTAAATAAAACTCTAAACTATCAAAAGTAGCTAGGATAAGTGATTTGATAATTAGATTCTTTAATTAAGATCTGAAGTTCAATTCTTGATTTGGATATCAATGATGAATCCAGATCTTTAAGCTAGTAGGGATAATTTGTTTTAAAAATATTTTTATTACTATCATATATATAAAAATATAAACATAAAAAGTGAAATAAAGTGTAATGAGCTAAAAAAAAATGAGATGTCTGGAGTTGCAAAATTAAGAGCATTTATCCCTATTCTATAAATCACATTTATTACAAAAAAATACAATAAATGGGTTGTTTTTTTTATTCTTACTTTTTTTAATATATATTGTTATATACTGATATTCATATATAATTGAACGGTAAATTAGATAGATCTAATTCAAATTATAAAAATAGGAGATGCAAAGAGATAATAATAAAAAGTATTACTTTATCCCAAATATGGGCTAATTTGGTGGGAGTAGCATTACACCTCCTAGTTATAAAAAAAAACTTTATAAAGTTATCAAAGTTTTTTTTTTTTTATAAAAAAAAACATATTTATGTTAATTGAAAAGTTCTTACAAACTGAGAGGTAATAACCCAAAGTGTATCCGTATATAAGAACGTAAAAAAAAACATTTGCTTCCATACTAAGTATCCAGTCTCAATGCTCATGTTCAATTGTGCTGGAATTTGATTGGGTTTTGGACCAACCTTTTGTAAGTGCAAAGGTCAATATCTTGGAAAGGATATTGAAAGACATCATTAAGATTTTGGCTTCGTGATAGAGATTATATCCTTCATTTTTTGGTGCAGAACATTCTTGATACAATTGGGGCCCCTTAATTTTATTATTATTATTATTAATTGATGTGCTAGCTCACAAGCCTTGATATCCTTTTCTCTCTAGCTCTATACTATATGTGATAAATTCCATGCATCATTTTCAGAATAGAAGAATCAATTCCACCACCTAATGTTAATTGCTAACCACCCTAAATTGTGCATTCCAGTTAGGGGATAATACATTGACATTTCAACCAACGTTACTAACCTCAAACGAAGAGAATGGCCTTTGCATCTACTTTGATAAATGGGTTATTCCTCTAAAAGATTATGACTGATTTTGTAGATGCAAAGTTATACCACATTATAGGTATATCGGTTAAAGATGCAAAATCTACTCAACTGAATATGTGTTCTTTGACTCGGTACTACACACTTGTTTTAGCACGTACCTTTCCACGTGTGGAAGTGGTTCACTTCCTAACGCACTACTACAGAAAAGAAATTCAACAAGGCTCACGAGTTTTACTAATAAATTTCTTTTGCTTATAAAAAAAGAAGTAAAGCTCACGAGTTTGGTCTCTAGGTTGTTCGGCTATTTAATTTTTTATTTGGTCTACCTAGGTTGATAAATCCATACACAAAGTGAGCCCATTTAATCTGGGTATGGCCCAACATGACAATGATTACCCGAAGAAAATAATTAGGAGCTTGCCATTCCCACCTACTTTTTTTTTCTTTTTTTCATCCCACACTTCAAAAAAAGAGTGAAAACTACCTCTATCCCTATTCTAATTTTCTACACCCCTCCCCTCCCTTCCCTTGGTGATGATTTGTTTTTCTTTTTATTTTATAACTTTTAGATTCTATGGAATTGTGATTCTATTGTGTATTCACACACAAGAGAATCACAAATATGTTACCTATCTAGACCCAAATTATAATAGAGTTGTGATTCCTTTATACTTTTTTAATTATTTAATATGGGGTTTTCGTTTACTATTAAAAAGATAATTCATATTATAATTAGTTTGATTACTATTACAAATGGTAATTTTTATATTAATTAATAATTCAATTTCATAAAAAGGTGATATGTATTATCCTTAATTTGACTACAATTTAAAAGGGTAAATTGTATCATAATTAATTTAATTTTAATTAAAAATATAATTTATATTACTATAAAATGGAAATAGGTTCCAAATTAATTATGATACAAGTTTGTATTATAATTAATTTCATTTATATTAAAAATAAATTTCTATAATATTTAATTTGATTACTATTATAAATAGTAATTTTTGTCATAATTTTTTAAAATTCAATTCAAAACTTAACCATATTATACGTAATTTGACTAACATTAAAAAGATAAATTGTATCTTAATTAATTTACTTTCTATATAAAAAAGATAATATATAACATCATCATTTGATTACTTTAAAAAATAACTTATGTCTAAAATATAGTATAAATTACATAATGGGAACGCATTTTCATTTTTTTAGAATTTAACACAGTGAAAACACACACTTCTGTTGAAAAAAAATTCACAATGCAAATGTGTGTTTATGATGTTAATGGGTTGCAAACTTATTTCATAACGAAAATATGTTTTTATTGAGTAAAATACATAAAGAAATGCATTTTTGTTTTGGATTGTGTTTGCACCCCATTAAGATAACATATATGTGTTTCCGGTTGTTAATTTTTCTGAACAAAAATTCATTTCTGTCAGGGATATTTTTTGAAATTAAAGATTACCATACAAAAACTAGGGTGAGAAGAGTAAAAAGTTGGGGAAAGAACAGAGAAGCCCAAATCTAAGCGGAAATTGAGTCCATATTACAGGTCTACCTAGGTTAATGATCCATACACAAAAATCCCATCTACTCTGGGTAAGGCTTAAGATGACAATGATTACACGCACACACATTGAGAATAATTCCGTTTAAAAATGCATAACAATTACATATAAATATTCAAAATTAGTAAGTGATTATATAATTATTTTAAAAATCATTTATTATATAATTATTTTAAAAATCATCCATCTATTTATCTTGTCAGTTTGATCATGAAATAAGATCTTATGTAATTGGATATCATAGAATGACTTTCAGAGCTACTCGGAGAACAGATTTTATGGGAAAGAGGGGCCGATACTATGAACGACTATTATTGTCTTTTTTAAAATAAAATGTTTGGTCCTATAAAATTTTAAAATTCCATTCTCATAATTTTTTTAATTAATTTAATCCATCTACAAATAAAACATATTTTGGTTAGTTCTCACTCATTTGACGTTAGCTTCGTTAGATAACCGTTTAACAAAATTAACACTAAGAAGTAAAAAAAATATATTTTATTTTTAAAAAGATTAAATTAATAAAAAATGTATGAAAACAAAATTAATATTTTTTAAATTTGTTAGACAAATATTTTACTTAAAAAATATCTTCTTGTGTATTTGATTTCGGAGATGAGAGTGCTTCAATCAACTTATCAATATTTTTTAAGTCTTTTATATTATTAGGGATCATTTAATAGTTAGAATAAGATATAAAAATTAATACAATAGGATATAATAATCAAATAAAATTATTTTATTAAACTTTTAACAAATCAAATTTCCTATAAAAAATCAAATTAATATATTATTTTAAATTTGAAATAGTATGAGAAACTCTTATAATATTTAATGTATGAGCTATTGAACTCCATCCGAGCTATTGAAGAATAAGAGATTTATAGGATGTCACATGTCCAACTTGAGTACCTTCTCGTTTCAGTCGAGAAGCTTGACATCCTGGATCGGCTTATAATGTTCTTGAAAGCGATCAACTTGGATATGAATAAACACCCGATTTCATGGTCCATGTTATATGAATATCTCAGTTTGCTTGATACTGAGATTCTACTTCCAAAATAGTTGCGCTCAAGTTAGTGGCTTCTTTATAGAAGTTGCTAACTTATGCTTTACTCCATCCGAACTACTAGGGCATCTTGATTCTTATGGGATGTCACACGTCCAACATAAGTTCCTTTCAGCCTAGAAGCTTGACGTCTTAAACTGAGTTATAATTAACCTTCTCTGAAGCGACCAATCTAGATAGGGATAAACATCACATGATGTCGAGATTTTACTTCCATAACAATAAATTTGTTGATTATTAAGTGAATCTATTTCAGTTGATTAAAAAATGTATGTTTTGTTATAAATTTTTAGTATTGAAGTTCGATCATCCCTTTAAATAAAAAATAATTTATTTATTTTTACAACAATTAACTTAAAAATCATACTAATAAACATCTAATTGATTGATAATATAAATATATATTTTACTTTCTCAACTTTATTTTCTTTTTGAATAGTAATAGCGGCAACCATATACACACATATATTTCTCTGCCCACCTTTAACATATTTGTGCCGATGTTGTTTAGGAGTAAGTGAGAAGCAAGAAATTCGATAGGAGAAGTATTGGAATATAATTATCTTCCGATATAAATATATCAGGTCAAATTTCTTAACTTCCATAAAATTATTTTTCTTACTATATGTCATTATCTGCCACACACACATGCACCAACTTTATACTTAACCTTTGACAAAAAAAAAAAAAAAAAAAAGACCAAGATAGTCTACAATTGTTAATAAATGGCATAAATCTGATCCTTTGGGGGATCTATTCCTGCCCACAATCATTATTCTGTTTTGAGTGTTTTCTTTTTAGCATCAAATTCTTCATTCTTCATATTTGACTCTTCAAACTCACACCAAAAAAAAGAAGAGCTAGAAACCATGGTAAAGGATAGGAACGTTGGCGTTGCATTGGACTTCTCCAAGAGCAGCAAGATTGCTCTCAAATGGGCCATCGAAAACTTGGCTGATAAAGGCCAGACCTTGTACATCATCCACGTCAACCCTAATTCTTCTGATGATCGTAACCAGTTGTGGGTCAAATCTGGTTCTCGTGAGTGTTTTTCTTTTTCTATGCTTTTATGTCATCCTCTGTTTCCCCCTGTTTTGCTATGATGTTCTTAGATTTGATTTTGGTTCTCTTTGCAGCTCTTGTTCCTTTGACAGAGTTCAGAGATGCAGAGGTTACGAAGCACTATGGCGTGCAAACTGATGCAGAGGTTCTTGATTTGCTTGACACTGCTGCCAGGCAAAAAGAGGTTTCTTACTTTCTTTTGTTTCCTCCGTTTCTATCTGTTTGAGTATAGATTCTTGGTTTTGCTTTTGCCCATGCTCTTCTTTTTGTGAACATTATTTTGGTTGTGGTTTTGTAGGTCAACGTTGTGGTGAAATTGTACTGGGGTGATGTAAGAGAGAAACTTCTAGATTCCATTGAAGATCTGAAGCTAAACTCTTTGGTCTTGGGAAGCAGAGGTCTTGGAACAATTCAAAGGTGACTGTTTCTTCTGTTCTCTTGCTTTTACTTTTCTCGCAGATGTCACTGAGTATTTTTTTATTTATAAAAAAAAAACTAATTTGATTTATGTTTGAAAAACAAAACAATGAAAGACAAGTTACACTGACATTTTTTCTGACACACTTAATTAAAATTTATTAAAAACTATAAAATCATAAATGAGGCTGATTACATAAAGAAGAAACTCATAATTTTAGGATTTTATCAAATTTTAGCTAACAATAAAGAATTAAAAAATATATTAACAAGAGTGAATTTTCTAATATTTTCTTCGTGATACTTTCCCTTAAAAACGCAGAAGTTTTCCCCTTAATTTTAATCTAGTCTTTATTTTTTGTGATATGGATCTCTTTAATATTTTTCTGTGTAATTGTGCTTAATCGTCAAAAAACTAGTTTATTTTATGTAAATATCAGATTGCTCTCAGTAAATATCCTTTTAATATATCATTACTTGTTGGGGGGAGTGAGGGAACTTTTTCTTAATCTATCCGTCTTTGTTAATTATGATTTGAGTATCATGAAGATGGTGTTTGTGTTGAAAACACAGGATGATATTGGGAAGTGTTAGCAACTTCGTGATGACTCATGCTCCATGCCCAGTGACCATTGTCAAGGAGTAGCAGTAAGTAGAGTAGAAGATCAATTTGGGAGAACATTCACGTCTATTATACTTTTTCATGCAGTGTACTTGGGCTATATTAAATAATGATCTTTATTTTCATAAAAGACAGTGATATTTTATATTCAGTGTGACTTATCAATGAGTTCTATTTCAATTAGTTAAATAAAATGAGTGAATTATTATAAATTTTTTGATATTTTTTTTTATTTCTGCTCATAAAAAAATATGAATTGTGACTTAGAAATTGTGAAGTGGTGTAATCTTTCTATGAAAACTTTCTCATGCAAGAAGAAGAGAGTCTTATTTCTTCGAATAATTTTTCTTTTATTATAATAAAATAATCATCTTATTTTTTATTAAATTATTTATTGTGATAAAGATATTGTGTAATTTTTTTATTTTTAGAAAATTTATCTTAAAAATCCAGTGACCAGAATTCATGATTTTCAGAAATTATAATTATCCGACATGAAAAACTCTCTCCCTACAAACATCCTCTAAAATAATTCTGTTTCATGTAATAGAATCGTCCTTGAATTTATGATGCCCCTAGAACCTTAACGACACAAAGTAGCTCATTTATGTGGATACAGCCAATTAAAAAACAACCACGCCTTATGTGCTGCATAAAGCAAATTTGTTTTTATCAGCACAACATTGTGTAATCTCCACATGCTAACTGCACAAGGATCAGCGCTACACATAGTGTAACATTTGAATGACAATCTGCTGAGATAAATACTGCTATGCTGCCCAACTAACACCAGTAACATATTTCTAGCCAATTGCCTACTGCTCACCAACTATTTGATAAATTTGTTCACTGACTATGATCCTCTAAACTGACAAATTTGTGTAGTAAGTATCTTCCTCTTCTCCGCCACTACCTCGCATAAGAGATTGTGTCCATTTTCCACATCCTTAAACCCATCAGATCATCATGTCGTTGTATCCGATCCACCCCAAGCTTTCGAAACTCTATATCAAACAATCCCTTGGGAAATCTAACCAACATTGTAAAGGATATTGGGAATCACAATTAGCTTTTATCCATTACCAATATAACAGTTTCGCCTCCTCCATAGCTTTGAGCATGTTGAGAATCCGTTGGCATTGGATTTGGATTGAACGTACATTGGCAAACGGATATCTCCCTCCCTTCTCCGTTCATCCGTTGGATCTGCCACGGAACGCACATTGCAGCAAAACAAACTGGGAAACAAACATGCACTTCACGTGTCTCCTTCCGACATGCTGAAAAAACAAGATCATTTCTATTTTTACATATTGCACAAACAAAAGTGAGCCAGACTAGCTGCCAAACTCTGGTATTTTTTGAATTCCCAGCAACCAGCCACCTAAACTGCAAAAAAATTATTTTGGCATCATTGTGCAGAGCCCCTTTTATCCCCCATCATAAAGGGTTATTAAAATTGTATATCTTGTTTGGCAATGGCAATTGTCTTATGTTTAATGTACGGTAAAGAAGAATACGCTGCCCTAATTTGATTTTCAATATGAGAATCTTGACCTAAAGCAAAGCCAAACCAGTTCCATGGCATGAGTTTACAGCATCAATTTCCATACGACATTGTCCTTCATAATCTGGCAAATAAATTCCGACGATTGCAAAACACCAGCTTGCTACAAGTTTCTAAAGCATCGGGAGTAAGAACCTTGAGAAATAGAAAGATGTTATATAATTTATTGGTTTAATTATTCATTTAGTCCTGTAATTTTAACACTTATTTTTTTAATTTTTATTATTAATAAGTAAATTTTTTAGTTTATAAATTTTTTTAAAATTTTCAGAAGATTCTTACTGTTAAAATTCTTTAACTAACTAAGTTAAAAAAATTTAACGGTTGAGATCTTTTAAAAATTAAAATATAAACATCAAGGACTAAAAAATTTACTTATTAAGTATAAGGATTAAAAAAAATAAATTTATAAACCACAGGAATAAATGAATAATTAAACTTAATTTATTTATTGAAATAACAAATGTCAAGAACAACCTTGGATTTCTTTGACATGGAGAAATCCTATATTACAACTTACTAGCATCATTTTGAAATGAAATCTTAACAGCAATAATTAATTGATAAACAAGTAGTCCACACCACACACAATTTTCCTCGGAAATTCTAAGTCTCACAAACATGATTCTATTTTGAAGCAGTGAGACTTTCATAGAATCCTTTGAAAAATGCAAAAACTGGGTCTCTAGGGGGCAGACATTCTTTTGGCAACTGGATGGTTCAGAATTTGTTGGCTCCACTTGTAGAGCTTAGGAAATTTCTCACTTGTAAATAACTCCAACCCCGCAATTTCTTGAAACATAGGAATCCAAAATGCTAAGTAGACAGCAGCAATATCTACCAATCCAACCTCCTCTCCTCCAAAGAACTTCTTGTCCTTTATCTCATTCTCAAGAAACTGCAGAGCCTCATGTTCTTCCTCAACATTCTTCTCACGCTCTTTCTCATCAGCTGTGAAAACAGCTTTTTGTGCAGCACCAAAAACCTGATTTCATAAATCACAGCATTTATTAGTGCTTATTTTATAAAATAATTAGGACAAACTTAACTGAGTTATATGTAGCATAAAGGGTAGTGCTAACAAAACAATCTCTACACTCTTTCTAACAACAAAACCATTAAATAAAATTAATAAAATTTATTGAAAATTACAAGATTCAGAGAGATTTAAAAGTGTAATTCATTAAAAAAAAATTTATGAATTTCAGCTAATAATAGAATGGGTTTAAAAGAACATGTTAAAGATTGTGTTGCTAATATTTCTGGTACAATAAAATATGACACGCAATACCCCACCCCATTAAATTTTTTCCATAATCCTATAGATAAAGATTACAAATCATGATAATCTGAAGTAGTTCTTAAATGAACTTGATGAATCATTAGTATGATTTTAGACAAATTTGGTACAATTAATGAATGGAGTATATTCAATTATTTTCATGCTTCTCACTTTCTCTAACTTATTCCGAGATTTCACATATAGATCTCATGAAAGGTGATGTTTTGGAGACAAATAAGCACAGTCAAGAAAAACTAAGGAGATATTTGACAAGTTGAGTTACCTTGTCATCAATGAGTTTGGACCTAAAACGAGCCAAGGCTATTTGGTAAGGATCAGAAGGCAAGATAGGGTTGTTTTTTCATGTCTCATCAATATACTCAACAATCACAAGGTACTATGGGCTTCTCATTGTGAATAAACACTGGAACCTTCTTGTGAACTGGGTTGGATTTGTGAAGCAGTTCACTCTTGTTGACCAAATTTTCTTCCACATATTTGTATTCAACTCCTTTCAACTTGAGGGCAATCTTCACCCTGCAAGCAAACGGGCTTCCAATAACTCCCAAAAGCGTTACCTCTTCCTGACTTGAAGCCATTGTAGCACTTTATTCCCAAAGACTTAAGACAATCAATTCCAAAGACTTGTTTTGCTCTCAAATTGCTAAGGCTTCTGGCTTTATAGAGCTAGAAAGATTTGTCTTGATCAGCAAATAGAAATTTTATTAAATCACTAAATTCAGTACAAGGCGTGCCAAACTTAGTTTATAGAGCTAGAAAGATTAATTGAGTTCTATAATACTATAATACTCAGTGTAGGCGTTGTTGACTAAAAGAAAGCGGAAAAGAGAAGTTAATAATTGAGAATTATTTTTTTCTACAACTTTTTATAACACTTCCTGTGATATTATTCACACACGACATCGTCAAATTTATGGGTTATAAGTTAGAAGTGATGTAAGGGATTATATTAGCAACATCGTAATAATAGAATTGAGCCGTACAAAATGAAAATAGTACACAGTAACGTTGCTTCACGTGATATACGTGGGCAGGTAATTGTTACAAATTTTCCTTTCTCCTCTTCTCTCTTCAATTATGAAACCAACCTTATAACTTATGAGATCATGCAACACCTTATCTACTCTTGTTTTTTTTCCATGGGAGGGACCGAGGGTTGAGTGTAAATCTTTAATTATTTATCACTTTTATTCGAGTGACACTAAATTTAATTTTTTTAAATAAGATTTTAAGTTTGAGTTTCTGGATGAAAAAAACATAATTAAGAGGAAAGATTTCGTTAAAGATTATCAGTCAAATTTTATGATGAAGACTAATTATCAGCAAATCAATAAATATTGGATACCAATGACATGTTAAAAAAAATTGCTTTTAGTGGGATTAGTTTTTTTTGTGGCTGATGATTGTGATGTGGGGTTTCTGGTGCTCTCGGTTGGCAGTGGCGTGGTGTGTTGGTTGTGGGGTTCGAACTGCGAAGGGGTCTGAAGCCTGAAGGTGCTTGTGGGATTACTGTTTTCATTTTAATTTCTGGATTAGCATTCTAATTTCTCATTCCAAGTTCTGGTTAGAGATAAAATTCTGGTATCAGATTGGCCTCAAGGTCTGTTAGTTTAATTTCTTTTTTCATTTTTATTTCTGAATTAGTTTGTTGGTTTCTCATTTCAAGTTCTGGTTTGAGAATAATTTTGGGTTTCACATTGATCTTAAGTGCTGTTATTTGACATTTTTGTCGTCATTTTAGTGTCTGCATAAATTACACAAATTAGAGGAGAATTGTATTTATGCTTATTTGCTCGGGAAAAATTGTATTGATGATCTTTGATTTGTAACGTTCCCCCTCAAAAATTCTGAACCAAATATGAAAATTTAGAAAAATGTCTTCCTTTCCCTCTAACGAAACCATAGAGAGATGACAAATAATTAGACCACTTTAGTTAGGAACATTTGATATTCCACCATTTTCTGATATTCTCATCCAGGTAATAGGAAGATTACATTAAAAAAAGAAAACGAAATCAATATGAAGAGTTTCATAGGCTTGAATCAAGGATTAATAGACTGTGGTTTGCACATGAAACAAGAAAATGAACTTTACTTCCATGTAAAAACCATCATACAGGGTTTTTAAACAAAGGTAGAGAAGTAGGGGTTTTTAAGTAAAATATTAATGACTTGTAAGTTGAAATAAATGAAGCGGAGAAGAATGAATTAAGTGTGTAATCTCTTATTTCATTCTTTATATTTGTATAAAATATCAAATTAATTTTATGTTAACGGGTTCTAGTTAAATTTTTAGAGTTGTTTGATTTAACTTTAAATACGGTTAACATTGAGACTCCAAGTATTGGAATTATGTTAAGACTACTCCTGGTAGAATTTTGTTAATGTATTAATTCATTGTTATTTATTTTACCTTTTTTATATTTATTTTTTTTGCCATATTTATCATATCAATGGATCATATTTTATTCGTTTTTTTCAATAAATCTGAGTGTAACAAATCTGATTACAACAAAATTTATGGTAAAAAATTAATTTATAGAAAATAGCTGTAATTTAGACTGTTATAATACGTCTAGTTAGAGAATAATTTGTTTTAATTTCTATTAGTCTATTTTAAAATATTATGTTGATGATATTAAATGAATCAATTTTATTATTTTTGTACATTTGATAATATTGTATTAACTCTATTTAATATTTGGATGAATCATGATATAAAAAAGTAGTTGTAAGACAAAATCAAATTTAAATGAATAACCTGTTAGCCCGAACTGTTCATTAATGGGTTCGGTTGAATTGTTTTCAAAAAAAAATTATAAAAACTAAACCGATTCAAACCGATCAAATTTGATTTGATTAAGTTCTAAATTTGATTAAAATCAATGCAAACCTGTCCACAAACACTTCTATGGAGAAGGGTGAAGAAAAATCAGAGAGATCACCCTCACTAACATTTTTAACAAAATTAACAAACTAACCGATAAATAAAAAGTCTCATCTCTGGTTTGGCGATGACAAATTATGTTTAATGCACGGTAAAGAAAATAAATGTAACCTCTGTCCTAATCTGATTTTCAATATGCGGATATTGACCTAAAGCAAAGCCAAATCAGTTTCATGGCAAGCAAGAGTTACAGCTGCAATTTTCAAACTAACCTGTTCATAATCTGGCGAAGAAATTCCAATCATTGTAAAACACCAACTTGCAAAACAAGTATCTAAATCATCAGGAGTAAGAACTTTGAGTAATAGAAAGATGCCACATAATTTATTTATCGAAACAGCGAAATGTCAGGAACAACCTTGGATTTCTTTGACATGGAGAAATCCTGGATTACAACTTACAAGCATATCCTTTTGAAACGAAATCCTAACAGCAACAACTCAATGATAAACAAGTAGTGCACATAATTTTCCTTTAGAAATTCTGAGAGTCTCACACTACATCAAATCTATCTTGAAGCAGAAAGGCTTTCATAGCGTCCTTTGAAAAAGGCAAAAACTGGGTCTCTAGGGGGAAGACCTTCTTTGACAATTGGATGGTTCACAAATTCTTGGCTCCACTTGTAAAGCTTAGGAAATTTCTCACTGCTTAATAGCTCCAACCCTGCAATTTCTTGAATCAAAGGGACCCAAAATGCTATGTAGACACCAGCTATATCTACCAACCCAACCTCTTCTCCTCCAAAGAATTTCTTGTCCTTGATCTCATTCTCAAGAAACTGCAGAGCCTCATATGTTTCTACAACATTCTTCTCACGCTCTTTCTCATCAACCGTGAAAACAGCATTCCATGCAGCACCCACAATCTGATTTCATAAATCATACTATTTATTAATGATTTTTTTTTTTATAAAATTATGAGGACAAGCGTAATCGAGTTACCAACGCACTCTCTAGCATATTCTTTTTAACACATGCTATACTAATATTACAAAATCTGGCGAGCCACCTTAAAGTAAAAAGTGTGATCTATCAAAATTTGTAATTTTAAATTAATTTCAGTCAATACTAAACAGTGTATTGCCATCATTTTTGCTATAAACAAATATGTCACCTAATACCTTCTAAGTTCTAACTCACCCCCAAAATACCGAGTCCATAAGGATTACACAAATCATAATAATCGGAGGTAGTTGTTTAATGAACTTGACCAATCATTGGTATGATTTTAGACAAAGTTGATACAATTAATGAAATTTTTTTTTTTAACTTTTTTCAGGGTTCTCTAAACTTATTCAAAGATTTCACATCTAGATGGCATGAAAGGTGATGTTTTGGAGACAAATCAAATCAGCACAAATCAAGAAAAGTAAGAAGAAGATATTTGAAAAGCTGAGTTACCTTGTCATCAATGAATTTGGACCAGAAACGAGCCAAGGCTCTTTGGTAAGGATCAGAAGGCAAGATGGGGTTGTTCTTCCATGTCTCATCAATGTACTCAACAATCACAAGAGACTCTGCTATGGGCTTCTCATTGTGAATAAAAACTGGAACTTTCTTGTGAACTGGGTTGGATTTGAGAAGCAAATCACTCTTGTTGGCCAAATTTTCTTCCACATATTTGTATTCAACTCCCTTCAACTTAAGGGCAATCTTCACCCTGCAAGCAAATGGGCTTCCAATTACTCCCAAAAGAGTCACCTCTTCCTGACTTGAAGCCATTGCAGCACCTCAATTACAAAGTCTTACAACAATCAATTCAAAAGATTTATTTTGGTCTCAGAATCCTATCGCTTCTGACTTTATAGAGCTAGCATGATTAATATAAATATAATATAATATTCAGTCCACGCGTATAAAAGAAAGTTGTAATGGGGCGTTAATAAATTAAAATTATTATATTCTAGAACCTTTTATAATACATTCTGTAAGTATTATTTTTTAGTGTTTCCACACACTAATGTCATATCACAAACTTCACTTTTTTCTTTTCATTTCTTTTGTGTTAAAATTTGTTGTACTGAAAGTACTTTTTTGAATAAATTAATGCTTACAGATATGCAAATACTATATATAGATATCGCGCATGAGAATAATCCGCAAAAAGAAAAAAAGAGAGGAAAAAGCAGTGTCGAGATGACTCCATTTTACACAGTAACAATGGTTCACATTATATAAGTGGGAACGTTATCTTGTGGTACAATTCTATTGTTTTCACGTGTCGGCAGAATTGTGATAAAATATTCTACCTATTAGAAAGAAATTATAATTACCAAATTAAATCCTTTAAAAAAACACCAAATTAGACTAAATGATTTGTTTTATCTTTCATTTTGTTTCGATCATTTTAATTTCATTTTTTATCTTTTTTTATTTAATTTAGTTCTTTATCTTTTAAAAAATTTCTTTTAATCATTTTTTTTCAATTTAATATTTCAATCTATTTAGATTACTTTAAAAATAAACTTCTTTCACTAAAAAATGAAGTGGATGGAAAGGAGAAAAACAAAAAAAAAAAGTTCATTTTTTAATGATTAACAACACCACTCTTAAATAAATTGAAAGGTCAAACTAAAAAAAATCAATTGAACTAAAAAATAAAACAAAAAAATTAATTATTCGGAGATGTTGAAGGCGGTGGTGGACTTACTTACAAGTAAGGGTGCATTTTTTGTTGTTGGTGTAATTAGAAAAGTGCACTCTCTCTGGCTTTGATAAAATATATAAATAAATTATTTTTTTTGTATTTTATCTCCTTTATTTTTATATATTTGAATTCATTGATACAATTTTTCATTCTTTTTTAAGGTTTTTCTCTTGTAAAATACCCTCTCTCACTATCATATGAAAGTTAACCTTTTATAGGCAAGTGAAAGGAAAGGAAAAATGAAGTTTGAAAACCAGTTGCAATAATTTGAAACATGTTTAATTGATTTTTTTTAATTATAATTTATTACTTTGATCTTCAGAAGGTGTATGTTAATAAATTATAATTACAATTAATCTTAAATTATATCAAGTGTTACTTGTTAACCTATTTCTTCTAAGAAATAAATGAGTATACATTAACAAATAATTATGGAGTTTGCTAAAGTAGACTCATTTTTCAAAAGGTATACAGTACATTAGTAAACTATAAGTACAATCGTTCTAAAATTATACCCGGATTTAAGTTGTTAACATAGCTTCTAAAAAACAAGTGAGTCTACATTTTCCTATGTGCGAGAGAGTTTTCTTATTTCTTGGATTAAATTTTTTTTATTCTTATCAAAGAAACATTTTCTTTTGAATGAATTCTCATTCGACTTATCAATCGAGTTTTGACAGGGACGTCGTTTTCATTTCTATCTGTTTGGATTTTTTCTCTTCACCTCTTTGATTCCGTTTATTTGAGTATTGATGCTGAATTTCTGATCCTACAAGGGATTTCATCAACAACAAATAGGTAAATCCATGATTTGCTTCAAAATATTTCACAGCGCAGTTGGATTTTTTATTTTGGTTTGATCTTTTGTGTATTATTTGTTGCTATTGATTTTTTTTTTCTTTTCAATATCTTTTTAATTGATTGGAATGTTCTGAATATGTAGTTTTAGCTGGTTTCCATGGCAAGATGCTGGTAATAGAAGGGGTGATTTTGATGGTAGTGTGATTGATAACTACAAATAATTAATTTGAATCATCAAATATTACATTAATAAATTTAATCAATAACTCGTTGATTCGAGTGATCATAGGCTTGATTCTTTTAAGTAAGATCTCGAATTCGAGTTTTGTGGATGAAAAAAAAATAATTGAGAGAATAAATTTCAACTAAAAATAGCTAATCAAGTTCCCAAGATAGATATTAATCATAAATAAAATTGATAGATATTCCATGCCGATATTGTGGTGATAAAAAAATTTTAATAAATCTTTTTGTCTTAAAATACAGGTTCATTATACACCATATAATTTAGGAGTTCACTTTAGTCGTGGTCATAAACTTTACTTCCATGTGAATAAAACTACTAATATACATATCATACACATTTACCAATATATAATGTATGTTTTTAGTCATCAAATTTGAGGTTGTATCTTTTTTAGTTCCAAATTCAAATATTTATTTTTTAAGTCTCTTAAATTGTTGTTTTTAGTCATTCATAGAGTAAAAATCCAACACAAATTGCAAAAAAAAATTGTTAGGAGAGACTAGAAAAGTATTTTATAAATTTGAACTAGAAATACAAATTTTAACTTGAAGAATTAAAAAAAGATTGAATATGTTTGAGAACCATGTAAATTTGAAAAATATTAATTTCATTCTCATAAAATTTTCTATATTAATTTTATCCTTGTAAAAATAAAACATATTTTTCCCATTTTTTAGTGGTAATTTTGTTACACATAGTTGGAAAAGAACTACAATGTGCCTTTTGATGCTTATAAAAATAGAAATAAGAACCGGAAAGAGAATTCATAACAAAGATCCTCCTCCTTGTGCCGTCAATCTTTGTGATGTAAATAAGAATTTGGGAGATCAAAGAAAGAGTGGTTGCTTCTTAAGCAAGTAGGGAATTAGTGAGTGCTTTCCTAGAACCCTAAGTGTTTTGAATTCCAAGAAAAACCATAATTTCTTTGTTAGTCCAGCCACATTACAAGCTTAATAAAATCCTTAGTGACCCATGTTGTGAATGTGTAATTGCATTTAATGAGATGATGTGCAAAGTCGGGATTTGTGATTCCAATCGGGTTTGAATGAAAGACACATAACTGAAATACTTGTATACTCAAGAGAAACATTGGCCTTGAGAGGAGAGAAGCATGGTTTGCTCTTTCCTTGATAATTGTCATGATTTCTAACCTCTCTAAACTCTGAGTACATTCTTTGTATGATGTCATCATGTAAACCATAACAAGTGTGATCTTGAGGGTTGGGAATTGAAATTGTTTTGGAAAGTATGTAATTATCTCAGTTGTTGTGATTAAGTTTCATCCCTGATGTTGTCATTAATCTAACCTAGCTTAGTATTAGTTTACTTTTTCTTGAGGACAAACAAAACTTTAAATTTGGGGGAGTTTGATAATTGATATGCATACTTAGTTTGTACATTTAAATTACATAGCAATTATCTAATTTCTTCTCTTTTAATGCTTCTTTTGACTTAAAAAGATAAGACTTTAGCTTCTAAGTTTTTATCCCAAGAATGTTAAACTTAGTGAATTTACAGTGTTTTGATTCTATTTTATTTTATTTTTTGTAAAATTTTGACACAACAGAAGTTTGGAAGATGTTGAAGAATTAGAGCAGCACGCTAGTGCATGCTTAGCAGGTGAAGCCAAGCTGGAAGCCAACTGTATCGAGTATGAGCGCTAAGCGCACGCTTGGAGGCTTAGTGCGTGGGCACTTAAGACCGCTGAACTTTGCATGTGTGCTCAATATGCACATGTAGGCTTAGCGCACATTCATTTTCGAAAAGCATGACTGTCTAGTGTTTTGAAGATTATAAAATGGTGGCACTATGCTTTTGGAGGGGTTAGTCATCAAGGGCACAAAATAGAGCAAAATACTTACTTTGAAGCTCTTCTTCTTCCATTTCCTTTGTTTCATCTTTTGGTTTTGAGTCTTTCATGACTATGAGAGACTAAATTATCCATTGCTGGGGCTTGGATATCAAACACTCTTTGATATAATGATCTTTACTATCCATTTAATATTATTTCAATATTATTACTTCCTTTCTAAGTTTATTGTCTTGTTTATGGTTTAATCATTCATTCACATGTATGTTATAGGGTTTTAATCATTGGAAAATGTTTTTACCCTAAGAATTTCAAGGTACTTCTAGGTAACCCATGTCTAAGGATAAAATTGTGTTATTTAGCCATGTTTATGCATTTTTATTCTTAATACAAATTATTCGATTTAGCTCTTAAGGGATTAGGAGTAAAATTAGATGATTTAGACTCTTTCATATGAGGGATCATGATTAAAGTAATTTAGTTAATGAAGGTAATAGTTGAAATAATTTTAAATAGTGACAAATCCTTAACATTGCATCAAAAATAATTTTTGTAGGTCAAATACCCAACATTTCCCCAAATATCTGCACCAAATATCATTTTTCACTTTAATTGTTGTTATGGTTGAAATTTATGTTTTGGCAATATCACTTTAAAAAATATTTAGTTTAGTAATTTATTCGCTTTAGATTAAACATATACAAACTCTAAGGATAATCGAAGTCTTTCTAAATTTGATATTCAATCTTATCATTTAAATATTACTTTAACAAATTGGTACACGACACAAATGGGTTTCATGAGCTCCCAAAAGGGTCACCTCCTCCTGACTTGAAGCCATTGCAGCACTATTCCCAAAGACTTAGGAGAATCAATTCCAAAGACTTTTTTGCACTCAAATTGCTAAGGATTGAGACTATAGTGTTAGAAAGATTATTTTAATATAATATAATATTCAGCCTAAGCGTTGTTGACTAAGAATTATTTTCTTTTTCTTTACCTGTACAGTGTGGAAAGAGGCAAATTTACTGTACAGGGCTTGTTTTACAAACAATTTACCAAAGGGGGTTCGTTTTAAAACAAATAACATGCAGGGTCTGTACAGGGCTTGTTTTAAAACAAATTTACTGTACAGGGCTTGAACCGCCAGTGCCAATGGCGGTAAGGTGGGTACCGCTAGTCACAGTTGCGGGACATGTGCTGAGCAGGAGAGAGGGGTGAGGGTGTGCCGCTGTTGCTGCTGGCGGGAGAGGATGAGTAGGAGAGAGAGGGTGGGTGCCGCTGATGGCGTCTGCGGGACAGGGTGGTGCCGCCAATGCCAGTTGCGGGACACCTTCAGCTAGCAGTCCCGCAATTAGAGCTGGCGGGACAGGCTTGATGGGACGCGTGAGAAGCCTGCACACCTAGGGTTCACATGACTGAAACATGCACTGCACCTAGGGTTCACATGGGTTTACGTTGAAGGCTTTGCAGATTTGCATTCTGAAAAGCATGTGAACGTTAAAAAATTTTGAACGTTGGGTTTAAGTTTTCAGCTATAAAAAAAATGTTGAACTCATTCTTTACTTACATTTTTCCCTTACTGAGTTTGCTTTGTCTTTCTTTCTTCTTCACTTGAGAGATTATTGTACTGTGTTGTGGTTGTTGTGCTGTGTTCGTCGTGGTTCAAATTTCTCTAAAATTTAGTGCTTGTTGCTGTGCTTTCATCCTTCCTTAAAGTGCCCTTAGCCTTATCTTGGACATAAATTCCTGGTAAGTAAATATGTTAATATATATTATAAGTTTAAGTTAGTTAGTATTAGTATTAACAAATATTCTAAGTTAAGTTAGTATTTAAATAGTAGCTTAGTTATTATTAACAAAAGTTCTAAGTTTAAATTAGTTGGTATGAGTAGCTATTCTGTTATTATTTTTTAAGTATTAATAGATATTTCAATGTTAGGTTAGTTAGTATGAAAATATTATTTGGTTAGGTTAATTAGTATAAAAATTTTATTTGGTTAGTTAGAATTAAAATTTTATTTAGTTATTGTTATTGTATATATTGTTAGATGTTATTTGGTTATTGTATATAATATTTTAGTATTAGTAGTAATTACAGCATAGCATAGAATATTATTATTAATTTTTTTTTATCAAAGAATGAGAATTTTATTATGAATTCTAGAAATATCTGTAAAATAAAATATATTCTAACTCAAGAAATATAAAGTTTTCTAAAATAATTATTCTTTCTTATCAACTTGTTTCAATTATTTTTCTAAATTTATTTTATTTGTATACTACATATGTTGTATAGAATCTAAATTAATTGTATTCTTAATTATTGGTAGAATTAAAATATATGATGTACTTTTGCATGGGGTTGACAAACTAATTATTCTTATGAGTTTTAAATAAGAAATTATTTTATAACTTAATCTCTCGTAAAAAAATTGTATAAATAAGTATAATTGAAAAGAATATTATATATTTGTTTAGTTAGTATAAAAATATTACGTGTATATATATTTAGTTGTTGTGTATATTCTTAAATTTTATACATGTCATATTAGCTTTGTAGTATTAGACATATATTTAGACGGATGATAGTTTAGTCTAATAAATATATATACATGCATGATACACATACGTAATATTAGATTTTTTAGTATTAGGCACAAGTTAATATTAGCTTTAGGTATATATTTATAAATTTTAGACACACGTAAATTTTTAGTTTTTGTAATATTAAATATTTGACACTTAAATAAATAATTGTAATATTAGACACTTGACACACGTAAATTTATCTTTTTAGTATTATAATTTTGTATTTTAAATAAATGAGTTGATAATTTAATATTATTTGAGTTAATTATTTTTTAGTTAGAATGTTATATATATTATTTGTTAGTTTTAATTTGTACATTAATATTATTTGTTTTAGAAAATTTAAGTGATTGAATATATGATACATTGTATATTATTATTATTTTTGTATATATATTATTGAAATGATTTTTTGCATTTCAATATTTGTTTGTATTATAAATAATTTGTTAGTCCATATTTTATTCAATTATTTATTTGTTAATTGTAGAAAAAAATTACTAATAAATCAAAGTTTTCTTCACATGTATTTTAATTTATGTATAGAATATATTAAAAATTGACCAGTTTGATTTTTTACAAATTTATTGTTATATATTTAAAGTTTACTAATAAATTAAACTTTTCTTCACATGTATTATATTTTATTTTGCAGTAGCAATGACATCTTCATCATCATCTTCATCACATATTAACATTAAATCTGGCCCCATCGATACTGATGTTTCAGAACATGTTTGGAATGGGGAAGAAGAAAGGAAATTACATATCAGACGAGCTGTCCCCACGTATCAAGGGGAAGAACAAATTCCAGAACAAATTTTTCATTTTCTTCAACAATCTGGTTTCGGGTGGATTATGAAGATGGGTTTCTTAAAAATAAATGCCTCACTAATTAGTGCTCTGATAGAAAGATGGAGGCCGGAAACACATACGTTTCACATGAGATGCGGAGAGTGTACTATCACTCTACAAGACGTCTCTGTGTTGTTAGGTATAAGTGTGGATGGTTTACCATTAATCGGCCTAACAAATCTTGATTGAGCTGATTTATGTGAGGAATTATTGGAAGTCAGACCACAAGAAGGTGAAATTAAAGGTAGTGTAGTTAAATTAAGTTGGTTGGCTCACCATTTTGATCAAATTAATAATGACGACGACGAAGAACAAGTACGAAGGTTTGCCCGTGCATGGATACTGAGATTTATTGGAGGTGTCTTGTTCGTTGACAAAACCAGTAACAGAGTTTCGGTAAGGTACCTTCAATTTTTACGTGACTTTGAAGAATGTGGCAGATATGCATGGGGAGCTGCCGTACTTAGTTTTCTATACAGAGAGATGTGCAGTGCCACCGATTATAAAACTAAATCAATCGGAGGTATGTGCATCTTACTACAATTGTGGGCATGGGAACGATGTCCCACGTTGGCTCCAAAGAGGACTCCTTCCCACATAGAAAATACACCACTAGGGCACAGGTCAGTCATTTTTAACAGCGTCTTTCATTTTAATAGAATAAATGGTTTTAGGGTATATTAAATTTTATTCTTTGTAGGTGGCTGCGACGTGGAAACCAACATATCGGCAATGATGATGTGAAAGTTTTTCGTCGCAAGTTTGATATTATGAAACGTCATGAGGTAAGAACCATGCTATTGTATTTGTAAAATAAAAAATTATATGTCTTATTTTACTACAATGTTCACAACTATGTTGTTATATGCAGTTTGTGTGGGAGCCTTACCCATCAACCGTTATGTCATTGTTGTCTCCCGTTTGTTTAGTCGGAAGTCTCGCGTGGTACGCGGTGGTGCCACTAATTTGTTTCCAAGTTATTGAGTGGCACCAACCGGACAGAGTCTTGAGACAATTTGGGATGCAACAACCAGTTCTAGAGTCTCCTTCACAACCCCTAAACATTCATGGCATAACATTAAAGGGGAAACATGACGAAAATTGGGGGCAATTGTTCGCCCCAATGATTCAGCAGTGGAATAATCGCCATGCATTTAGGGTCGACGCTTATCCCCGACAAGAAGGCCTATTGAGTTTTAACTCGGACTACATGGTCTGGTATAGGCGAAAGACAAAGATGTTTGTTGACCCAGAAAATGCAAAGACGACTACATTGGTATTTTTTAATTTTTTTTCAAATTTTAACTTGAACTTTTATTTAATGATGGCCATTAATTTTGTTACCGTTACAAATGCAGGGTGAAGTTGCGGAGGCATTACAATACATGGTGTCTCCTCAAGGGAGGAAAACATGCACATTTGATGATCTCGTGCCTTATGTGGAAAAAATTACAATTTTATCCGAAGAGCAAGAGAGAGTCACTGAGCCAGTGTCACATGGTCCCGCATCAGAGCGTCAATTTCCCGCACAACAGTTTCACATGCTTCAGTCAAGTATTGAAACTCAGGGGATAGCCAGAAGAAGGGACACTGTTGAAGCGGAAGAATATTCCCAACAAATGGTGGAGCGTGGCCATGGAATGTATTACACGCCACAAACATTTGCTGAGTATCCGACACAGATGTATCAGTATCCTTTTCAGGGTCATGACACTGATACTTCTGCAACCCAGCAATCGTTCGGTGGTTTTGCGGAAACACAAGCTCAATTTTCATGGCCCACAATGACCCCTTCACAGCAATATCATAGGCCAATTCCAACACCTAATGCCCCGTTAGAAACACAATGGAATGTACCGGGACAAATACCTAATACGGGTGACTTATTCGGTGTTGATTTGCGTAACGCATTTTCTGCGGAGGCTGACGAAGAAGAAGCGGGGAGGCATTGGGGCAGAAGAAATCCTGATCGCCAAGCACGAAGATGGGATCGACCATGTGGCACATCCTCATGGCATCACGGACACCAAAGTGAATGATTTGCATGTCTCCGTTGATTAAGGCTTTGTTGTATATTTGTAATTTGACATTCATGGCGTAATGTATGATATTCAGTTTATTAAGACTTACTTATGGATAGAATTTATGTCGCGTAGCAAACTATAATAATCAATGAACCCTAAACCAAATAACAAAGGTAGCCAAAGGGAAAAAACTAATGTTTCTAAGTAACGATGAACTTCAATGTGAACTAAACCCTAACCCATAAAACATAAAAAGTATCCCATAACCCTTAAAGATGAAACACTAACCCTAACCTATAAAATATAAGCACTTAGCCCTTAACTGTTCCGAACTAAACCCTAATCCTAAAATAAAAACCTAACCCTAACCCCTAAAAATTAGCCCTAACCCAAAAATGTTCAGCACTAAACCCTAACCCAAAAATAAAAATAACCTAAACCTCACCCATAAAAATTAGTCCTAAACCCTGAAATTTTCATAACTAAACCCTAACCCTAAAATAAAATAACTAAGCCTAACCCTATAAAATAAAAACTAAACCCTAACACTAAAATAAAAACCTAACCCTAACCCCCTAAACATTAGTCATAACCCTAAAATGTTCATAACTAAACCCTAACACTAAAATAAAAAACCTAACCCTAACCCCCTAAACATTAGTCATAACCCTAAAATGTTCATAACTAAACCCTAACACTAAAATAAAAAACGTAACCCTAACCCCCTAAACATTAGTCATAACCCTAAAATGTTCATAACTAAACCCTAGCCCTAAAATAAAAAACCTAACCCTAACCCATAAAAATTAGTCCTAGCTCCAAAATTTCATAACTAAACCCTAACCCTAAAATAAAAAAACTAAGCCTAACCCTAAAAAATAAGAACAAAACCCTTACCCTTAAAAAAAGTAATTTTATTTCAACTTCTAAATGTAATTTTATTTCATTAGAAGTACACATTAAAAAAAAAGAAATTTTATTTCAACTTCTAAATGTAATTGTATTTCCCTAAAAAATAAGAATTAAACCCTTACCCTTAAAAAAAATAATTTTATTTCAACTTCTAAATGTAATTTTATTTCATTAGAAGTACACATTCAAAAAAAAGTAATTTTATTTCAACTTCTAAATGTAATTGTATTTCCCTAAAAAATAAGAATTAAACCCTTACCCTTAAAAAAAAGTAATTTTATTTCAACTTCTAAATGTAATTTTATTTCATTAGAAGTACACATTCAAAAAAAAGTAATTTTATTTCAACTTCTAAATGTAATTGTATTTCCCTCAAAAATAAGAATTAAACCCTTACCCTTAAAAAAAAGTAATTTTATTTCAACTTCTAAATGTAATTTTATTTCATTAGAAGTACACATTCAAAAAAAAGTAATTTTATTTCAACTTCTAAATGTAATTGTATTTCCCTAAAAAACAAGAACTAAACCCTAACCCTTCAAATAAAAAACTTTGCCCTAACCCTAAAATGTTCAGAACTAAACCCTAACCCTAACCCCTAAAAATTAGTCCTAACTCTAAGATTTTCACAACTAAACCCTAACCCTAAAAACAAAAAACCTAACCCTAACACGTAAAAATTAGTCCTAACTCTAAGATTTTCATAACTAAACCCTAACCCTAAAATAAAAAACTAAACCCTAACCGTTATACATGAGTTAGCCCTAACCACTAAAATAAAAAAAGTAACCCTAAAACCTAACATAAAAAGAACTTAACACGAACCCCTAAAAAATAAGCACTAAACCCTAAAATAAAAAATAAGAACTAAACCCTAACCCCTAACATATAAGAACTAAACCCTAACGCTTAAACAAAAAAACTAACCCTATCCCTAAAATATTAGAACTAAACCCTAACCCCTAACAAATAAGAAGTAACCCCTAACCCCTAAAAAAATAAGAAATAACCATAACCCTTCAAATTAAAAAAATTAACCCTAGACCTAAAATAAAAAAAATTAGCCCTAACCCATAACATATAAGAAGTAACCCCTAACCCCTAAAAATAAATAAGAAGTAACCCTAACCCTTCAAATTTAAAAATTGACCCTAGACCTAAAATAAAAAAAATTAGCCCTAACCCATAACATATAAGAAGTAACCCCTAACCCCTAAAAATAAATAAGAAGTAACCCTAACCCTTCAAATTTAAAAATTGACCCTAGACCTAAAATAAAAAAAATTAGCCCTAACCCATAACATATAAGAAGTAACCCCTAACCCCTAAAAAAATAAGAAGTAACCCTAACCCTTCAAATTTAAAAATTGACCCTAGACCTAAAATAAAAAAAATTAGCCCTAACCCATAACATATAAGAAGTAACCCCTAACCCCTAAAAATAAATAAGAAGTAACCCTAACTCTTCAAATTTAAAAATTGACCCTAGACCTAAAATAAAAAAAATTAGCCCTAACCCATAACATATAAGAAGTAACCCCCAACCCCTAAAAAAAATAAGAAGTAACCCTAACCCTTCAAATTTAAAAATTGACCCTAGACCTAAAATAAAAAAAATTAGCCCTAACCCATAACATATAAGAAGTAACCCCTAACCCCTAAAAAAATAAGAAGTAACCCTAACCCTTCAAATTTAAAAATTGACCCTAGACCTAAAATAAAAAAACTTAGCCCTAACCCATAACATATAAGAAGTAACCCCTAACCCCTAAAAAAATAAGAAGTAACCCTAACCCTTCAAATTTAAAAATTGACCCTAGACCTAAAATAAAAAAACTTAGCCCTAACCCATAACATATAAGAAGTAACCCCTAACCCCTAAAAAATAAGAAGTAACCCTAACCCTTCAAATTAAAAAAGTTAACCCTAGACCTAAAATAAAAAAACTTAGCCCTAACCCATAACATATAAGAAGTAGCCCCTGGCCCCTAAAAAAATAAGAACTAACCCTAACCCTTCAAATAAAAAAACTTAGCCCTAATCACATAGTTCTAAACACTAAAACCTAAGGCTTAGACCCTAAACACTAAACCAAAATACTTAGACACTAAACCATAATGACTAAGTCCATAGTTTGTCATTGTAGATAGTTAAAAAAACTAAGGTAGACAAAATACTTACACACTAACGTTTCTAACTAACGATCAACACCAATGTCACTCAACCTCGATTGATCCACTCCATTTATTTAAACTTCTAAATGTAATTTTATTTCATTAGAAGCACACATTCAACCAAAAGTAACTGACGATTTCATTGAAGACCAACAAGTAAATACATTGAACAAAAACCTAAAGCAATACAAGTCAGTCATGTAACATACATAAATCAATTAAATGAATTACTCCCACGGTCAGATTGCATTGGACATCGGTGCCTATTGTGCCCTTCAACTCCACATCTACTACATTTTTTTCGGTGGTCAGATGGTTCGACCCAATCCATCTCATTCCTTATCCTTGTTGATTTTGGCCGACCTTTCGCACGAATTGTAGTTGGGTCAGGGATTAGTGTCCATGCCTCATCAGAAGGAGGAATTGCCGCTTCATTCCCAAGAGGCCACCACTGTGCGGAGTATGCTTTTAAGATGTGTTCATTGGTGTAAACAACATCTATATATTGGTAGTAGTTCATGCTCACGTAACCACAAGCTGCAATAATGTGTGAACATGGATAGTGAAGCGCAGAATACCTTCCGCATTGACAATAATGGCCATTCAAGTTAACTGCCCATTTTTGTCCGCCACGTTGCGTGATAGGATTGAAGGTCTCCTCTACTTCAAACCTTGTCGAGTGGATATCGTACACACGAACGATGTGCGAACAAGCTTGTTCTTGATTTTTCCTAAGTTCTGTAACAAGCTTAGAACAATAAACTTGGCCTTCTCTTAATTGTCTTTGGGCTTGGCGACCACGATCAACAAAGTACTTTCGGCACCTACTATATGTTGACTTGACCAACGCTGTTATTGGAATGCTGCGACAATCTTTCAACACCTTATTCACACATTCTGATAGGTTGGTTGTCATGTGACCATATCGTCGTCCAGATGTATCGTAAGCCATGCTCCATTTTTCCTTTGAAATGCGATCAATCCATCTTGCTATGGCTGGACTCAGTTGACGAAATTTTTCTAAGTTTTGATCAAACACATGCTTGCAAGGAGTGTATGCTGCATCAAATTTGTTATCATCAAAAGTTGTACGTAGACATCAAACTCAAATTAAATTAATGTATAAAATCAACCTTACCCAATTTCTTGAACATCTCTTTTTGTTTCGCGTTGTTGAATTTGCGATTGAAATTGTTGGCTATGTGTCGGACGCAGTACACATGATAACCGTGGGGAGGTTGCCAACCAAGATGTTCGTTAGCGACAGCAGACTTTATACTCGCGTGACGATCATATATTAGACAAATTCCATTCTTATTTGTGACGTGTTCACGCAAGTGGGCCAAAAACCATGACCATGCTGTTAGCGTCTCGCCTTCGACCACGGCGAATGCTAGAGGAAGAACACCACCATTTCCATCTTGCGATGTGGCCATTAACAGGGTCCCACGGTATTTGCCGTATAAATGTGTGCCGTCAACTTGTATGATTGGCTTACAGTACTTAAAAGCCTCTTTGCATTGACCAAATGTCCAAAATACTCGATGAAACTGACGATGTTCGCGACTTACCCTATTACCAACAATAAAATCGTCATGTAGTATTTGAAAGTAAGAGCCAGGAGAATGATTTTGCATGTGTGTTAGCCATGACGAGAGTTTCGCATACGACTCTTCCCAATCGCCATATTCAATTGCAATCGCCTTTTGTTTGGCCATCCATGCTTTTCTGTATGAAACCTTATAGGAAAATTCACTATTTATCCTTTCTTGAATCAAAGAAATTTTTATTGATGGATCTTCTCTGATCATGCCTGTAATTCAAATACTAAAATAAAATTACAAATTAAAATAACAAATAACACAAAAGTAGGATAATATGAACATAAAAAACGTACCTACTACGCAAGTCGCAATTAAATTTGAATCAAGCTTCTCATGGTCTTGTGTCATAGTCATATTTAGACATGTGTGCGGTCCACCCCATTGTGTCACTTTCCATGCATCAGTTTTTTTGGATAAAATTGCCCTCATATAAAAAGGGCAAGGAGACTCTTCGGTGTTGTTGGGGCAACAAACGATATATTTGTGTGATTTCGTTTCAACAACCTTAAAAGTTTGATGCACCTTCATCACATATTGTTTCAGTGCATTTTTTACCGCATCTTTACTGTCAAAATCCATGCCAACATATAATTCTTGTCCAACATTAAAAGTCGTTGGCATGTCCAGACCACAAATGTCCTCCTCGTCCGGATGACTCCAATTGATATTATTATAATGCATAGCATCATTCCAAAATGGATTTTGAATTTGTGGTACACCTAATAATTTTAAAAAAAATCATGTCAACAAACTACTCCTATTTAGTTACCATTAAATACAATTCTCATAAAAAGATAGATGTATTCAACTAATTTTGTATTTCACAAACATTTACCTTCGGTTGGGTGAACAATTGAAACTGGTTCAACGATGTCAGTGACATCATCGTCTGTATCAGATATTCCATCATCACTATCATCTTCATTGAAAGACTCTTCAACGTATGAGTTAGATGCAAGGTAATCGTCATCATCATCATCTTCATCATCATGTAAATTACTTATATTTCTTGGCAGTTCCGATTCATGATGAGATACATTACGTCCACATGACGTAACAGAATTTGCAGCATGAAACATCGAACCACCAGCAACATCCTTTTCTACGTACAATTCTAGAACTGACATTTGTTGTTGTTGTTGAAAACTTTCGATCATAGTTTCAACATCTTCGTCATCACAAATTTGCAATGCAACATATTTTCCTGAAACTAAAAATCTACAACTTATAGTAGAAATAATTTCATTATTTTCTAACTTTACCTTATCTCCAATTTTTTTTTTTCAAAGCATTGAAACTAATTTCGCGTTTAATCTGAATGGCCTTTTTACTGCCTTCAAATATTACACCATCATTGTCTTCATATACTCTTCCATTGAAATACAACACTGTAATAATTGAATTCATGATATACCTACATCATCAAAATTAATAATAATTAATCATAACAATAGGAGTTTTAAAATAAATAATTACTCATACTAATTTTATAATAAAAATTCTAATTAAAAAAATTAATTCACTTAAACTTTGCCTTCAAATATTAGTCTAACAAATAAAATCATTACTTCAATTAAATATCAAATATTTATTTGCTTCCTCTATTAAACTTAGACTTCACATTCATACTTTATTCTAAAAAAAAGTACTCTAATTAAATAATTTATGAAAAATTCCTCAACTTCAAAAAAATTCCAGACAAACACAAAATGGAAGGGTTATAAATGAAAGGATTACACTTAAAAAAATTTCAGACGGAACATGGCCAACACGCCTAGGCGCCCCCATATTTGTATCTTCGAAGTCGTTTTTCAGTACTAATTAACGAGAACAACTTACTTAACTCAAATGACATATATTCGGTAATGAAGGATATATCATATATATATACATATGACAAAATTAGTAGGAAAGTATACTATCTATATATAGGAATGGAGGACACAGACAAATAAGGCGTAATTTTTCCTCCATCTCTACTTAATAGTCTCAATGGTTAATTAATTAAATTACATGCGCGTATATGTAAGGCAAAAAATACTCGGTGAACAACTAATTTGAAACTTAGTGAGACAAGGAGATAAAAGAAATATATACAATCCAACTAAACTTCTTTTATGATTATTAAAAATCAATAAATTACTAATAAATATAGTAACAAAAAATTGTTATTCCCATGTTAGTAAATTTAAATGACGGGACTTTTAAAATTGGTAATATTTTTTTAATTGTTTTTATAATTAAAATTAAAATTTCTTTTTGTTAACTTATACTAAATTTCATTACAAGTAAAATAAAACTTCGTACTCAGAACAAACAACAAAATACTTAAGAAATAGCATGTAATTATTTTTTGTCTTAAATTAAATTATATGTCAAATAATAATTCAGACGCAAAAACCATTAACAAAAAGGCTTACAAATAATTACTACTAATATTTTTTAAATTTAAAATGTAATTTACAAAATTAATACACTTAAAGTTGAGCTTCAAATTTCATTCTAACCATAATATTTGTTACTTCAAAATAAAAAATTTGTACATCATAAATAAACAAAATGAAAGAAAACTTTAATTAAATAAATATAAAACATCCTTACTTACTATAGAATCAAACTTCAAAACTCTTTCTTCCTCTTTCACAATACTCTGGTCTCAAATTTATGCAAGTGTGCAGAGTGTGATTGAAATTTGCTCTATTTAAAGAATTTTTTTAGCAAAAAGCTACGTACGCAAATTTATACACCATTATTAAAGTAACTCTGTATAGAAGTCACCTCCTAGATGCCTAGCTCTTTAAGCTGCCATACATGCATGTGATTTCTGATTTCCCTATCCAATACAGTGCCCTATTCTCCTCCCTAGCCTGCATAAAAAAAATTTCAATGCATGTGAACCGTAGCTGCATCAGGCTTGAGTCTCATCATTCAAGATCACTCTCCAAGCTTCAGTCCCATCAAACCTATCACGTGGAGTGGTTTAAAATTATTATTATTATATACAAAACTGTATGGTTGATTTATGGGAAAAAAGTGTAAGAAGAGAAAAATAAGGAAGGAAAAGGAATATAAAATATATAAATGATATTTTTTTTTCAAATTGTATGATAAAAAAGAAATAAAAGATAACAAAATTAATAAGAACTGTGTTTAAAATTATAAAAAAATTTAAAACAAAAAAGATAAAAAAAATGAGAAAAAATTTGTTTAATTTGTGCCTTGAACCCTAGCTTCAGTCCCATCACGTCAGTGCATGAGAAGCCTGTCCCGCCAGCTCTAATGGCGGGACTGCTAGCTGAAGGTGTCCCGCAAGCAGTATTGGCGGCACCACCCTGTACCGCAAACAGCATTGGCGGCACCAACCTGTCCCGCAGATGCCATCAGCGGCACCACCCTCTCTCACCTGTCCCGCAGATGCCATCAGCAGCACCCACCCTCTCTCACCTCTCTCCTATTCAGCACATGTCCCGCAACTGTTACTAGCGGTACCCACCTTACCGCCATTGGCACTGGCGGTTCAAGCTTCCCGCCAGTGTCAATGGCGGCACCCACGTCGGAAACAGACCCTGCATGTTATTTGTTTTAAAACGAACCCCCTTTGGTAAATTGTTTGTAAAACAAGCCCTGAACAGTAAATTTGCTGTGGAAAGACGAATTGTTTTATTTTACAACTTTTATAACACTTCCTGTGATGTTATTTTTTTAGTCTTTTCGACACATCAATAACCTTGTAACAAAATAATAATAAATAAATAACACCACCAACCTTGTAAAAAACATTTTTTTTATTTCTTTTGTGTTTTAATTTATTTTGCACTAATTTAAAATACGAGAACAATCTAGAAACAAATAGCAAAAAAACAACCTTCGTTGTCGATAAGATTTCGTTGTTAATTAATGGCAATATCGAAATAATAGAATTGAACTATACAAAATGGATGTTGGACAATGGCAAACTGAAGCCACAATTGTTTCATTGTGATGTCCCACATCGGAAATATAATATTCCTTTTCTTTATTCCCAAATTTCCTAACTGATTTTAATCAGTTTTGATTGTTATTCTTTTAACAAATATTTCCTTTTTTTTTTAAATGCTCTTGATTAGCTATAAACCAAATAGCATAACCTCCACTTTATTAGCAATTCTCTAACGGTCATTTTGTTAAATGTGTAGCTAATAAATATGATTTGTGGACAGGAAAAGAAAAAGACGTTTTTCATGGTTTTGCTATTAAAAAGAGGACTGTCATAGTCTTGCACGGTTGGGCACAGGCAGAAAATAATTTTCAATTCTTTTCTTATTATCTACTTCTAAAATTCTGGGCAATTGTTCTGTGATTTCCATAGCCTAAGGCCACGAGTGCACGTGTTCATAGGCTCGTTGTGTTAACCTTGGGGAGCAGTCGGCAAGGTCTAGCCGAATTTTGCTTTCAAGGCAGTGATTTTTCACAGCACAACAAACCTCAAATCTGTGTTATATTTTTCTGTTTTGTACTTCTGACTTCTAGTTTTTTCCAACATTTTGAAAGCAAAAAGGTTTATTATTTCCTTGCATCAAGTACTAAACAGAAATGGCTGGAAGTCTATCAAAAATCATTCCGGATATGTCGAAAATAGAACCTCTAGACGGCTCAAATTATAGGAGATGGTCTCAAAAACTGTTGATTTTGTTTGAAGCCTTAGAGGTTGATTATGTGCTATTTGAAGATCCTCCCGCTGATGTCAACGCTTCTGAATCATCTACTCCTGAAACTCCTGCTACCCCTGTCGTCACACCGCTTCCTGCGGAAACACAAGAAGAGGGACTTGTCACTTCAAGAATTAATAAATCATATGAAGACAGAGGAGGCCAACCGACTTAAAGATAAGCATGTTTTACATTCTGTAAATTCAGTTAATGCTAATGTTGTTGAGTTTGCTGATCAACACAGGTCAAAAGGAAAAGAAAAACGATTTCAGAAAAAAAAAGGACAAAAGAAAACACTCACTAATATCAACAAAGGTGATAACAAGATTCAGAAAAGAAAGGGTGAGTGCTATGTTTGTGGCAAAACAGGTCATAAAGCTTATGAGTGCAACCTGAGGAAGGGACAACAATCTAACAACTCGAAACCTGCTGCACCACATGCTCCTCATGCACATCTAGCAGAAAAATAGCTGCTGTGGTAGTGGAGGCAAACATGGTCGACAACAAGGTGGACTGGATTCTAGATACCGGTGCTTCTAAACACTTATGCGCCAACAAAGAGCTTTTTCACCAGATTGAGGATGCTGATGACGGAGAATGTGTTTTCATGGGAAATTCAGCTACAACTGGAGTGCTTGGTAAAGGAAAGATTCTCCTTAAACTTACTTCTGGAAAAACATTATCTTTGAGTGATGTTTTGTATGTTCCCTCTCTGCGTAGGAACCTAATTTCTGGTAGTTGTCTAAATAGAGCTGGATTAAAATTGGTTTTTGAAGTTGACAAAGTAGTAATAACTAAAAATGGGAACTTTGTGGGGAAGGGATATTTAGCTGATGGTTTATTTGTATTGAACACCATTCTTAACACATCTAATTCTATATCATCTGCTGGTTCTGTTTACATTGCTGAGTATGTTAATTTGTGGCATGGTAGACTAGGACATGTGAACATGGTAGACTAGGACATGTGAATGTGAATTCTATCAAGAAGCTTAGAAATATGAATCTAATTAATGTGCTAGATATAAATAACTTTTCTAAGTGTCCTATATGTGTGGAAGCTAAGTATGCAAAGAAGCCTTTTAAACCTGTCAAAAATAGAACTACGGAACTGCTTGAATTAATTCACACGGATTTGGCTGACTTCAAAACACAGTAAGTAGAGGAGGTAAAGCATATTTTATTACTTTTATAGATGATTTTTCTAGATATGCCAAAGTTTATCTTCTAAGGACAAAAGATGAGGCTGAAGAAATGTTTTTAAAACATAAGGCAGAAGTTGAAAACCAATTAGATCGTAAAATTAAAAGACTTAGGTCTGATAGGGGTGGTGAATATGGAACTATTTTTCTTAAGAATTTTTGTGAAAAGAATGGGATTATCCATGAAACTAGTGCCCCTTATACTCCTCAACAAAATGGCATAGCGGAAAGAAAATATAGAACACTTAAAGAAATGATGAACGCTATGTTATTAAGTTCTGGTATGTGGGGGGAAGCCATTTTGTCGGCCTGTTATATACTAAATAGAGTTCCCCATAAACGACTAGATAAAACTCCCTATGAATTATGGAAAGGATTTGCGCCAAATTTAATTTTTTTTAAAAGTATGGGGATGTCTTGCTAAGGTAGCTCTACCAGATATCAAGAGGACTAATGTAGGTACCAAAAATTTTGATTGTGTGTTTATTGGATATGCTCAAAATAGTGCTGCTTATAGGTTCTTGCGTTTGAATGATAATTCTATTTGTGAATCTAGAAATGCAGAATTTTTTGAACAAGAATTTCCTTTAACAAAACATGTTAATGAATTGATTTCTTCTTGTAATACTACTTCAGTGCCTTTACATTTGCGTACTTCTTCCTCTGTAACAAATGAACAAGTCAATGAACCTAGAAGAAGTAAAAGGAAGAGAATAGAAAGTAGTTTTGGACCAGATTTTGTTACTGCCTTCATGGTTGAAAACAATGATGTCGATAAAATAAATGATGCTTTTGTATCTACTTTTCTCATTGAGGAAGATCCTAAAACTTATAATGAGGCTGTAACTTCCTGTGATGCCAACTTTTGGAAAGAGGCAATTAATAGTGAATTAGATTCTATCATGTCTAATCATACTTGGGATTTAGTTGACTTACCTAAGGGAAGTAAACCAATTAGATGCAAATGGATTTTTAGAAAGAAATTAAGAACTGATGGAACCATTGATAAATTTAAGGCTAGATTAGTAGTTGTTGGTTACACACAAAAGAAAGAAATTGACTATTTTGATACATATTCTCCTGTTACTAAAATTTCCACAATTCGTTCTCTTGTTGCTTTGGCTGCTATTCATGGACTTATAGTGCATCAAATGGATGTAAAGACAGCTTTTCTTAATGGTGACTTGAGAGAGGAAATTTATGTGGAACAACCTGAGGGCTATGTGATTCAAGGTCAAGAGAACAAAGTGTGTAAGTTGAGAAAATCATTATATGGCCTTAAACAGGCTCCCAAACAATGGTATGAAAAATTTGACCAAACTTTGGTAAGTGATGGTTATATTGTGAATTCATCTGACACTTGTGTTTACTCTAAATTGTTTGGACAAGAATGTGTGATAATATGTTTATATGTTGATGACATGTTAATTTTCGGTACTAATGTGACTGTAGTGGAAAAGACCAAATTATTCTTATCTTCTCATTTTGATATGAAAGATCTAGGAGAAGCTGATGTGATTCTTGGAGTTAAAATGAGAAAAAGTGATAATGGTTTTTCCTTGTGTCAGTCACATTATATTGAAAAGATACTTAAAAAAATTTAACTGTTATGATGAATTACCTGTGAGAACTCCCTATGATCCTAGCATACATCTTAAGAAAAACAATGGTTCTAGTGTTTCACAAACTGAATATGCTAAAATCATAGGGAGTGTTATGTTTCTCATGAATTGTACTAGACCTGACATAGCATATGCTGTGAGTAGACTAAGCAGATATACTCACAATCCAGGTAATGAACATTGGACTGCACTTCGTCGCTTACTCAGGTATCTTAAAGGTACTATGGATTGGTGTTTGCATTTTCATAAATTTCCTGCTGTGTTAGAAGGATTTTGTGATGCAAATTGGGTTACTGATAATGATGAAGTAAGTTCCACTAGTGTATATGTTTTTACTTTAGGTGGAGGTGCCATATCATGGAAGTCTTCCAAGCAAACTTGTATAGCACGTTCAACTATGGAATCAGAATTTATTGCTCTTGATTTAGCAGGTCAAGAAGCTGAATGGTTGAGAAACTTGTTGGCAGATGTGCCATTGTGGGGGAAACGGTCTATACCAGTTTCTCTTCATTGTGACTCTGAAGCAGCTATTGGAATTGCTAAGAACAGTGTTTATAATGGAAAAAGAAGACACATATGCATTAGACACAGTTCAGTCAGAGAATTGTTAAAAAATGGTGTGATCTCATTACAGTTTGTTAGATCAGAGAACAACTTGGCAGATCCGTTCACTAAAGGTCTAACAAAGAAAGTTGTACTTGAATCGTCGAGGGGGATGGGGCTTAAGCCTTTGTGTTGAGGAAAGTATGGTGGATACCATCAATGGTCAAACGAAACCATATGATTACTCTATTGTATTACATTTCTCATCTCCATGACATGTGGTAATACATTGTGGATAGGTTGAACTTTCAGTTCTTAATGAGTGCATAGCCTTAATTATTAGGTGGTCCATATGAATTGGACTTGATGGACTCACCGCTTGTTATTTTGAAAGATGAGAATTTTTTGCTCTAAATGAATCCATAGCCTCTATGGTGGTGCTTTTGAGACGCACTTGATGGATTCAACTTCGTGAGAGTGAAGGTGGGCCGCCTTCTATGAAAGAACTAGGCTTTCTTTCTAGAGCTCTCATTAGTATCCAAGGTGTGCGCATGGCCATTAAAAGCGTTGGTTTGTAATATCGCGGAAATCACAAATATTAGAGAAATACATGTGTTGTAAGGGTCTCAATTGAAAACTTGGTAGTTCAAGAGTAATTCACTACCTAGACACAATTGTTGCCTTACTTCACTATGTATCAATTCAATCATTATGATATTGATACTTAAATGTTACTCTCTCTTTTGCCCAGAAATTGTTTTTTTTTTAAACTCCAGCTTTACCATTGGTGGGGGATTGTTGGACAATGGCAAACTGAAGCCACAATTGTTTCATTGTGATGTCCCACATCGGAAATATAATATTCATTTTCTTTATTCCCAAATTTCCTAACTGATTTTAATCAGTTTTGATTGTTATTCTTTTAACAAATATTTCCTTTTTTTAAAATGCTCTTGATTAGCTATAAACCAAATAGCATAACCTCCACTTTATTAGCAATTCTCTAACGGTCATTTTGTTAAATGTGTAGCTAATAAATATGATTTGTGGACAGGAAAAGAAAAATATGTTTTTCATGGTTTTGCTATTAAAAAGAGGACTGTCATAGTCTTGCACGGTTGGGCACAGACAGAAAATAATTTTCAATTCTTTTCTTATTATCTACTTCTAAAATTCTGGGCAATTGTTCTGTGATTTCCATAGCCTAAGGCCACGAGTGCACGATTTCATAGGCTCGTTGTGTTAACCTTGGGGAGCAGTCGGCAAACTAGATTGCATCAAGGTCTAGCTGAATTTTGCTTTCAAGGCAGTGATTTTTCACGGCACAACAAACCTCAAATCTGTGTTATATTTTTCTGTTTTGTACTTCTGACTTCTAGTTTTTTCCAACAATAAAAATAGTATACAGTAGTACTGGTCCTCGTACGTGGGAACGTTATTACATGTTATGATTTTTCTCCATATATCGTTTTCACATGTGGCAGAATTGTGATGAAATATTCAAGCTATTAGACTTTATGATCAATTTGATTTGTGGGAAGAAAAATAAGAGAGAAAAATGAAGTTTGAAATTTGAATTGGAAACAAAGTTTAAAAAAATAAAACAATTTTGTTTTTGTTTTTAGAAGTTAATTGTTTTTCTTTCACTTTCTCTCTAATCAAACATATCATTAGGTTGTAACTAAAAAAAATACCATTAGGGTTATTTTGGTAAAGGAAAAAAGAAGAAAAATAAAGGAAAGTTTTCAAAATTTTCGCTAATGTCATCTAAGTAACTAAAAATATTAAAAGTATAGTCATCAATGATGCTAGACTTTTTCACATGAATAATACAAAGATTTTTTTTTTACACAGATGATACAACTTTAGATTTATTTCCCTGACGATACAATTCACTCTTGCTATTAAGAAATCGGTTCACCCTTAACTCATTTCTCATCTTTGTTTTTTTGTTTTTTTTAACGTTGAGAATTCCGGTTACTGAATTTCTCAACATTGTTTTTGTTTGTTTAAATTTTTTATTTTTATAATTTTTTATTAAAATAAAATACAAATTAAGTTAACATGAAAAAAATGAAAATGACAAACAATACAATATATATATATATATATATATATATATATGATTAAAATTAGCATTGCTAACTTAAGCTTACGTTTCCATCACGACGAGAACATTTGCTTTTAGAATGTCCTACGTTTCGACAAATGAACATGTTTTTTGCTGACCAGTTCCCTTATAATCATTTTGGTATGTATCATGGGGAGATTTTGGACCAACCTTTGTATTTCTTAGCATGTCTGGATTGGACCAGATTGGTGGTGATTAATTATTTGGAAATATTCAAGGTATAATCTATCTTTCGCATGTATGAGTAGAAGAAGAAAAAGAGGGATCGAGAGAAAATAAAAAAAAAATGAGAAAATAATAAATATGATACGTGATGTATAACATATGACATGATTCATCCTCCTAAAACATATTAAAGTCTATCAGAAATAGTATTTTCTTTCTTCTCTCTTGTAAGAAAACCATATGCGTCAAATTTGTTGGCGTAATCAGCTAGCATTGCTTACTTAGGATATTATATGATTATTTGACATTGATTAGTTAGGATATTATATCTCAAATTAGTCATATATTTTTCTCATCTTTTCTTGTACATATCTGTCTCATAATTATATTTCAAATGTATATATATCCTTGCACCTCAATCAATAAAATTGACTACCCCAACTATCTATATTCTCTATAAAATCAAGAGAAAATAGTGATTATATTATTACACATGAAATGCAATGTAGGGTTCAGATGCTCTTTGCTACCAAATTTAAGTGATGTCTTGGTTTCTTCTCCTTTAGTGATTAGGAAGTCTTTGGGTAAATTTCTCTAGAAGCATTTTTAGGACAAGAAAATAAGAAGAAAAATAAAATAAAATGAGTTTCTTCTTAAGTTAAATTAGCTTTATATTAATTAACCATTAACAAAATTATAAAAACTCTCATATAACTTTTCTAAAAGATGAGAAGACAACTATAAATTAGTAAATGAAAAGTTAATTTTAGCTTATATATGAAGAAGTTTATTTTGTTTTTTTTTTCCTTTTAAAAGTGCTTCTAAAAAAGTTTATCAAGCATGCCCTAAGCCTTGCTAGCGGCATTTGCATACATTAGGGTGATGAATGACATATGAAGAAATGGCTTCCAAGACAATATATGTACAAGGGAGTGGTAGTGATTGATATGTTTAAATCACAAATTTCTACAACTCATTTGTTTATTTTATTGATTGAATTGAAATAGCCAAAATATCGGTGGAAAACCCGTTTGCAACTGGTTCTTCATGGTGACAAATCTGGTCACAAGCTTATTTAGCGACCGTATTTAACTAATTTGTGACCGATTGTTGTGGTCACTAAATGATGTTCTTTTCCTTGCAGTGAATGCCAACAATATCCTTGAGTTTTTTTTGGCATGGAGAAATGCAATCTTGAAACCTCCATGGAAATTCTGAGTTTCACTATTTAATTCTTTCTTTTAGCATTAGGAGCAAGGCTTTGAGTCTGAGCCTTGAAATAGGCAACAAATTGGTCCTTAAGTAGGCATAACTTCTTTGACACCTGCATGGTTGCGAAAGTCTTGGCTCCATCTGAAGAGCTTAGGAAATTTCTCACATGTGAACAATTGCAGCCCATTTATATCTTGAATTATAGGTATGAATACAACAACAATATCCACATAACCAAACTCCTCTCCACCTAAAAGCTTGCCCTTCAACTCATTCTTATACGAGATAAAGTACTTAGTTAGACTGAGGGGACACTTGACACACTCAAACTAAGTACCCCCTTTGACAACATATTCACATATTTTATACAGCACGTCTTGACCCTCAACATATACGGACAATGAGAATCACTCAGCCGTGATTATCACCAATAAACTCACTTAAGGATAATTACTTGATTAGAAGTGTCTAAGCATGATTAGAAGGTGTATTACACAACTGGTAATCAGCCATTGCAGCAGCACTTCACTTCTCTTTTGACGTATGCAACTATCCAACACTATTAGAAAATATGCTTTCTACATCGGTTATTTATGACTTTCAACATCGGTTTTTGAACCGATGTTGAAAGTACCGACGTTGATAGTATTATCGTTAACATTGGTTTTTTAAAAACCGATGTTAACGGAAATTACCAACATCGGTTATATAAATAACCGATGTTGCTAATATGAATTACTCCCAAAAAAATGTATATTAATGTTGAAAGTTAACATCGGTTTTCTGTAAAAAAAAAAAACCGATGTTAACGAATGTGTTAATATTGACAGTTAACATCGGTTTTTTGTAAAAAACCGATGTTAAGGAATGTGTTACTATTGACAGTTAATATCGGTTTTCTGAAGAAAAAAAATCGATGTTAACGAATGTGTTACTATTGACAGTTAACATCGGTTTTTTGAAATAACCGATGTTAATTAATGTTAACATCGGTTTTCTGTAAAAAAAAACCGATGTTGTTTTCAAGAATTTTTTTAAATAATGTTTATGTTTATACAAAAAAAAAACCAAAATTTAACCTATAAATTTAAAATCAGACCACACAGCACACAACATATATCATTTGCATTCTGCTTTCAAATAGGTTTTAGCAAAAAACTAGCTATCAACAAAGGTTATTCAATGTTAAAATGAAACAACAATTGTAAAAAATGTAATGCAAAGTATGTAAACTAATTAAGTAACCTAAAGTTACATAGTTGCCTAACATCCTATGTTTGATTTCTAACTTTTAGATAATACTATGCCTACTGGATGCGAAGCGCCTTGAATCTCTCTGCTTCCAATGGTCTAACTTCATTAAAATACTGCATGATCAAATAAAAAAATAAATTAATAATGTAATAATAATTATAAGAAAACCAACTTTGTTTGAAATAAACAATTACCGTCTCTCAATTATTCCTGAAAGATCCTAAGATTATCGTGGACATCCAGTGCATCACGTAGTAACCACAATCAGTGATTCCTTTTTGTCTATTACACTAAATACATAATGAAATTTGGATATTAATTAAACGTTAACTACAATTAGTGTACACACACATAAAATATATATAAGTAGAAGTTTTATTTGAATCACGTACCTTAACAACAATTCACTTAGCAACAGCATTGGATTTAGGTTGTGGATTATCAAGTCCTTTCAAAGCACTAGTGTTGAATATGAGGAAAATTAAAATATTGATGTTGTTGAGTTATGCCAATGAAAATGTATTGAAAACAATACTGACCTGTTAATTATTCTCTTAAGGTAGTTGTCTGGCCTGTTATATAAAGAACAAAACCAGACAACTTGGTTTTTCTTAGGCAAAATGACGACCATTTGCCAGTGTCCGCTGCAGTAGAGACGAATATGGGTAATTGCAGTAGTATAGATTATTTAAATTCAGTTGTTGTGTTTGACTTACCCATTCAGGTAGGCTCCAAGGTAAACATCTGATTTTGAACTCTGTATCAAACTCTTGATGTAACTTTCGGATTCAAATTGTGATTGCCCAGATCTCTGAATGGACTGTAGCTCGAGGAATTCATACACATCAGAATTCTCCGCTCACACACTTGTCTCAGTCAGATGGCTGTGTTGGTAAGCCAAAGTTAATTATGTATGAATTTAAAACAATTACTTTGGTAATTAAAAGTAATCTAAAATGGCTTATAGAATCCACAACTGTATAACAAATATGCTGAGACATTGATCACCATGTGCAATTTCAGAGAAATCTTCGTGCTTTATATACAACGGGAAGTTTTGATTAAACACCCCGAATATGGTAGCATCCCACATAACCTGGAGAGGCTTCAAAAACAGTTGTGAGATGGTCAATGTCATCAGGTACAGGGGATCATCGACCTCATCATCCGGGCTTTCTGGAGGTTTTGCTGGAGACACAACTGCCTATTGATCAAACATAGTTAATTAACAAGTTTTGATTACATTGAACAAATTAATGGAAAAAAATAAACATATAATCAGAGTAAAATATTTGTTCTAATAAACGCTTCACATGATGTGTTGGCCAAGAAAGGAAGGTGTTAAGTGCCTGTCCCACTAAGGTAACACTACTACAAAAAGCAGTTTTAACATCGATTTATTAACATCGGTTTTGGACAAAACCGATGTTAAGTTAAACACAGTGGCATATTTGTAAATAAAGTATTATTCTTAACATCGGTTTTCCAAAAAACCGATGTTAATGCATACACATTAACATCGGTTTTTGAAAAACTGATGTTAACATCATTAGTTAACATCGGTTTTTCAAAAACCGATGTTCACGTATGATATGTTAACATCGGTTTTTCAAAAAACCGATGTTAATGCATACACGTTAACATCGGTTTTTCGGAAAACCGATGTTAACATATCACGCGTTAACATCGGTTTTTGAAAAAACCGATGTTAATATAAACTTTTTTTAATTATTTATATATTTAAAAAAATATATATTGCGTTATTAATTATATTTTAATTAAAAAAATAATAATTAATAAATAATAATAAATTCAAAAGGTAAACATTTAAAAATTAAACTAAATTTTTAAAATGAATTTCGTAATTTTATTTTTATTATTTCATGATTATCATTTAAATATAACACACATTTATATAAATTATTTGATATTAGTTAATTTGAAAAAAAAAACTGTTTTTAATAATAGAGTTTAACTTTTATAGAATTTTTATAGAATGTTGGTAAAATCAATTATATCGTAAAAAAAATAAACTTTATTACTAATATATTTTGATTTAATTGTTATAAAAATAAAAAAAAATCTTCATAAAAAGGTAAATGGAGAATATTGTTTAAAAATTCTATGAAATCCTACTATATTTATGTTATCGTATTATCTTTAAATTAAAAATAAATTAAAATATTTGTATATATTAATTTGATTTATTGAAAATATATGTTACTGTGGATTAATTTAAATAATTATAGTTATCTCATATATTTGTAGGATTTAAAAAAAATGATATTTTCATTATTTCTAAACAAAATAAAAAGGCAAATAAAGTGACCATGATGATAAAATAACACTCAGACGTGCATACGAATTCTTTTAATTTATAATTGTTGATAATTAAATTATCGATACCAAAACAGTTTTTTAAATAAGTAAAGAAACCCGATGCTTTGCATCTTAAACGGGATGTAGTAGTGTAGCTGCTTTAGGGCCACCAAAAGGAAGGGGCATGAAAGGAGAGATAATGTATTTTTTGAAATAATTAGCATTCTATTTATCATAAAGAATTAAATAAAAGAGATAGAATTATTCAAAATAAGATACATAATCATTATGTTTATGTTTTTTTGGGTGCATAATCATTACCTTTGTGAATTTAATATAGGAAGTCGATATTTAAAACTTAAAATTCAATACTACATATTTAAATTATATTTCAATTAAATTTCAATAATAATTTTTGAAGAAAAAAACAGTATCCTTAATATAAAAGGAGTTACGTAGTTTAATAAAAAAATAATTGTTAAAAAATTATTCAATTAAAAAAATCAAATCATATTTTCTTTTCTTATATATTATTATCCACACATTTCCTTCTTTTACATTAATGGCCATTAATGGCTTTATCTAAAATACTATTTCAGTATATAATACATTTATCTTCTCTCATATAAGAATTTGTGTGAAAAATAAATCACTCACTCACTTTTTAGTATAATAATCATAAATTATATAAAGGGAATTGATAAAAGCCAACTTATTATTATTATATTAATTAATTAATTGTATAGAAGTAATGTAATTCTATAGTTTAGTGGCAAAAGGGCGTGAAACTTCCAGATCCATATTTGGAAACTATCAAAATTCTATCAACTTACTCAAGCCATATTCCAGATCCATATTTTCTGAATTTTTAAAATTAAAAAAATCCTGAAAGGATAGGGAGCACGTTATTCCCTCTTCAGTCTCTCCGTTCTTTCACGCGACTTCCCTCTTCAACAACGCCACTCCCTTTATCACGACGGAGGTGACGACCGGAGGACGGCGCTTCCTACTTCGTTTTCTGGCACGGTCCGAGTTCTCTCTTCACTCTTCAGTCATCTCTCCCCCTTTTCCGGCACTGTCCGAGGCGGTCTCACTTCTCTCTCCCTTTTCCGACGAGGTCACCATTGTTTGTGCGTTTTCCGGCGAAGTACTCTCCGTGATTTTCTCTTTTTGCGCTCGATTTCTCTGCATTTTATCTGTTATGTACTTTGAAATTTGATTTCTCCCCTGTTTTTGAAATTTGATATAAAAAAATTGATGTTGTGTTATGTTTTGTTATGTTTTTTTATGTTCTGACTTCTCAGTTCTCATGTTCTGTTTTCTTTTCTCATTTCTGATGTTGTTATTATTGTGTGGTTGTGTTGCTTGAAAAAATGTCTACAACTGTTGGAGGAGAGGGTCAGTTCTAGTGCTACTCGTAGATTTGCTTCCTCATAACTGTAGATGATCATATTTCCAAATCCATAGCTACTCTCCGTAAAACCCTAACCAACACCACAATCTCTGTCAATCGAAGCCCCAAACGCCGTTTTGCAAACGCGTCGTGAACTGACGCACGACATCCTAGCCCAAAGCCTTTTTTCTTTTTCTTTTTTTTCCATTCGTTTGGGGTGTGTTTGGTTTAGACCAGAGAAATAAAGTAGATAGAAATAGAAGGAAGATAATTTGAAAAAGGAAAAATAAATTAGAAATGTAATGATATGATTGTGTAGAAAGATTGGCCTTGCACTTTTAGTCTTGTCTTAAATAAGCGAGTTTTTTTTTATCTGTGGAGTTACGATTTCTTATGCAGGTAGGAGCTACTGCATCAATGCTGGTAAGATGCCCCTTTGAATATCAATTTGTATCACTTGTAATTTGGGTTCTCGTAAGTCACTAGATCACAACTGTAAAATAGTTACTAGTATTCCTTTTTGCTATGGTCTTTTTTTCTTTAGAGCTCACTCATTTATATAATGTTTTGTCTGCAATGGATTAATTAGTTGTGTGCATTTGGTGAAGCTTTATTGGCCCTCTTATTTGACTTGTTGAGTTGTTATGCATTACAGATGCATGTGAATCTAATCTTGTTAAACCGTTGTTTCTTTCTAAATATATAGTTTTGATGGTGAGTAGAGTCATCAGCTACTTGTAATTCATTGGTGTCTCTGGGTGAGCTTGGGCGAGGGACACTGCAACTTCTGATGGGCAAGCCATTGCGTAAGTGTCTATTGGGAGATTAGTTGGATATGTTTTTGTCCCTTATGGTTTCAGTATTCGTGATTAATTTTATAGCTTCTGGTGAGACCGACACTGCAACTTCTGATGGGCAAGCCATTGCGTAAGTGTCTATTGGGAGATTAGTTGGATATGTTTTTGTCCCTTATGGTTTCAGTATTCGTGATTAATTTTATAGCTTCTGGTGAGACCATCTCCTGATTTGTCTTTCGTATTTCAAATATTTGACAGGGATTCAGTATTAGAACATCTTGTGCGGATGGTGCAGTGTCGCGGATTGTTTTCTACCCACTATCATCGATTAGCTGTTGATTATCTCAAAGATCCAAAAGTATTACCAGTTTTTTATCCGGTGTAATCATCAGTGGTAAATTTTCAGTCTAAGTACCTTAAATATGATTTAATAATTATATTATTCTAAGTATTAATTTTTTTAAATTATATGACAATTAGATAATTCGTAAATCAACGTAAAAAAGGGTAATTATTATTTTTGGTAGCTGATAGTTGTTAACAAGATTGAGTTTCCAAAATAAAAATATATATTGTCAAAAGTTTATCAAATCTACTTGAGAAATTTTTTGATTATTTAAGGGGTAGCAATTTCTAAATCTTAATTGTTGGATTTTATGTTTAAATCACAATATTGTACAATTTATATAAATAAGTTTCCTTTTGATATATTGGTAGTATAAAAAATTGTATTATTAATTAATTAAAGGTTACCTTAAATATGACTTAGTAATTATATTATTCTAAGTACTAATTTTTTAAATTATATGACAATTTAAATTGGATACTAATTAGATAATTCGTAAATCAACGTAAAAAGGGTAATTATTATTTTTGGTAGCTAGTAGTTGTTAACAAGATTGAGTTTCCAAAATAAAAAATATATTGTCAAAAGTTTACCGAATCTACTTAATTTTCTGATGATTTAACGGGTAGCAATTTCCAAATCTTAATTGTTGGATTTTATGTTTAAATTACAATATTGTGTTTACTTTTTTAGCTAACCATACAATTTATATAAATAAGTTTCCTTTTGATATTTTACCAATGCAAAAGAATATCTAATTTGTGCATGCCGATAAAAAATGAGTTTCTACTCATCAATATTGGTCTTACGTCCCTCATTTTTTGTCATCCTACTGGTATGTATCAATTCGAGACCTTTTTATCCACACTTCTTATTTTTCTTATTAAACCATGGTGCTAACATCAACTAGGGGGAGAAATAAATTATGCAACACATAAATTGTTAGTTTATTTAATCATTTTTATGTTTTTTTTTCTCTCACCAAGAATATGTTTTGACCAACCAATAATTAGAGACTAATTTTTTGTATTCACATTGTCAGGGATCAATTAATATTTTAGTTATTTTTTGTTGTGTACATATTTTACAATAGAAACCTTCCATCTAAAAAACAAAATCTCACGTTCAACGTGTGAACAGTCATGTGAGGCTTATATAAGAAGGTAGATTGAATATTGAATAGAAGGAATCAGATTCGACTATGGGAAAATGATATAATAAGAGAGAATATGCAAATTGGCCAGCATAATTAAAACTGGGGGGTCTGATTGACTAACTGCTATCTTTAAAATATTTTTTACTAAGCTTCCCTGTCACTATTATTTGATTATTCCATAAGGTTTCCCAGAGTATTCCATTCATACATCCTCTTAAAAGGACCGGGTGTGATTAACTTATTTTTACGTATAAAAATTTACTTATTAAAATGATAGAGTCTTTAATCAATTAAGAGGTGATTTTTGTAACAAAATAAGTTTGGCAGAGAGCCGGTTTATTAAAGTAAAAGGATATGATGCTATCCTACCTGTTCGACTAGGGATGTGATTTTGATTTAAAATTAATTTCAATTAAATAAAAAATTAAACTGGGGATTTGGTTAGATTTAAATTAATTATGAAATCCAAACTAAATCAAACTAATTTTTTTCTGGGTTTGTTTGATTCGGTTTTTGCGATTTTTAAAATTTTGAGAGTAAATAATAAAAAAATGCTAAAAAAAATTGTTATTAATCAAACATAAATTAAATAATAACTAATTAAACGGTATAAATGGACAATAAAAGTTCAAAAATTTGAATAGAAATTAAACTAGAGTTAAAGAATAGAAATTAGAAAGTGCCTAAACCAAAACACGCATAAGCATTGACATTTTGTATAAATTATATACTGTGCATAAAATATAAACACACTCAAAGCACTTAAACGGATCGATTTGGTTTGATTTTCCAATCTCAAATGGTGAACAGAACCAAACTATGCGGTTTCAGGAGAAAAAAAAAAGAAACCAAACATAATCCAATAAATTCTGATTTTAAGCCGTTTGTAATTTTTTGGATTGATTTTTTATTTTCACTTCGATTTAGTTTGATTTTAAAAACCCCATGCTCAGTCAGAAAGATTGACAAATTTTAAATATTAATTGATTTCTGAAACACGTGATCTTATTGTGGCAGCTAGTTAAAATTCAGAAAAAGAGGGAATGTCGTTTAATCAAATGGACAATTGAGGTTGTCTCACCAAGAATATGTTTTGACCAACACTTAATTAGAGACTAATTTTTTCTGCATATGGTTGTCTCAATTTTTGGTGTTCTGCTTGTAATATGAAGAAGAACCAGATTTTTTAACATTTTGGTTATCCTTTTTCGGGAATAAGTTTCAATTCTAAGGTCTCTTTTTGAAAGCTATCTTAACTAAGGTTCTACTCGGTGTATATAGAGAACCAATTACTTACTAATTCATAAGAGCAACAAACACACTCTTTACCACTACAGCTGGCAATTAGCAAAATTCACTTGGAATATGGATATTTCTAAGACGATGAAGAATATTTTATATTGAATTTTCATTTTTTTGGTACATGGAAATGAGAATATTTATTTTAATTTTTTGTCTTGTATACAAGGACTTGGTTGGCCTTTGATCGTGGCTCACGATTGCTCTGTAACAATTTTTTATTTTATTTTTTATAGTTATTTCAACGAATAGAAATTGATTAATTAATTAATTAATTAATTAATCATACTTGGTTAAACATGCTATCTGTTGAGAAGCTAGCTTCCATTGTGCTTTGGAAACTCTCCACTCCATGCAGCTATACTGAAACGGAATCCTGATATTCCTTCTAATTCACACCAAATTACTAGCTTGATTTTTTTCCCGCACATTAATGAATATATATATATATATATATATATATATATATATATATATATATATATGGTATTTTAGTTTAACTAAGAACTTAGTTTATAACTTATAGAACTGGATTTATGGTATTATTATCTGATTTTGGTATAAATCCTATTGTAATTGGTGATCATTTTGGCATTTTGAGTTTATTTAATGAAGAGTTAAACTGAGTGCGTTATTTCAGGGGCTGGTACATGTTTCCAATGCTTTCTCATTCCATGTTTGGATACTTTGTTTTGAATGGTAAAATAGTTAGGTGCTCTACTAGCTAGGATATAAAATCGACATGTTTAAAGAGCAACCAATATTGTATGTTTGCACTTCCTTTTATGTCTCATATCTTTAAGAACTCTCCTTTCTAGAATAAATTTAATATAATTTAGAATAAATTGTTCTCATATCTTCTGAGCGCTTATTATACTTAATCTTACTTCTTTTTTTATCATACGCAAGATTGTCTTATGTAGGTGTTCATTCAATTATTTCTTTGATTCTTGCTTTCATTTTGGACCGTGCTGCTCATCATCACAAGTACAAATGTTTGTTACCAATGAATATTTTTATTACGTGTTCACTGTCATTAATGACAATTGATATATGCTCTACAAATTGTATTCATGATGAGTGAACCTTAGATTCCCGTTTGAGATTGGATGCAATGATTCTTGCGGACAGTTTGCATTAATCATTGTATTCAATCTTGAATTGTCCGTTTGGACAGTTTGGGGAGACTGATATTTTTATAGTAGATTCATGTGTTAAGGTTAAAATTATTTTGTTTAATTTGATGAAATTTTGGTAATGCTTTCTAGTTGTTCTCTGAGTGCATACTTGATTATCGGGAAGTTAATTTCACCGATTTCATGTCGTGTACTTGGAGACCAATGCGAAATGTTGCCAAAATTTTGTCAAATTTAACAAAATAGAATTAACCCTGATGTATGAAGCTACCATAAAAGACGGTCTTCCTGAATGGGATAGGGTCACACCTTTAATAAAAAAGTGAGATTTTCATGCATCGAATAACTTTGAGAGTATGACCGAGTTATTACTTAGATGGATCGAAGTTGGATGAATGAAAGTCGCATCAGCCCAGAATATGAGGAAGGCATCGAGCAATTCTTACAATTTGCTTCACAAAGAGGTCAACCGGATGAAGATGGAAAATATTATTGTCCTTGCATCAATTGTTTGAACGGAAGACGACAAATACTGGATGACATACGAGAGCATCTGTTGTGTGATGGAATTAAGAGAAATTATACAATGTGGATATGGCATGGTGAAATGACAGACATCCAGAGTGGGCAACAATCCGAACCGTTTGATGTAGAAATGGGAGATCGCTTGGAGGATATGATTCGTGACCTTGGACAAGAGTCTTTCCAGCAAGCACATGCCCCTGTGTATGAAAGATTGCAGGGTGACTCAAAGAAGCCTTTGTATCCGGGGTGCAACAATTCCTTGACGCTATTGTCGGCGGTGTTAAGTCTGGTTAATGTCAAGGCCAGATATGGATGGAGTGACAAAAGCTTTACTTCATTGCTTCAAATAGTGCACGATCTGCTTCCACAGGATAACGCATTGCCTAAAAGCTACTATCAGGCAAAGAAGATATTGTGTCCGATGGGTATGGAGTATCACAAGATTCATGCTTGCCCTAATGATTGCATACTGTACAGACATGAATTTGAAGAAATGTCAAAATGCCCTAGGTGTGGGGCGTCACGGTACAAGGTGAAGGATGATGAGGACTGCAATTCTGATGAAAACTCAAAGAAGGGCCCTCCAGCGAAGGTGTTGTGGTATCTTCCCATCATTCCAAGGTTTAAGCGTTTATTTGCTAATGAGGACGACGCAAAAGATCTTACCTGGCATGCAAATGGGAGAAAATCTGATGGAATGGTCCGTCATCCAGCTGATTGCTCCCAGTGGAGGAAGATTGATAGTTTGTATCCGAATTTCGGCAAAGAGGCAAGAAATCTTAGACTTGGACTAGCCAGTGATGGAATGAATCCATATGGCAATTTAAGCACTCAACACAGTTCATGGCCAGTTCTACTAGTAATTTACAATTTTTCGCCTTGGTTGTGCATGAAGCGAAAATACATGATGTTGTCTATGATGATATCAGGCCCAAGACAACCAGGAAATGACATTGATGTTTATCTAAGTCCGTTGATTGAAGACCTGAGAAAGTTGTGGGATGAGGGGGTTTTAGTGTTTGATGGGTTTTGCAAGGAGACTTTTCAAATGCGTGTAATGCTATTTTGTACCATTAATGACTTTCCAGCATATGGGAATCCCAGCGGTTACAGTGTTAAGGGTCATCTTGCATGCCCCATCTGTGAAGAAGACACAAGCTACATACAACTGAAACATGGTAGAAAAACAGTGTACACTAGACATCGCCGTTTTCTAAAAGCTCATCACCCTTACAGAAGATTGAAAAAAGCTTTTAATGGAAGTCAAGAGCACGAAACTGCGCGGACACCGTTAACTGGTGAGCAGGTCTTCCAGCGGGTTGAACACCTTAATACTGTATTTGGAAAGACACAAAAGAAGGATAAAAGTAAGAGTTGCATATGGAAGAAAAGGTCCATTTTCTTTGATCTTCCATACTGGTATGATCTAGATGTTAGACATTGTATTGATGTTATGCATGTAGAGAAAAATGTATGTGACAGTGTCATTGGGACACTCCTTAACATTCAAGGCAAGACGAAAGATGGTCTAAATACCCGTCAAGATCTAGCTGACATGGACATACGATCGCAGTTGCATCCAAGGTCTGATGGTAAAAAAATATACTTGCCTCCAGCTTGTCATACTTTATCCAGAAAGGAGAAGATCAGTTTGTGCCAGTGTCTGCGCCAGGTTAAAGTACCACAAGGATACTCTTCAAATATTAAGAGCCTTGTGCAGTTCAAGGAGCTTAAACTGGTGGGGTTAAAGTCTCATGATTGTCACGTGTTGATGCAACAATTGTTAGCCGTGGCCATACGAGACATTTTGCCTAACAAAGTCAAATTAGCCATAACTCGCCTGTGCTTTTTCTTCAATGCCATATGTAGCAAAGTCCTTGATCCGGTCAAGTTTGATGACTTAGAAAACGAGGCTGTAATTATACTGTGCCAGTTGGAGATGTATTTTCCTCTTGCTTTCTTTGACATCATGGTCCACTTAATTGTTCACTTGGTCAGAGAAATCAAATGTTGTGGTCCTGTTTATTTGCGCTGGATGTACCCGGTTGAGCGTTACATGAAGATCTTAAAAGGGTATACCAAGAATCTACATCGTCCAGAAGCATCTATTGTTGAAAGGTACATCGCAGAAGAAGCCGTTGAATTTTGTTCAGAGTACATTGAAAAGGCTAAACCTGTTGGCCTTCCTGAGTCTCGCCATGACGATAGAGTGGGCGGTAAGGGTTCAAGAGGACTACATGTTATCACTCCAAGTGTAGAAGATTTGTTACAAGCTCACTTGTATGTATTGAATAACAGTAATGAAGTTTTGCCATACATAGTTCAGCATGAACATTTAGTCAAACAAAGTAATCCAAAAATGTCAAAGAACTGGGTCTTGAAAAATCATAACAAGACTTTCTCTGATTGGTTTAAAGATACAATCTTTGCTGACAAAAATGCTTCTGAAACATTAAGAAAGCTAGCTCATGGGCCTAAAAGAAATGTTATAACTTGGCAAGGATACGACATAAACAAGTATTCCTTTTATACAAAAGCACAAGACGACAAAAGTAAAATGCAAAACAGCGGGGTCACCCTAAGGGCTGAATCTCAACACTTTGCAACTGTACATGATGACAATCCCTGTGTAGCTTCAATCCCTTACTTTGGCTTCATTGATGAAATATGGGAGCTTAACTATGTCAAATTTACTGTTTGTGTTTTCAAATGTAAGTGGGTTGACAGCAACACCCGTGTGCGGACTGATGATGTAGGATTTACGTTGGTAGACTTAAAGAAACTAGCTTACCAGAATGACCCTTTCATCATGGCAGAACAAGCTAAGGAAGTATTTTATGTGCTAGACCCTTGTGATGAAAGGTGGTATGTGGTTCTAAACGGGAAAACAATTGGTGTTAATGTAGAAGATGATGATTCATACATGGACACTTATGTTAGTCCTTTGTCTACACAAATGACTTCTAACAACGTCGGAGAAGAAGAAGCTGACGACGTTCATGCTAATCGTAATGATCATGATGAATGAGAATTAATTAACATCGTCTAACTCAACTTTTTCTCTTTAAAGGACCATGGCTACTCCACCTGCCTTGCCTCCTCCTCCTCTTCCTCCTCCTCCTGTAGACGCTGATGCGTCTCCATTTACGTTGAAGCGGACACGCAAGGCGACACGGCTACGATCATTGGCCACTAGACCACCTGGGGCAGAAAGACCTGTGGTCAACGTCGATCCTGCTACCGGCAAGGCCGACGGTCCCCACAAGAAGAAATTAAGAACATATTTGGGGATTGTCGCTCATGATAAGGTTGACGTGACATATGACACCTGGAAGGAAGTCCCTACTGCTCAGAAGGATTTGATATGGGAGGATATTCAGGTATTTGAGTTTTCTTCGTTGATTTTCTTTAATAGTCTAAATTTGTTATTTACTTACAATAAAACCTAATTTATTATTTGTCAGGCGGAATTTCAAATCCCTGAAGCTTTTGACAGTAGGACAAAGAAGAAAATTCTTCAGATTGTCGGCGAGCGCTCGAGGCAGTTTAAATCTGACTTGACTAGGAAATGGGCACTTGCAGTCGACAAGGACGGTGTGGACGAAATTGTCTGTGAAAAATATGGCATTAGCAAGCAGAAATGAACTCAGTTTTATCAGACCCGTAGAGACCCCTCATGGGAGGTATGTACTTTGTCATTTTAGTTGTTTTCCACAACAAAATCACTTCTTATAATTTATTGTAATAATCATTTTCATTAATGTTAAACTTTTGCAAGATGTACGGAAAAAGGCACAGGCCTCCCAGAAGCAAAACACTGCCCCCACGTATTGTCTCGTGGGGGTTATGAATATTTAGAAGAAAAGCTCATGGTTGAGAAGACAAAGAAAAGACTGGAAGAAGTTGCCCAGTCTGGAAGCACTGAGGGCATCATTGACCCTCCATCTCCCATCAGACACCACGTGAAATGGAAGATGGCCCGCACGAAGAAAACTGGACAGATGACGTCTGAGGCAGCAAAGGAAATAGCTGACAGGATTGTAAGTCATTTTTAATTAATAATTGTAATTATCTTTGTGTATTTTGTGAATTCCTTGGACAAATATGTGTTCGATACAGGACTCTTTGGACGAGCAGGCGTCACAGGGATCGTTCGTCCCCCATGGACGTCAGGATATCCTGACTTCTGCCAATGGGCGACCAGAGCACCCTGGCCGTCTTCGTGCTGTTGGAACCAGTGTCATCATAAAGCAATACTTTGGATCAGCTTCACGAACATCCCGCAGTTCTTCCTCCATGCCTCTTGAAGACCTAGAACAGCTGACCCAACAAATCAGAGACCAACTGGAGGAGTCAATCACAGAAAAAGTGACTCAAAAGATGATGAAATCCTTCAGCCAGATGCAGTCTCAGTTTCAGTCTCAGATGCAATCATAGGGAATTGCACTACCTCCAGAGCCAGAGGTTGGTCCCTCAGGTCCTCGTGTCAGCACAAGGGAGAGTTGTGTTGCTCCCTCAGGGAACGATCCAGGGACGGGTGACTCAGACAAATGCGGCCTATATATTGAAGAAAATCCTTCTCGCTTGGTTGCCCTAGGAAGACTTTAACAGGGATCCACAACAGTTCACAATATCCCTTTGTTGCATGGCCAAGTCAAGGTTGGTGTTGAGGAGGTTAAAGATACAGAGGCTCTCGTTCCTGTACCCACTGACGAGGTTACCTTAGTGGGGCAGGCACTTAACACTTTCCTTGCTTGGCCAACACATCTTGTGAAGCGTTTATCAGAACAGGTATTTTACTCTGATTATATGTTTATTTTTTTCAATTAATTTGTTCACTGTAATCAAAACTTGTTAATTAACTATGTTTTATCAATAGGCAGCTGTGTCTCCAGCAAAACCTCCAGAAAGCCCGGATGAAGAGGTCGATGATCCCCTGTACCTGATGACATTGACCATCTCATAACTGTTTTTGAAGCCGCTCCAGGTTATGTGGGATGCTACCATATTCGGGGTGTTTAATCAAAACTTCCCGTTGTATATAAAGCACGAAGATCTCTCTGAAATTACACATGGTGGTCAATGTCTCAGCATATGTGTTATACAGTTGTGGATTCTGTAAGTCATTTTAGATTAATATTAATTACCAAAGTAATTGTTTTAAATTCATACATAATTAACTTTGACATAACAACACAGCCATCTGACTGAGACAAGTGTGCGAGCAGGGAATTCTGATGTGTATGGATGCCTCGAGCCACAGTCCATTCAGAGATCTGGGCAATCACAATTTGAATCCGAAAGTTACATCAAGAGTTGGATACAGAGTTCAAAACGAGATGTTTACCTTGGAGCCTATCTGAATAGGTAAGTCAAACACAATAATTGAATTTAGATAATCTATACTACTACAATAACACTGGCAAATGGTCGTCATTCTACCTAAGGAAAACCTAGTTGTCTAATTTTGTTCTTTGCATAACAGGCCAGACAACTACCTTAAGGGAATAATTAACAGGTCAGTATTGTTTTCAATACATTTTCATTGGCATAACTCAACATCAATATTTTAATGTTCCTTATATTCAACACTAGTGCTTTGAAAGGACTTGATGATACTCCACAACTGAAATCCAAGGCTGCTGCTAAGTGGATTGTTATTAAGATACGTGATTTAAATAAAAGTTCTACTTATATATATTTTATGTGTGTGTACACTAATTGTAGTTAACGTTTAATTAATATCCAAATTTCATTATGTATTTAGTGTAATAGACAAAAAGGAATCACTGAATGTGGCTACTACGTGATGCACTGGATGTCCACGATAATCTTAGGATCTTTCAGGAATAATTGGGAGACGGTAATTGTTTATTACAAACAAATTTGGTTTTTTTATAATTGTTATTACATTATTAATTTATTTTTTTATTTGATCATGTAGTATTTTAATGAAGTTAGACCATTGGAAGCAGAGAGATTCAAGGCACTTCGCATACAGTGGGCACAGTATTATCTAAAAGTTAGAAATCAAACATAGGGTGTTAGACAACTATGTAAAAAAACCGATGTTAACTGTCAACAGTAACACATTCGTTAACATCGGTTTTTTATAAAAACCGATGTTAACTTTCAACATTAATATAAATTTTCTGGGTGTAATTCATATTAGCAACATCGGTTATTTATATAACCGATGTTGGTAATTTTACGTTAACATCGGTTTTTGAAAAACCGATGTTAACGATAATACTATCAACGTCGGTACTTTCAACATCGGTTGAAAAACCGATGTAGAAATCATATTTTCTAATAGTGTAACATCGTCAGTGGGTACAGGAACGAGAGCCTCTGCATCTTTAACCTCCTCAACACAAACCTTGACTTGGCCATGCAACAAAGGGATGTTGTGAACTGTTGTGGATCCCTCATAAAGTCTTCCTAGGGCAACCAGGCGGGAAAGATTTTCTTCAATGTATAGCCCGCATTTTTCTGAGTCACTCGTCCCTGAATCGTTCCCTGAGAGAGCAACACAACTCTCCTTTGTGCTGACACGAGGACCTGGGGGACCAATCTCTGGCTCTGGAGGTAGTGCAAGTCCCTGTGATTGCATATGAGACAGAAACTAGGACTGCATCTGGCTGAAAGATGCCATCAGCTTTCAAGTCACTTTTTCTGTGATTGACTCCTCTAGTTGGTCTCTGATTTGTTTGGTCAGCTGTTGAAGGTCTTCAAGAGAAATGTCGGAAGAACTGCGGGACGTTCGTGAAGGCGATTCAAAGTATTGCTTTATGGTGACACCGGCTCCAGCAACACGAACACGGCCAGGATGCTCTGGTCGTCCAATGGTAGCAGTGAGGACATCCTAATGTCCATGGCGGACGAAAGATCCCTGTGACGCCTGCTCTTCCAAAGAATCTTGTACCGAACACATATTTGTCCAAGGAATTCACATAATACACAAAGATAATTACAATTATTAATTAAAAATGACTTACAATTCTATCAGCTATTTCCTTTGGTGCCTCAAACGTCATTTGTCCAGTTTTTTTCGTGCGGGCCATCTTCCACTTCACGTGGCGTCTGATGGGAGATGGAGGGTCAATGACGCCCTTAGTGTTTCCAGACTGGGCAGCTTCTTCCAGTCTTTTCTTTGTCTTCTCAGCCATGAACTTTTGTTTTAAATATTCATAACCCCCACGAGACAATACGTGAGGGGCAGTATTTTGCTTCTGGATGGCCTGTACCTTTTTCTGCACATTAATGAAAATGATTATTACAATAAATTATAAGAAGTGATTTGTTGTGGAAAACAACTAAAATGACAAAGTATATACCTTTCATGAGGGGTCTCTGCGGGTCTGACAAAACTGAGTTCATTTCTCCTTGCTAATGCCATATTTTTCACAGACAATGTCGTCCACATCGTCCTTGTCGCCTACAAGTGCCCATTTCTTAGGCAAGTCAGATTTAAACTACCTCCAGCGCTCGCCGACAGTCTGAAGAATTTTTTTCTTTGTCCTACTGTCAGAAGCTTCAGGGATTTCAAATTCTGCCTGACAAATAATAAATTAGGTTTTATTGTAAGTAAATAACAAATTTAGACTATTAAAGAAAATCAACGAAGAAAACTCAAATACCTGAATATCCTCCCATATCAAATCCTTCTAAGCAGTAGGGACTTCCTTCCAGTTGTCATATGTGACGTCGACCTTATCATGAGCGAAAATCCCCAAATATGTTCTTAATTTCTTCATGTGGGGACTGTCGGCCTTGCCGGTAGCAGAATCGACGTTGACCGCAGGTCTTTCTGCCCCAGGTGGTCTAGTGGCCAATGATCGTAGCCGTGTTGCCTTGCGTGTCCGCTTCAATGTAGATGGAAACGGTTATGCGTCTGCAGGAGGAGGAGGCGAGGCAGGTGGAGTAGCCATGGTCCTTTAAAGAGAAAAAGTTAAGTTAGTTAATATTATCAAAAAACATTGTATGAGTTATGTAAATGAATGTACTAAAATGAAATACTATATTAGAAAATTACGTTAGACGATGTTAATTAATTCTCCTTCATCATGATCATTACGATTTTTATGTAGACAAAGGACTAACATAAGTGTCCATGTATGAATCATCATCTTGTACATTAACACCAATTGTTTTCTCGTGTAGAATCATAGACCACCTTTCATCACAAGGGTCTTGCACATAAAATACTTGCTTAGCTTGTTCTGCCATGATGAAAGGGTCATTCTGGTAAGCTAGTTTCTTTAGGTCTATCAACGTAAATCCTACATCATTAGTCTGCACACTGGTGTTGCTGTCAACCCACTTACATTTGAAAACACAAACAGTAAATTTGACATAGTTAAACTCCCATATTTCATCAATGAAGCCAAAGTAAGGGATTGAAGCTACACAAGAATTGTCATCATGTACAGTTGCAAAGTGTTGAGATTCAGCCCTTAGGGTGACCCCGCTATTTTGCATTGTACTTTTGTCGTCTTGTGCTTTTGTGTAAAAGGAATACTTGTTTATGTCGTATCCTTGCCAAGTTATAACATTTCTTTTAGGCCCATGAGTTAGCTTTCTTAATGTTTCAGAAGCATTTTCGTCAGCAAAGATTGTATCTTTAAACCAATCAGAGAAAGTCTTGTTATGATATTTCAAGACCCAGTTCTTTGACATTTATGGATTACTTTGTTTTTCTAAACGTTCATGCTGAACTATGTATGACAAAACTTCATTACTATTGTTCAACACATACAAGTGAGCTTGTAACAAATCTTCTACACTTGGAGTGATAACATGTAGTTCTCTTGAACCCTTACCGCCCACTTTGTCGTCATGGCAAGACTCAGGAAGGCCAATAGGTTTAGCCTTTTCAATGTACTCTGAACAAAATTCAACGGCTTCTTCTGTGATGTACCTTTCAACAATAGATGCTTCTGGACGATGTAGATTCTTGGTATACCCTTTTAAGATCTTCATGTAACACTCAACCGGGTGCATCCAGCGCAGATAAACAGGACCACAACATTTGATTTCTCTGACCAGGTAAACAATTAAGTGGACCATGATGTCAAACAAAGCAGGAGGAAAATACATCTCCAACTGGCACAGTATAATTGCAGCCTCATTTTTCAGGTCATCAAACTTAACAAGATCAAGGACTTTGCTATATATGGCATTGAAGAAAAAGCACAGACGAGTTATGACTAACCTGACTTTGTTAGGCAAAATGTCTCGTATGGCCACGGCTAACAGTTGTTGCATCAACACGTGACAATCATGAGAGTTTAACCCCACCAGCTTAAGCTCCTTGAACTGCACAAGGCTCTTAATATTTGAATAGTATCCTTATGGGACTTTAACCCGGCGCAGACACTAGCACAAATTGATCTTCTCCTTTCTGGATAAAGTATGACAAGCTGGAGGCAAGTATATTTTTTTACCATCAGACCTTGGATGCAACTGCGATCGTATGCCCATGTCAGCTAGATCTTGACGGGTATTTAGACCATCTTTCGTCTTGCCCTGAATGTTAAGGAGTGTCCCAATGACACTGTCAAATACATTTTTCTCTACATGCATAACATCAATACAATGTCTAACATCTAGATCATACCAGTATGGAAGATCAAAGAAAATGGACCTCTTCTTCCATATGCAACTCTTACTTTTATCCTTCTTTTGGGTCTTTCCAAATACAATATTAAGGTGTTCAACCCGCTGGAAGACCTGCTCACCAGTTAACGGTATCCGCGCAGTTTCGTGCTCTTGATTTCCATTAAAAGTTTTTTCAATCTTCTGTAAGGGTGATGAGCTTTTAGAAAACGGTGATGTTTAGTGTACACTGTTTTTCTATCATGTTTCAGTTGTATGTAGCTTGTGTCTTCTTCACAGATGGGGCATGCATGATGACCCTTAACACTGTAACTGCTGAGATTCCCATATGCTGGAAAGTCATTAATGGTATCCGCGCAGTTTCGTGCTCTTGATTTCCATATGCTGGAAGACCTGCTCACCAGTTAACGGTATCCGCGCAGTTTCGTGCTCTTGATTTCCATTAAAAGTTTTTTTCAATCTTCTGTAAGGGTGATGAGCTTTTAGAAAACGGTGATGTTTAGTGTACACTATTTTTCTATCATGTTTCAGTTGTATGTAGCTTGTGTCTTCTTCACAGATGGGGCATGCATGATGACCCTTAACACTGTAACTGCTGAGATTCCCATATGTTGGAAAGTCATTAATGGTACAAAAAAGCATTGCACGCATTTGAAAAGTCTTATTGCGAAACTCATCAAACACTAAAACCCCCCTCATCCCACAACTTTCTCAGGTCTTCAATCAATGGACTCAGATAAACATCAATGTCATTTCCTGGTTGTCTTGGGCCCGATATCATCATAGACAACATCATGTATTTTCGCTTCATGCACAACCAAGGCAAAAAATTGTAAATTACTAATAGAACTGGCCATGAACTGTGTTGAGTGCTTAAATTGCCATATGGATTCATTCCATCACTGGCTAGTCCAAGCCTAAGATTTTTTGCCTCTTTGCCGAAATCCGAAAACAAACTATCAATCTTCTTCCACTGGGAGCAATCAGCTGGATGACGGACCATTCCATTAGATTTTCTCTCATTTGCATGTCAGGTAAGATCTTTTGCGTCATCCTCATTAGCAAATAAACACTTAAACCTTGGAATGATGGGAAGATACCACAACACCTTCGCTGGAGGGTCCACACCTAGGACATTTTGACATTTCTTCAAATTCATGTCCTCATCATCCTTCACCTTGTATCGTGACACCCCACACCTAGGGCATTTTGACATTTCTTCAAATTCATGTCTGTACAATATGCAATCATTAGGGCAAGCATGAATCTTCTAATACTCCATACCCATTGGACACAATATCTTCTTGTCCTGATAGTAGCTTTTAGGCAATGTGTTATCCTGTGGAAGCAGATCATGCACTATTTGAAGCAATGAAGTAAAGTTTTTGTCACTCCATCCATATCTGGCCTTGACATTAACTAGACTTAACACCGCCGACAATAGCGTCAAGGAATTGTTGCACCCCGGATACAAAGGCTTCTTTGAGTCACCATGCAATCTTTCATACACAGGGGCATGTGCTTGCTGGAAAGACTCTTGTCCAAGGTCACGAATCATATCCTCCTAGCGATCTCCCATTTCTACATCAAACGGTTTGGATTGCTGCCCACTCTGCATGTCTGTCATTTCACCATGCCATATCCATGTCGTATAATTTCTCTTAATTCCATCACACAACAAATGCTCTCGTATGTCATCCAGTATTTGTCGTCTTCCGTTCAAACAATTGAGCAAGGACAATAATATTTTCCATCTTCATCCGGTTGATCTCTTTCTGAAGCAAATTGTAAGAATTGTTTGACGCCTTCCTCATATTCTGGGCTGATGCGACTTTCATTCATCTAACTTCGATCCATCTAAGTAATAACTCGGTCATACTCTCAAAGTTATTCGATGCATGAAAATCTCACTTTTTTTATTATAGGTGTGGCCCTATCCCATTCGGGAAGACCGTCTTTTATGGTAGCTTCATACATCAGGGTTAATTCTATTTTGTTAAATTTGACAAAATTTTTGCAGCATATCGCATTGGTCACCAAGTGCACGACATGAAATCGATGAAATTAATTTCCCGATAATCAAGTATGCACTCATAGAACAACTAGAAATGCATTACCGAAATTTCATTAAATTAAACAAAATAATTTTAACCTTAACACATGAATCTACCATAAAAATATCAGTCTTCCCAAACTGTCCAAACGGACAATTCAAGATTGAATACAATGATTAATGCAAACTGTCCGCAAGAATCATTGCATCAAATCTTAAACGGGAATCTAAGGTTCACTCATCATGAACACAATTTGTATAGCATATATCAATTGTCATTAATGGCAGTGAACACGTAATAAAAATATTCATTGGTAACAAACATTTGTACTTGTGATGATGAGCAGCACGGTCCAAAATGAAAGCAAGAATCAAAGAAATAACTGAATGAACACCTACATCAATCATCATTCCGAAAAAAAAAATATCAATATGAATGCTACACTCAGAAGCAAAACTCTATAGTATCGACTCATGTAATTGCTACTCAAAGTTAGTTTAGTTGCTAAGGATATAATTCATATTTCATAAAATCTATAAATACCTACTCAAAGTTAGCGAGAAGATTGATATATTCAACCTTGTGGGTATACTGTTGGAGTTGCCAAGTGGTAAAGAATTGATGAGCACTCATCTCTTTCGGAGTGGGCATGGCGCTGTATTTTGGTTAATTATTGTTAATGCTAATATATATGTATAAGCAATTTATTTTATTTTTTAGTCCATGTTGTTAGTTCTCTAACAGAGGTGTAAAATCGTCATAAAGTAGGAACACAGGAACTAAAACTTAAAAAAGATCCAGTCCAAGATCAGAAGTTGGAACAACCATTGATACTTTGAGGGTTCCATTGGGGGTTGTACTCATGCTAGTTCCTTAGTTTATTCAATCCTAGCCACACCTCTTCATTAGGAGTACCCAATGAAGATTATTAAATTAGAATTATATATACATAATGAAGCTAATTAAGCATGTGACACACATATCTAATATCGTTAATATCATTAAATGAGAGAGATCAAAGGATAAAATAACTAAAACTTAAGGTTTAAAAATAAATTACTATTAATTTTTATAAAACAAAAAAGATTACATAAACTAACAAAAAGGACTAACATAATTTTTTTAAAAATGTCTTAAAAATTACTTTAGACTTCAATAACCATTGAGTCACCTCTGTGCTAAACCATAAACCTTAAATATTGTACCTGAATATACGAAGGAGTTGTCGCAGCTCGGTATCACCTAGAAAGAGTGGTTGTTTGGTGACAAGTTCAGCTACAATTGAGATGCAATTAGTATTATTAGAAAAGCCTCTACAACTCTTCCTAATATACAAACCAGAAGATCCTTGAATCCTCATGTTCTTACCAAATATGTAGCCAACGGACCACTTGTTGACTGTTGAGTAATGGGTAGCTCCCAAGAGGACTTCAGGAGCTCTATACCACAGGGTTAGTATCTGAAAATAGATACATATATTGGCATACAAAGGTTTAATATTAACCAAGGTAGAGAAAAATAGACACAAAAAAAAAATTCTCTTTTTACCTCATGTGTATATTAATTGCTTGATTGGCACTGAATTTAAAATGTTTGAGCTAGTCCAAGATCAGCCATTTTAAGCATCACTATTTTTTTGGTCCGTCAAGAGCAAGAGGTTATGAGACTAGTCTTTTTTTTACCAATAAATATTAATTATTAATTTATTAGGTTTTTTTTTAGAAAAAGAGATCAAATCTATGAATTTTTCATTATTTTCTTATTTCATAATTACCAAATTAATCTTATATAAAATCGGTTGTTTCACTAATTGTTCTATTCTAAAGATGAATTTTAGATATGGGTGTAAAATTCCTAAAAAAAAAAAAGGAAACCTGAACAACATGGTTAATAAAGTAGAAAAATATTTTAATATAAAAATAGTTAATTAAAATAATTAATATTTAAAAATATATCAAATGCTTAAGAGAATATTTTATAAAAAAAATTGCATTTAAATTATATGTTATCATCTTAATGACATTGACCTCCATATTTGTATCTAAATTTCTAAATTTTGGCCACTGATTGTATAAGTCTATAAGAGTTCATCAACCAAATGAAAAAATTTATATAGTATTTATTAATCATGTTATTCTTTTATCTTATTCCTCCTAAATGAAAACTTAGATAAAAACAGTGGTAGCATATCTTGCCAGCCAACTATTTAGGTGACAAGTTTAGTACAGGTCAATATAATAAATATCGGTAAATTTTATATACTATCTTGTTTAATGAATCAATCATCATCTTACAATATGCATAGGAGTGTAACATAAATACCCTGCATCTCCATTCTTCTTTTGAAAATTGTTGAAATTGAAAGCAAGTCAAGTGACCAAAACATACTGATTTTTTTTGGAAGTTAAGTTGGGCGTAACATAAATTGTTCATGTATAGATTCTTTCTGCATAGGAGTGTTGTGGAATCAGATTCATTCTAGCATATATTGCCATTCAGCTACTTTCTAATGGCTGTGCAGATTCTCATTCATGCTATGCTTTTGGGTGTCAGAATATTACTTCTTTCAAGTGGCCAGGAGTATTTTATAAACATTAATTAGCCAGGCCATTTCATTATATATATATCTTGTAACTTTCAGAAATGCTTAGAAAACTTCCACTGGACCCTTAGAAAGTCCACCAATCATGTTCCAACTAGTAGCAATAAAATAAATCCCTATCCCCCTGCACTAACCCAGCACGTATGAAAGGCACCCAAAGCTACACACCACTAAACCTGATAAAAGCCACTAATTGCGGACATGTCCCTACACCAACGTGTATATCAATACTTTACAGCATCACCATAAAGAATTTGAATACCATTCATAGAAAGAGAAATGAAATCCCTTAAGTTTTGCATTTATCCAATCCCAAGATCTATATTTGATTTCAGAAGCCGCAGAACCAATTAGCTTCTTCGTCACCCAAGATAATCTAATTTTGTCTATATATAACATTCGAAAATCGATATATATAACATACTATTTACTTAGGATCAATCTAATCTCAATTATAACATTCGAAAATGTATAAAAACACAATGATGAAAGCATTAAGAAAATCGATATAACATTGTTCTAACTATATTATCGACGCAATTGGAATTAAAATGTGAGTTTGGAAGGTGCGGCTTTGCACTTACAAGACATTTGCTGCTGCTATGGCTGCACTCCGATTCCATCCACGTTACGGTGGCGGTGGATTCAGAAGAGGAAAAACTGAAAAAGCCCTAATTCTAAAACCTTTCATTTTGTTTTTATTATTTTTAAAGGGTTCATTGCGGGTTAACCCGTTAAACTATTTGACCCGAATAAATTCAACAAGTCTCATCTAATTACCCAACTGAGGAAAAATCATCACTATTTAAATATCATTTTTCTAATTTGCTAAGAAAATCCATCACTATTTAAATATAATTCTTTTTCTTTGTTTTTTTTCCTAAATAATTTTTTTTATTAAATTTATTAACAAAAAATTCACATAATTAACAAATGAGGTTAAAAATAATACAAAAAATGACAAATGTAATAAAAATAAATTACATGCGGATTATAATTAACTCTAAATTTAAAGACTTAAAACATAATTTTCGTGTCATGAAAATATTTTTATTTTTGTTCTGAAAAATTTGTTTAAAAATAATGAAAATATCATTTTTTTTAAATCCTACAAATATATGAGAACTATAATTATTTAAATTAAACCACTGTAAGATATATTTTCAATAAATCAAATTAATATATACAAATATTTTAATTTACTTTAAATTTAAAGATAATACGATAATATAAATATAATAAGATTTCATAGAATTTTTAAACAATATTCTCCATCTACCTTTTTAAGAAGAAAAAGGCTAATTTTTTATTTTTATAATAATTAAATAAAAATATATTAATAAATTTTTTTAATTTTTTTATGATATAATTGTTTTTACCAACATTCTATAAAAAATTCTATAAAAGTTAAACTCTATTATTAAAAACAGTTTTTTATATTTTCAAATTAACTAATATCAAATAATTTATATAAATGTGTGTTATATTTAAATGATAATCATGAAATAATAAAATTAAAATTACAAAATTCATTTTAAAAATTTAATTTAATTTTTAAATGCTTACCTTTTGAATTTATTATTGTTTATTAATAATTTTATTTTTTAATTAAAATATAATTAATAACGCAATATATGATTTTTTTTAAAATATAAAAATAATTAAAAAAAATTATATTAACATCGGTTTTTTCAAAAAATCGATGTTAACATATTATACGTTAACATCGGTTTTTCAAAAAATCAATGTTAACATATCATACGTTAACATCGGTTTTCCAAAAACTGATGTTAACATCATTAGTTAACATCGGTTTTTGAAAAACTAATGTTAACGTGTATGTATTAACATCGGTTTTTTGGAAAATCGATGTTAACATAACATTTGTTAACATCGGTTTTTGAAAAACCGATGTTAACGTGTATGCATTAACATCGGTTTTTTAGAAAACCGATGTTAAGAAGGATACTTTATTTTCAAATATGCCACCGCGTTTAACTTTAACATCGGTTTTGTTCAAAACCGATGTTAATAAGTCGATGTTAAAATTGCTTTTTGTAGTAGTGCAAGATACTTATTTGGAAAATGAATCCTATGATTCTGCAATTACTTGTAGACATACTAAATGACAAAACTAATTAAGAAGTCCTTGTATCTAGATCTAAGTGTTGTATAAAAATAGAATTTTACCCAAAAAATATGGTGGGTTCTCCAATGGACAAAAGGATATGGTCTACCATAGAACATTTTTTGTTTTTGTTTTTACGTATTGGTGCAAAATCGTGGCGTCCTTATGTGAGTGTTGTGTTGGTTCAGTCATCAGTTGCAGTGATGCAGCTCCCGTGGTTTCTCAAAATATAGAGCCATATATCAAGATCCCCAGTGTCTTGTGTTTTATATGATATCCTCGTATGGGTGAAACTAGTCGTGATTTCTAAATCGTTTCTGCAAAATGACTTAACATGCCTTTAGTTAGTTATGTAATATTGACATACATTAACATACAATTTAACATTGATACACAGATGAAACACCACAATCTCTATCTCACAGCTCGCTAGCTCTCTCAGGTCAAAATCTTTGGAAAATTAAGGTTATCATCACAATGCCATACAACATTTTTTTTATCATAACATTGATGCATAACATTCATCAATTTTATTAATGACTAATTTCTGTTAAAAAATTTGATTGACCACCTCCAATGGAAGTCTTCTTTCAAATCATATTTTTTTTCATTCACAAGACTCGAACTCAATGTCTTGTTTAAGAAGACTGAGTTCAGTTCCGACTAACTATTTATTGGTAAAAAAACCATAATTCAATTGCTCTAGTTAATTATTGCCTGATAAAATGAGTTAGTTCGGGGTTGGACTTTGCACGTATAATGAGAGGCCACTGTAATACATGTCTGCTCTAAAGAATTTTTTTTTTTTTGTACTTTTATTTAGGGATTAAGATATCCACTATACCTAGCATCAACTCAAGTGAAAATAGTGATTGTGTTATTACACATGCAATGCATTGCGGGGTCCTGATGCTCTTTGGTACCAATATTAATCGGACATGCCTTGGTTACTTCTTGTGCAATGATTAATGAGACATTTCGAATTGAAGAAATGGTTGCCAAGACAATATAAGTAAGTGGTAGGTTGAGTGAATATTGTCTAGGGTGGAAACTTTTTGGCAACATATATACTTTCACTTCAAAACCACGTCAATTTGGCTTGAAAAAAGTTAGGAAGCTACTCTTGGTAGCTTTTGCTTGGTTGTGGATCCAATCTCACGAACAGGGACAATTAACCACGCTGTGAATCGAAGTGTACTGATGAGAGAGAATTTTGGTGTGTCAGAACATGCGCATGTGAATGGGTGATTAATTGAAGTGTGTCAATTTTTTATGGCAAGAGAAAAAGGAGAGAGTATTTTTTTGTTGAGTATAAAAATTTAGGGAAGGGGATTAATTCTAGTTCAAGGTGTTCCAACTTTCGTATTCAAGGAATACTTACTGAAGTAGTCACATTTATCTCACCCCAAAAAAATAAGTCAGAGTTTGACATGCGACATGCCATATGTGAGACAGTATCTTATTCTATTCGCGCGGTTAATCCCTTGAGTTAGAGAAAACAGAGAAAAGTTACCTTAGAGTGCAAGTGAAAATAAAAAAGATAATGGAAAGATGCCTAAATAATGGGATGTGTTTGTGCCTCCCCAAATATGCGAGATTGTTATTTAATAAATTTTGGATAAAGATAAAATAAAGGAAAACAAAAGAAATACTTTTTGATTATTTTAGAAACAAAAGTCAAATGAAAATCTTGAATAGTAATTTTTTTTTGTCCAGATAACCAGTGTCTTAAGGTATTAGTTAAAAATTAAAATGAAAAACTATTTAGTGTAAAAATAATAAGAGAACCTAAAAATAATACCACTACTAAATATATTTTTCTACGATGGATATTTTGAATATTCTACATCACTTATCAATGTTGTCGTAGCTAACGTTGTAGAAAACTCTTAGAAAAAATATTCTTTTAAAATAGTTTTTAGTTGAAAATTATCTTAAAAAAATAGACTTTTTAAAATGTCTTAAAATGTATTTTTTTAAAAAAATATAATAAAATAAAATATACTAAAAATTATAAAATATATTTTTTAATATATATATATATATATATATATATAATTCTAAGACGATCTTATGAAAAAATTATTTTAAAATATAGATATTCTAAAACATTTTTTTTAAAATGTTTTTTATTTAAAAAAAATCAAAAAATCATTTTCTTTCATGCGTACTCTTCACGAATGAATATAAAATTCAACTAGTGCCAAGGTTGTACCGCTTCCGAATAAAGATTCTTGCATTAAATTTTGATTTCACCATTACGTTTTAATGTTTCAAAGTCTTAAATAGTTGTCTCACTTTTTCTCTCTCAACTGCTACCCTGCATTTTATGTTCCCCAAATTTCCTTTTATATTCCCAAGTCTGAAAAAGCATCAATTACTTTTTATATCTCTCACCTAAAGTCTATTTCAAACATTCACTATCCTCGATTCGACCAAAATATACGTAAAATATAACATTAAAAAAATGTACAAAACAAAAACAGTAATTTCAGTAGATTTGTATAATTAAAAATATGTACAAAATAAAGACAGTGAATACCTGCATATAATCTCTATACATGCTAATATTTTCACGTTACAATTTTTAATTAAACGTAAGCTAAAATTATAACTTGTTGAATATATATAATTCACGTTAATGTTTGGGATTTAGAAATAAAATTAGTTATATATAACTTGTTGAATATATATTTAAATAGTTTAAAAGATAAATAAAATAAACAGGTTAAGTTGAGCTAAGAAAACATTTTGAATTTATTGGAAACAAAATTATATATCTAAAGTTACATCAGTATAAAATCCTAACCAAGATGTTGCTTATTACTAAAATAACGTTTATCTTTAATTAAGATTCTTGAATTAAAATGTTAATTAAAAGCACATGATGAAAAACCAAAACAAACGATAATAATAACAATATAATAAAATCAATTACAACAAATTAATTTACTCTAATTGAAACAATCCTAACTACAGTACTAGTTACAGTAATGGTAATGAATCTTATAAATTAATTTGTGATGGATGTGACGATACATCATGAAAATAAATTAAACAATCTCACGTATATCACAACCAAGAAAATGTAGCTTAGATCAACTAGACCTTACCTTATTGACATGTAGCTTAGATCATCTTCCAGCTGTATGCGTTTTCCCCTCCAAAATCAGTGGAACCTTACCTTATTGACATGTAAGCATTATTGAAGTGAACGTATATGCCCTATATGAAGTAGATTCAAAAGTGAATTACAGAACAGTTCAAATTTCCTAAGAAAAAGATTAAATGAGAACACCAAATATTAAAATGCTAAGTTGTATGGTACAATAGTTTCCGATAATCAATAAATAAGTATTGTTGAAATGATATATCAAACAGCTTAGAAACACAGGATTGAAGAGGTTCTCGGCTTTCTCATAATAAGCAGTTTTCCACACACAATTCAAACACCATGAGTAAGACAATGAAAAAAAACAAAATTAATCATACAAAAAAAAAAGAGAAACAGAAAAAGATCTAATATTTGTTGAAACTCAAAATATGCGAAGTCTCACAAGAAAACGTTTGTGGACTGGTACGTTTATTCAATGCAAAGCATGACTTATATAAGCCTTACAAACTCTCAGAAACAAACTAACTGACACGACAACTAAGTGGCACTAAAATAGGAGTAAATAAAGCAACTAATAAAAAAACCATTCAGCCCTATAATATAGGAGCATTATTGACACGTAAATAACTAACATTCCCTCCCTTAAGCTTTAGCTTATTTCAGTAATTTTAACTACAACAAGCATGTGTCTGAACTTCTCAAATTGATCGAGCTTCACAGCTGTAGTCATCATGCCAGCCACTTGTTCATTAGTATTGTAGTATTTCAGTTGAACTACTTGATCATTCACCAGATCTCTGAGAAAGTGGAATCTCACTGTAATATGCTTACTTCTTCCATGGAGAACATGATTCTTGGATAGTTGAATTGTAGACTTGTTGTCACATAAAATTTCAGTGGCTTCTTTTTCTTCTAACCCAAGATGCTCCAGAATTCTTCTAAGCCAAATGCATTGACATGCACAAGATGTTGCAGCAATGTATTCAGCCTCAGTAGTAGATAAACTAGCTACAGGCTGCTTTTTCGAAGCCCATGATACAGCTGCAGTTCCCATCATAAATACTGATCCAGAGGTGCTTCTTCTATCATCTAAGTCTCCTGCATAGTTGCTATCACTGTAGGCTGAGAGACCAATTTTCTTTCCTTTTTGATAGAAAAGACCATGCTCAATAGTGCCTTTTAAATACCTGAAAATTCGTTTTGTTGCAGCCCAATGTGACTCCTTTGGATTAGTCATGTATCTGCTGATTAGACTTACCCTAAACATCAAGTTTGGCCGTGTGACTGTCAAATACATGAGGCTACCAATAGCTTGTTTAAACTTTGTAGCATCTACTGAAGCTCCTTCATCATCCTTGGACAATGTAGTTCCTGGTACAATGGGATTTCGAACAGAGTTACACTCTATCATGTTGAACAGAGCTAGCACCTCACGTGCGTACTGTCTTTGACAGATGAAAATTCCTGCCTTACTCTGTATTACTTCTATTCCTAGAAAATGCCTCATTTTACCCAAATCGGTCATGTCGAATTCCAGCTGCATTGAACTTTTGAACTCTTCACATATATCTTTGCAATTTCCAGTAAAAATCAAATCATCAACATAGAGACTAACAATCAAAACATTATCATGAACCTTTTTCATGAACAAGGTGTGTTCACTAGAGCAACGTACAAACTTTTCTCTGGCAAAGTAGGCTTTTATCTTACTGTACCAGGTTTGTGGAGCCTGTTTAAGTCCACAGAGAGCTTTCTTGAGTCTGTATACATGATTTTCTCTGCCTTTCTTGATGAATCCAATAGGTTGTTGAACGTACACCTCTTCTTGAAGTTCACCATGTAAGAACGCGCTTTTGACATCAAGCTGAAATACTTCCCATGAACGTTGAGCTGCCACAGCTAACAACACTCTTATTGTGTCAAGTCTAGCCACAGGAGCAAATACCTCTATGTAGTTGATTCCATACTGCTGGGCATAGCCTTTGGCCACTATCCTGGCTTTATACTTCTCTATCTGGCCATGTTCATTGAATTTGGGTTTGAAGATCCATTTTACGCCAATGGGTTTAACACTGTCTGGAAGATTTACAAGTTCCCACGTCTTGTTCTTTTCAATTGCTTTCATCTCAACATTCGTTGCTTCTCTCCAGTGCTGACTCGTGTAAGCTTCTTCAAAGGATTGGGGGTCTCCAGAATCAGTTATCATCATTTCTCTCAAGTGCTGACTCATGTAAACTTCTTCAAAGGATTGGGGGTCTTCAGAATCGGTTATCATCATTGCCAGTAAGCTCTCCTCTTCTACAGATAGGTTGGTTTCATAGTCAGACATCCATAATGGTTGTCTCCGGGTCCTGGTTGCCCTCCCTTCAACTGGACAATCAGCAGGTGCTGAATTTGAAGTTGGCTTGAGTGTGACTGGTTGATCATGGCTGACTGTTATTTGTTGGGATGCAGATTCTGCAGTTTCAATTTCCTCAACATCTTTGTCTCCCCAATCAAGAGCAGGGGTTGTACCTCCATCTACATGTGCATCCCAATTCCAGCTTTTGTCTTCTTCAAACACCACATCTCTGCTTACAATGACTTTCTTTGTAATAGGATCATAGAGCTTGTAAGCTTTTGTCTCATCACTTACGCCCAAGAGAATACATTGTTGGCTCTTTGCATCTAGTTTGCTTCTCTTTTGATCTGGAATATGAGCATGTGCGACACATCCAAATGTGCGAAAGTAGTCAACATGCGGCTTCACTCCACTCCACACCTCTTCTAGAGTCCCTTGATCTATTGCAGAGGTTGGACTTTGGTTTTGAACATGAACACACCACCGCACTGCCTCAGACCAGAAGGATTTTGGAACCTGCTTCTCATGAAGCACTGCTCTGACTACGTTCATGATGGTACGATTCTTACGCTCTGCAACTCCATTTTGTTGAGGAGTGTAGGCAGTTGTCAATTGCCTAGAGATACCGTGTTGATTACAAAAGTCTGAAAACTCCTTGGAATTGAATTCACCACCTCGGTCAGTTCTTAAGCACACAATGTGGGTGCCAGCTTCTTTTTCAACACATGCTTTGAAGCTCTTGAATGCATTGAACATTTCAGATTTTGCATGCAAAAAGTAAATCCACGTTTTACAAGAATGATCATCAATAAAACTCAGGATGTACCTTTTATTGCTATGTGAAGCTGGTGAAATGGGACGACATATATCAGCATGAATTAATTGGAGTTTCATTAATGCTCTCCATGAACTTTGCTTTGGTATGACATCTCTATGTTGTTTCCCCACGAGACAAATAGTACATATAGTCTTGGGAGTTTTCAGAGAAGGTAGACCAATCACCATTTTCTTATTTGCGAGTGTGCTAAGTCCCTTAAAATTGAGATGTCCAAATCGTTTATGTCACAGCAGAGTTGCCTTATCTGAATCATCTTCAGCTTGGAAGCACTGAGGATGTTGGGAAGTCATTGAGGCTGATACATAAAACATCAAATTTCCTCTCATGTTAGTATGAATGATCAATCCTCTATCTGGATGAAATATCTTACAGGTATCATTTTGGATTAAGATAGCTAAACCTTTCTCTTGAAGTTGTCCCAAACTTATGAGATTGGTCTTAAGCTCTGGAACGTAGTAAACATCGGATATAACATGAGTAACATCATTGATTTGAACCTGAATACTTCCTCTAACTGCAACATTTAGTGTTGTGTCATTTCCAAGTTTCACATTCTTATTGAGCCCTTCTTCATGTATTTCTGTGAACCACTGCTTATTACCAGTCATATGATGACTGCACCTAGAATCTAGAAACCAGTCTTCCTTCTGGACAGATTGTGTCATTTCTTCATATGCCACCAGCAGAATCTCATCTTCTGCCTCTGTTGCATCCTCAAATGTTGCATAATGAGCCTGCTTCTCCACTCCAGGACATTCGTACTGAAAATGTCCTAGTTTGTGACATTGGAAACATTCAACAAGTGCCTTATCGAAAGGTTGTCTCCCACGTCCTCTTCCTCGTCCACGACTTCCTCTACCACGACCACGACTTGCTCCCAAACGATCATCATGAGTAACTTTCAGCACTTGTTCATCAGGTTGAAAACTCTGCATTCTTTGCTCATGAACAAGCAAGCTGCCATGTAGTTCATCAAGGCTTAGGGTGCTCAAGTCGTTGGCTTCCTCAATGAAGCACACCACATAGTTGAAATTTTGGGTTAAAGATCTAAGTATCTTGCTGACCACTGTGCTCGAGTCTACTATTTCACCATTTGCTTTCATTTTGTTGACTACGCTGAGTGTACGTCCCAGGTAGGTATCAATCTTCTCACCATCTTTCATGATCAGCAATTCGAACTCTCGTTGTAGTGCTTGAAGTTGAGCACGTTTGACTCGTGTTGAGCCTTGGTATTTCTGCTGCATGGACCTCCATATCGCTTGTGACGTGCTTTTGTCTAGTATTGTTTCAAGAATCTCTCTTTCAATAGCCTGAAACAAGTAGTTCTTTACTTTCATATCCTTTAGATTCGCCTCAGCAGCACTCCTCCTCTGTGCCTCAGTGGGCGTGGCTCCCAACGTTGGTATGCCATCTTCTACTAGTTGCCACAGCTCCTTATTGCGCAGAAAATTTTCCATGGTCATGGACCAGAAATCATAGTGGCCATCAAATCTTGAAATGGCCGGTTGAACAAACTTTTCTATTGTAGACATCCTTACTCTCACACTTTTCACTTAGGTTGCCCACACTCTATACTAGATTGCTCTTCACACTTGACCTGGATATTTGCTCTCCACACACGTGTCTCACTCACTTACTGGATCAAGCCCCTTACGGAGCTCTGATACCAATTGTTGAAACTCAAAGTATGCGTAAGTCTCACAAGAAAATGTTTGTGGACTGGTACGTTTATTCAATGCAAAGCATGACTTATATAAGTCTTACAAACTCTCAGAAACAAACTAACTGACACGACAACTAAGTGACACTAAATAAGAGTAAATAAAGCAACTAATAAAAAAACCATTCAGCCCTATAATATAGGAGCATTATTGACACGTAAATAACTAACAATATTATCATCCAAGAATTTGCGCGTTAAATTAAATGAGCCAATAAAAAAAATCATAGAATGATACATGCATTGCTTTGGACGTACTCAAAGCTTGATCCTAATATTTTTTCTCCATACGCACCCAATCCACCTCGAATGAGTCCTGAACCAGTAGAATTAAATGCATTCAACTAAAACATAGGTAAAGTAAAACATAATCAGGTAAAGTAATCATCCACCTGAAACAACTTAAATAGGCAAAAATCAACAAAAATACATATAAAATAAAACTCTCATCACATGAAGAAATCATCCAACTAAATATACTATTAATTTTGAAGCCTATAGTTGTCCCTTGAAAAGTCAAAGTCATTGTAATACTATAGGGAATGTCAAGTTAAAATGTACGTGGTTCATCCTTTCATTTTCTTGGAAAAACACTTGGAACGTGTAATGGCAAAACATCAGTAGCAGTGTAACACAATAAAGTGACTACACTTTCATATGAACATTACTAAACTTTACCAACATTTATGAAATGATTCATACCTTGCAGGCTTTTAGTAAAGGTTGTAAGAATGACAATTTGGTTCAAGTATGATGTCCTAGAAAAATAAATATATTGCTTAGCATATGAAATAAGAGATCTGGTTCAGAAAGTTAATGATTCATATTAAGACTTATGCCGAAAAAGGATGAAGAGCAGCACCTATCAAAGAAACCTTCTTGTGACTATTTTCATTGCCCTGGACAGCATATGAATTGAACAAAAAGTTTATACAAGTATTGACCGGAAAAACAAGGATGCACAAACCATTCTTGACAATAAAAACAAGTATTGTCAGTTTCTTTCTAGATTGGAGAAAGAACATTTCAGAAGTACACATTCCATATTCAATAAACGTAAATTAATTAATCTCAACAAAACAAAAAGCAATTAATTAATTTTCTCATTTGCATCATGTTACGCCTCTCCTACTTTAAGTCATGCAATTCATTTTCTAGATACCACTAAGAGCATATACGAAATGAATGAAAATAAAGAGAGGGTGTAGATTCTTACTGCAGCACCAATAACAAAGATATAAAGGTCTGTTGGCTAGAAAATTATAAATTTTGAATGTGCTACACAAACATTAGTTGAGAACATAGATATCCGGTGGTGTTAAACTAAGTGATTATTTCTCTTGTTTGGTTCTTGGTCAAATTCGAGCATGTTTGGTTTACAGTTATACACTTATGTTTGAGACAAAAATAATTTTGTCCATAAATCAGAATTCATTTGTGATCATTGTACTTTTATCCATCGAATTTATATTGGACGTGTGTATCAGTATTTTCAAATATAGACCAATCATGCTCTTCATTTGTAACCAAAAGAAAGACTACTTAAAGGCTTTCTAGATGAAAACCATTGGACAGATTGTGTAATTATAGCAGAAGATTCAGCTTTTGCATTTCATTTTAGATTGCACCATTTCAGTGACCCACTTCGGTTTAGGTCCTGTCTCATGTTCTGTGTCCAAATTAAGAGCTTGCTTCCTATAATAAAAATACAAGTTAATATTAATATGCAAATCTTGACGTAAATCCAAACCAGTTAATTCCATGGCTAAAGTTACAGCTTCAATTTGCTTATTATATACGCGGTTTGCTTCAAGTTTCTTAATCATCATGAAGAACTTTAAAGAATAGAAATATGCTTTAATAATTTATTAATTGAAATAACAAAATGTCAACACAGGAACAACCTTGGATTTCTTAACATGGAGAAATCCTAGATTACAACTTACAAGCATCATTTTAAAACGAAATCTTAACAACAATAACAAACAAGTAGTCCTCACAATTGTCCTAAGAAATTCTGAGTCTCACACTACATCATCAAATCTATTTTACAAAATAATAAGCAAAAACAAATTTAGGTTGAGTTATAGCATATAGAAACAGATGTGGCACCCCACAAAAATACTTCAAAATTCTCCCTAGATTTCATACAAATCATAACAATTGGAGATAATTCTTAAATGAATTTGATGCATCATTAATATGATTTTAGACAAATTTAGTACACTTAGTGAATGAAGTTTCTTCAACTTCTCTGATTTATTCAAAGATTTCACATTTAGATGTCATGAAAGGTACTGTTTTAGGGACAAATAAGCACAAAGCAAGAAAAGAAGAAAAGTAGCTAGAGTTACCTTGTCATCAATGAATTTGGACCAGAAACAAGCCTAGGCTCTTTGGTAAGGATCAGAAGGCAAGATGGGGTTGTTCTTCCATGTCTCATCAATGTACTCAACAATCACAAGAGACTCTGCTATGGGCTTCTCATTGTGAACAAAAACTGGAACCTTCTTGTAAACTGGGTTGTATTTGAGGAGCAAATCACTCTTGTTGGCCAAATTTTCTTCCAAAAATTTGTATCGAACTTCCTTCAACTTGAGGGCAATCTTCACCCTTCACGCATATGGGCTTCCCACAACTCCCAAAAGCGTAACCTCTTCCTGATTGGTGGCCATTGTTTGTACGTAGCACTTCAAACCTTCACTCAAAAGTTACTTGTTTCTCTGTCTGTGATGGATTCCAAAGGTGTTCTCTTTTTATATATAGAGCCTGGATTAGTACATGCACACGTGATCAATTACAAAAGTTATGAAAGGTGAGGTTTAAATGATTTTTTTATATGAAATATAGTAGTATTTTGTTTTTTATTTTTAAATATTTTTTTTTCTAGACTTTGCAATATAGCGTTGCAAACTCCTCTAAAAATATATAAAAGTAAAGCAAAGTCAACTTCCGGATGTCTCACACTATGCAGATAAAATGTATAAAAAAATATACTACTTTAGTATTTTTAAAACCAAAATACTCCCCTTTTGAACCTATATCCGTATATGATAAATAAGTAAAAAAAAATGGTGGATATATACCAGATGCTAATTAACATCTAAAGTGGGAAAAGAGTAAGAATTACAATTATGATAATTAATAGAATAATTATGTTTTTATTCTCTTTGTCAGACCCTAATTTTATGCGGATCCAAAAATAATAAAAAAAATGAAAAAATAGAAGAAAAGAAAAAGTATTAAGAAAAAAAAAGAAAAGAAAAAAGAAATGAAAAGAAGAAGAAGAAAAACAAAAAGGAACAATTAAAAAAGAAAGAAAAGACAAAAAAAAAAGAAAAAAAGAGAAGAAATAACAAAAAAAGAAGACAAAAAATAAGAAAAAAGAAACCAAAAAAGTATTGAAAAAAAGAAGAGAAAACGTGTAAAAAAATATGAATGAATAAAAAAGAAAAAGAAAGTAGAAACAAAAAAAACAAACAAATGAAATAAAAAAAACAGTAAAAGTAAAAAAAAAAAAGAACATTAAAAGTAAAACTAGGAGGGAGAGGAATGCATATAAGAGAAAGGTTAGTGTAATTAATGCACATAGCAACACGAATATGAAGATGAAACATTGATCAATAAAAGAGTGACACTTGGCACTGTCGTCAGAGAAGGGAAAAGGATCTTCAGGTATTCCTCATTCCCTTCACGGTCTCTCTTTCTCATTATTTTCTTCTTTCCTTTTGCTTTCCCTTTTCCTCCTCTTCTTCTCTCGTTCTTTTCGTTCCTTCTTCTTCTTTTTTTCGTATCACTGCGCCACCCTCCATGGTAACTCCACCTTGGCCATTGGCGAGGCCTACACAGTATGGCCTTGTTATTTTCTTATTCCTTTATTTTGTTTGGTTATTCAAATGCTTCTTCTTTGATGTGTTTCCGTTTTTATTTTATTTTGCCAACTTGGGCGAGGCCGTGATGCCTCTGTTCACGTCGTCGTCACCATTTGTTGTTATCCCGTGGTAGTGTAGGAGCGCGGCCGTCATCATTCTCCCTTGGGCCCTTCGTCGGTGGCGTTAAGGGCCCTTTTCACCTTTGTTTTTTCTATCCTTTTTTTGTTTGCACCACCGCGAAACATTCACGCCACCGTCGTCATCACGCCGTCGCCGTGCCTGTATCGGTCTCACATCATCAGGCCTTGCCAATTATTTTACACATGCACTTGCTTTCATTTTGGGCCTAGCCCATTTCCTTTCAAAGTGAAATAAAATTAGTGATGGTTACACCCCATTCCTTTGAATATGTACCTTGCCACTTAGGATGGTGCTAGGTCCGTCATGTTAACATTCCGTCAGTGTTGACTAAGTCAAAGTCAACCAATTGACTTTGACAAATAATAATAATAATAAATAAAAGAAAATAAAAATAATTATAAATATTAGTGAATAACTCTTTATTTTATTTATTTCTTTATTGTCTCTATTGTTTATTTTATTCTTCAATGTGATTTTCTTTTTGTCGTTACCTTGTTAGTTAGTTTAATTAATATTGTATTGTAAATATCTCGTTATTCATTCTTTTTTCCCACGTTTCAATCTTGTATCCTTAATTACTAAGTGTAGTTCCCACTTTTATTATATCCCTTTCATACATGTTCAAACTCCAGTTTCACCCAATTTTAATTTATTAGAAAGCCAACTAGTGTCCTTTTGTCTCAGAATATGAACCTAACTGAGCAATAAACTTGGCAAAATATCCCTAGCCACACCAACTAGAGATATCCTACTCAGGTATACATGAAGCATTCATCCTGGACTATCGAGCCAAACAACTCAGGACCTTCTCAGTTTTCATTACACCCCAACATGACCAACAACGAGGAAAAGGATCTAAAGTAACAAAATGAAAAATAATTAAAATATCATGACTCAAAGTAAATGAAGTACTGAATTCATAATCACATAAATGTAAGCTAATCTTATGAAGTAAGGCACTAGTTACTCCCAAGTAAAAGACCGTTTGTGCCATTCTATTGGATTTGGAGTAGTATAACAGATTGGGGAGCGAAATTGCACAAAAGGAATGAAGTTGATGACTTCAATGAACCATTTTAATTTAAATTTCACTAAAATTAGGCTTCTACACTAACTTCTGGAAGGGATTAAAGACCAACAAATTTATTATCATCATAACAATTACCATGTCAAGCTAAGATTTAGCTGTATATGAACAAAGTTTAACATATGAACAAAATATCAAATTAATAAAACATAACCAATATATATATAAATATATTTTACTAATAAAACACCATACGAACATCAACCAGAGCTTCAATAAAAAAAACCCACTGACACGTTTGCAGCCCAGTCAAAAACGTATCACCTTCTTTACCAACAACTCATCGATGACATGCGCACGTCTTCCCTGCAACCACGATTAGCAAACATCACCATTAAAAGAAATTATATGGAACCCACGACCTTTATTCAACAGTACACGAACCACTTAACCTAACAAAGTTAGTAACTCACTAACCAATCTCTTTCTTCATGAAACTTCGAGCCAAGAAGTAGGAGCGATAAAGTCAACCTCGTCCAGTTCAATGGAAGAAGGGGTAGGGCTTCAATGTCAAAGAGTTGAGGTTCAATGTTCAATGTCAAAGAAAGGACCAAGCAGAAAGGTTGTTGAGGTTTTGGCAAGTGTACCAAATCGCTCTTAAGTAGTAAACCTCGGAAGTCCGAGTATCGTTTCCACAGTGATTTTATTGCACTTTATCGAATACTTCTCAATTTGTAAGTAAGAGTAAAATAATAAAAGCAAGAATAAGTGCAGGAATAGATTGCTATTACTAAATCGAATAGTTTAAACGGAAAGACAATTAATAAAACTGCCAAGACCAGACAAACCCAATTGGCCTACGATGCATGTAAATATGATATTCATTACCAATGTACTGGTATTAGTTTTACCCACATCTGCTAATTTTACTTGCCCCTGATGCCTCACGATGACATGCCTATTTTAACTACCTATCTCCCAAATGCCTTTGCGAAGATTCAATAATTAAAATGCATTAAGGTTAAGTTCTAGATGTTGCTAAATGCATGGGCATTGAGTCATCATTCTATGCCCAGCAATGCTAACCCAAGGATTCTTTTCTTAAGATGTTCTATTAGGTGTTACCCTTTCCCAAGTGTATAACCCCTAAAACCAATGCATGCATTAAATCTTAAACCCTTATTAGGAAATACCCTCTCCCGAGTGAATAAAACCCAAAAGAAATTCAAGAATGAATGCAAGATAACAAGAAAAGAATTAGAACAGAAAAACCTGGAATAAATCCTCTTTGCATTGATAATTCTTGAAGTACACCGTACATCGTTGGCTTTTTAGGCCTACCAGGCCCTAGCTAGGGGATTAGCCACTCATGGTCATTGAGGGCTTACAACTGGGGGTGAAAGAAAGAATAGGGATAATAAAAACAAAGAATATAGAGAGAGAAAGGAGAGCTCAGGCTGGGAGTGCTGAGGGAATTGCTCTGAGGCGTGATGTCGATTCCTTGGGACTGGCTCTCTATTTATAGTTGCTGAAGTGGACTTTTGACCTTCATAGCCGCGCTTAGCGCGACACCTCGCGCTTAGCGCGTTCGGATCGCGCGCTTAGCGCGACACCTCGCGCTTAGCGCGTTCGGATCGCGCGCTTAGCGCGCCTTGCAGGCTTAGCCTGTGCTTCTGTTGGATTGCGTGCTTAGCGCGTAGCTGGGGCTTAGCGCACGTAACGGATTCTACATCTTCGAGCTCAACGCCTCGCTTAGCGCCTGTCTTCTTTGCTTGCTTAGCGCGAGTGTTGGGCTGGGCCTGCTTCAGAACTCCTTCTTTTTCTTCATTTCTGTTGCCTTTTTGCTTAATGTAACCTCAATTTTCGTATCTGCAACCAGAAATTCAATTTAATTAATTTTTCAACTTTCAATTATAAATAACTGCTAAATAATTAATTCTAGGCCAAAATTTGATTAATTAACTACTATTAATTCACATTTATTTAGCAGTTATCAAAATCCCCCAAATTAAACTTTGTTTGTCCCAAAGCAAACCAAAAATAAAAAGTAAAGTAAATAAATTCTCAAGCAAGTTCTGATTGTTTCAACACTATCAATGGCTTCAGTTCCTCCTTCTTTCAGTGGTCCTTTCCGCATCTGTCAACATCTCAAAATGAAAGCATAAAACACAAGAGTGGAATTAGTCAGTCCTCTGGAATCTTAATCAAATCTGGCTTGCCTTACTTTCCTCACAAGGCTGGTGTTTCCCTCTGCTCACAAGTGTCTGGTTCAGTGTTTGCAATTTTACTAACAACCTGCAAGTAAGACTCCAAAGTTTTGCATTTCATCTCAATTACAGTTATCTTTAGTTACAAAAAATCATGGTTTTTCTTGGGAATTCAAACTTAGGATTAAGAGAGCAAAAATTTCTAATTCTTCCGAGGCCTTTTTCTTAACCCTTTTATTTCCCCACAACACTTTTCTTTTGACACCTCTCTTGCTCTCTTGTTTCTGCCCTTTATTACACACATTTTTTTTTTAGAATTGGGCCTACAGTTTGTAAAAGGTGTCTTACTATGTGTTGTACTATTATCTTAGCTACCTATTTCCCAAAATCCCCCAAATTAAGACCTTTATAACCCATTTTTGCTCTCTTATCATCCTAAAGGGTTAGGACTATCATTTTATTGGCTCAAGGGTTAATTCAAAATACTATATTGGCTCAATCATGGGTGCAAGGGGTAAAAATCATGTCAGGTTGGCTTTTTGGCTAAGTAGCTAATCATAACAAACATGGCCTTGATCATATCCACCTTAAGTAACTATTCTAACAGTTTAAGAATGATGCAAAACCAGGAACTTAAAAACAGGCGTTTTCTCTCACAATTAAGTTCACACTCTCACCGGGACTTAAGCAAGTATTTGGCGTACCAGTTATGACCTTGTTCCATCAGGCTAACCTTCCCACCTTGTGCTATTCATGTTCCATTTCTTGACCTGACTTGTGCTTCCAGAACCAGTGTTTCCAAGGATTAGTGGCATCTCAAGTGTTTGAACCTTCCAGAACAAGCTCAAAAATTATGACTGCTCAAGTTTACCATGCAATTATTACTCAGAAAACACATACTGAAATACTAATATTATTACTACTACTTCTTTTTAATACCCAAACAGACTACATAAAAGAAACATAAGAAAGAAGAAAACATCAAAACATAAAAGAAAACATCAAAATATAAGAGAAAACATCAAAATATAAGAGAAAACATCAAAATATAAGAGAAAACATCAACTGCCTCTGCCCAAGTCTGCCCATGGGCCCCAGTCAACGCTAGCTAGGTCAGCAATGAGGTCTTCATCGACTACAAGATCCTCAGCGGCTCCAGAAGGCTCTTCCCCCCTGTCAGTGGAGGGCTGGTCTCCTGGCCAGGCAACCTGCTGACGATAAGCCTCTAGAGTGATGAGCGGTGGGTCCATCTGCATATGTAAGGACAGTTTGTGCATATTCTCCATGATGAGCTGTTGTCCGATGTGGATGGACCTCAGCATCTGACCATGCATGTACAGGGATGCTGAGGTGGAGGCAGGTGGAGGTCACGGTCTCTGGGAAGAAGGCTGAGACGGAGGCTGGGTAGGAAGAGGGGCCTCTGATGCCGACGCCGAGGCTCTGGTGCGTGTGCGGCGAGTCCTTGGAAATGTGATCGATGGATTGGCGGGGTTCCAATAGTTCTTCTTCACGTAGGCCAAGTTGATCGCAAGGCTGAGTGACTCAAAGATCAGGGTATCAGAAACTACCCCCTGAATGTCACACAGCACTGTAATCAACGCTGGGAACCCGAGCCTCGAGGTGCTGGACTGGGCAATCTGACTGATCTGCTGAGATATAAAGCTGCCCACGTCCATATCCATCCGGCTCACCAAGCCGTAGATCAAGCGTGCCCTGTCAAGATTAACATCAGATGTGTGAGAAGTGGGTGCAAGATCATAATAAGAGAGGACACTCCATGTCTGAGCGAGTGTTGTCATGTCCTTCCTCAGCAGCTTCCAGGGAAGACCATCAGCGTTTAGAACAAAACGCCCCCCTAGAGTACATAGTATGGCGGCGATGGTGTCAGGATCGGGGTGAGTGCTGAGGTATCTGGTGTAGGCTGGGTACTCTTCCTCGTCCTCCAAGATGACTGGGGTGTCGAGGAAGTCATTAATCGTGTCAGCGTCAAAATGAACGACTTGTCCTCGCACCCTGTAGAATCTGGGACTGTGGTCCTTTGGATCATAAAGGTTCGAATAAAACTCTTTCACCAGAGCCACATCGATTCTCTTCTCTGGTAGGCGTGTAAGCACCTGGTCCCATCTGCGCCTCCTGAGTTCCTGGAGGAACTCATCAAACATCCCAGGCCCAAGTTCAACATTCCTCTCCGGAAGGATGTTCCGAATGTGAATGTTGTCTTGGTACCTGTGTCAAGCAATCTCTGAGGTAAAGCAGGAAGAGTCCCAGTTGGACGCTTCCCCTGGTGTGGGCACGGCACGACGTTTACGGGAAGCCATCTGAAAAAAAAACCAAAAACAACAGAACAGACTGCAATTAGTAAAAATGGGGGGTGCAAAAAGTAAAAAAACTAGGGTGTAGTTAGTAAAGAAGGGGTGCAGAAAGTAGCAACTAGGGGGTGTAGTTAGTAAAAAGGAAGGGGTGATGAGAGTGGAAATAGGGGTGTAAAGAGTAAGGCGCGAGGGCTGATGGGCCCTAAGGCCCAGCCCCGCGCTTAGCGCCAGTCTGCTGGTGTTGCTGGCACGCGCTTAGCACCACTAGCACGCGCTTAGTGCGTTCGTTGAGGTTGATGAGCGCGCTTAGCGCGACCGTGCTGGCTAAGCGCGTGCTTCGTGCTCGTTCCTCTGTCTTGCAGCGCCTTAGCGCGCTCCTCTTTTTGTTCTTCATATTGCCTGTTCCCGCTAAGCCTCTATGCAAGGCTTAGCGTGATGGTACCTGCAAAGAAGTATAACACTAGTCCAGATTCCCAGTCTCACCTTTTTGTATGCAATCTGCGTGAAATGGCACAGGGAAGCAAGTAGATGAAGAGAGAATGCAGAGAGAGGAAGAAGTAAAGAGGTTGAAAGGCGTAGAGAAAGGAAAATATGGGGTTCTGAGATTAAAAACCCCCTGGGAGGCAACTGAGGGGTTGGGGAGTTTCGAAAACTCCCCAAAATTTATGACGTTCGCGCTTAGCGCGCCTGTGGCCGCTAAGCGCACCAAAGGGAGTGTCCCTTGGTTGCCCCTCAGATTCAAAATTTCAAAAGTTTGAAAAATACATGGGCGCTTAGCGCGAGGTCGCGCGCTAAGCGCGTGGCTTTGTGCAGCCCACTTTACTTCTGCTATTGGCACCCCTCCTATTGCTGACTTCACCTGTTGGGCTTTTGCTTTTTGCACCTCCTGTTTTCTATTTGCACCTGTTGGGCTTTTTTTCTTCATAAAATAAATAACTACATTTTTACAATATATGTTGGGTTGCCTCCCAACCAGCGCTTAGTTTATTGTCTTTAGCTAGACAGTAAGCTTTCTCAAGGATCATTTAAGTAGATGATGGTCGTCAATCGCTCAAGTTGTCCTCCGTTGTACGGTTTCAAGTGTTGTCCATTGACGATCCATTTCTTCTCAAAGTTCTCTTCTCTAGGGTCCACCAATTCCACTGCTCCGTGAGGTCTAACTTCTTTTATGATAAATGGACCTCACCACTTGGACTTCAGCTTACCTGGGAATAGCCTTAGCCTCGAGTTAAAGAGTAATACTTGCTGCCTTGGCTGGAATTGTTTCCTCTGTAGCTTCTTATCATGATATGCCTTCGTCTTTTCCTTGTAAATTCTGGATGACTCATAGGTATTCAGTCTCATCTCTTCTAACTCCTGAAGCTGTAACTTCCTCTTTTCCCTGCATGCATTGTCGTCAAAGTTAAGTAACTTGAGAGCCTAATATGCTTTGTGCTCCAGCTCCACTGGTAAATGGCATGCCTTCCTATACACTAGCTGAAATGGTGATAAGCCGATGGGGGTCTTGAACGCTGTCCTATAGGCCCAGAGAGTATCATCGAGCTTCAAGGCCCAATCCTTTCTTGATGATGCAACTGTCTTCTCCAGGATTCGCTTGAGCTCCATGTTAGAGATTTCTGCTTGGCCATTTGTCTGAGGATGATAAGGTGTGGCCACCTTATGTCGGACATTATAGTGCTCCAAGACTTTCTTCAACTGATTGTCGTAGAAGTGCGTTCCCCCATCACTAATCAAGGCTCGTGGGACTCCGAAATGGGAGAAAATGTTCTTCTTTAGAAATTTAATTACTACCCTGGCATCGTCCTTTGGCGTAGCTATGGCTTCCACCCATTTGGAGACATAATCCACCACTACCAAGATGTAGATATTTTCATATGATGAAGGCAGGGGTCCCATGAAGTCTATGCCCCAACAGTCAAAGATCTCCACTTCCATGATATTCTGTAAAGGCATCTCATTTCTTCGAGATATTCCCCCTGTTCTCTGGCATTTATCACAACAACGCACAAACTCGTAAGCATCTTTAAAAAGAGAGGGCCAGAAAAAACCTGATTGTAGCACTTTTGCTGTTGTTCTGTCCTCGCTGTGATGTCCGCCATATGGTGAACTATGACAGTGCCAAAGAATGCTCCGTGCTTCTTCCTTTGTGACACATCTTCTTAATACATTATCTGCTCCTGCCTTGAACAAATGAGGATCATCCCACACATAGAAGCGTGCATCGTGTAGAAATTTCTTCCTCTGACTCCAATTAAACTGTTCTGCAATAACTCCCGTGGCTTTGTAGTTTGCTATGTCTGCAAACCAAGGTCTGGTGGTAACCTGCAAAAGAAACTCATAAGGAAATTCTCCTCTTACCTCTGGTTCTTCCTTGGTGACTTCTTCATTCTTTAATCGAGATAAATGATCGGCTACCACATTCTCAGATCCTCTCTTGTCCTTGATGACGATGTCAAACTCTTGTAATAATAGGACCCATTTAATCAACCTTGGCTTGGAGTCTGTTTTGGTAAGCAGGTGCTTGATGGCAGCATGATCTGTGAAAATGGTGACCCTCAACCCTATTAAGTATGACCTGAACTTCTCCCAGACAAAGACAATGGCTAGCATTTCCTTTTCTGTGGTTGCATAATTCAACTGTACTTCATTCAGGACCCTGCTAGCATAATAGATGGCGTGAAATACCTTGTCGTGCCTCTGTCCTAGAACTGCTCTTATTGCATAATCACTGGCATCGCACATTAGTTCAAAGTCTTTATTCCAGTCTAGTGCAATCATCACAGGTGCAGTAGTGAGCTTGTTCTTCAGTGTTTGAAATGCTACTGAACATTCTTCATCGAACTTGAAAACCACGTCTTTATTCAGCAGATTGCTTAGGGGCCTGGTAATCTTCGAGAAATCCTTGATAAACCTCCTGTAGAATCCTGCATGCCCTAAGAAACTTCTGACACCTTTAACATTCAATGGTGGTGCCAGCTTCTCTATGACGTCTATCTTCGCCCGATCAACCTCAATCCCTCTAGCTGAGATTTTGTGGCCTAGGACTATGCCCTCTCGAACCATAAAATGACACTTTTCCCAGTTCAGTACTAAGTTAGTCTCTACGCACCTCTGAAGTACCATCTCTAGGTTCCTCAAACAACTGTCAAATGAGGGTCCAAAAACCGAGAAGTCGTCCATGAATACCTCGATGCTTTTCTCCACCATGTCTGAAAAAATGGCCAGCATGCACCTCTGAAATGTGGCTGGTGCATTACATAACCCGAATGGCATCAATCTGTAAGCAAAGACGCCAAAAGGGCATGTGAAGACTGTCTTCTCTTGGTCTCTGAGGTCCACCGTGATCTGATTATATCCCGAGTATCCATCCAAGAAACAGTAGTACGCCTGCCCTGCAAGTTTCTCCAGCATCTGATCCATGAAAGGTAAAGGGAAATGGTCCTTCCGTGTGGCTTCATTCAGCTTGCGATAGTCGATACACATTCGCCAGCCAATGACAATTCGTGTTGGTATCAAGTCATTCTTCTCATTTCGTACCACTGTCATTCCACCTTTCTTAGGAACCACCTGTACTGGGCTTACCCAAGCGCTGTCAAAGATGGGATATATGAGTCCAGCCTCCAAGAGCTTGAGTACCTCCTTTCTTACCTCTTCCTTCATTGTTGGATTTAGCCGCCTCTGGGGTTGTCGGACTGGCTTGTAGTCCTTTTCCATCATTATTCTGTGCATGCAATAAGCAGGGCTAATTCCCTTGAGGTCCGATATATGCCATCCAATAGCTTCCATGTGTTTCTTGAGGACATCTACTAACCTGTTTTCCTCCTCTGTTGTGAGTGCGTTACTGATCACTACAAGTTTATCTTCCTCCAAGAACACATACTTTAGATGATCGGGCAATATCTTCAACTCTATCTTCTTCTTCTCGGACAGAACTTTCTTCTCTAGCGTCTCAAATCGGGCTTCTTCCTGAGGAATACTGTCTTGCCGATCTAAGTCTTCCAAGCAAGCCTTTAGATCTTCTTCCTCTTCACTGGTTAGACAGTCCAAAGCATTTACCATTGCTTTCTCCAGTGAAGACTGTGGTGTCTTGAGAATACTGACATCTTCCTTATCAATCTCCTCCACTCTGAAACACTTCCAACCCTCCTGTGGGTACTTCATTGCTTTGAAAAGGTCGAAAGTGATCTTCTAATTGTCAATACTCAACTCCAAGTTCCCATTCCCCATATCCACCACACAATTGGAAGTTAGCATGAAAGGTCTGCCTAAGATGAAGGGAATGTCTGTGTCTTCTTCGATATCCATTATGACAAAGTCCACCGGAAAAGTAAAGTGGCGTACCTTGACTAGGACATCTTCTACCACCCCGTATGGCCTTGTAATCGAACGGTCTGCTAGTTGAAGCGTCATCTTGGTAGGATCTATCTTCAAATTCCCGATTCTTTTACACATTGATAAGGACATCAGATTGATACTTGCTCCTAAATCAATGAGGGCCTTGTTCACCGTTTCCTTCCCTATAGTGCACGAAATGGTAACACTTCCGAGGTCCTTAAACTTCTTGGGTAGCTTCCTCTGTATTATAGCGCTGCAGTTACCCCCTACCACAATATTCTCATTATCAATGTACTTCCCCTTCTTGGTGAGGATGTCCTTCATAAATTTGGAGTAGAGGGGCATCTGCTGTAAGGCTTCCCCGAATGGCATAGTGATCTCCAGCCCTTTGAATATTTCCAAGAAACGTCTGAAGTAGCGTTCCTTGTTCTTCTTGGTGAGTACCACAGGATATGGGAGATCTTGTGGTAGGGCTGGTGGTTCTTCCTTCTTGGCTTCTCTTGCTTTCTGGCTCTTGGTTTTAGGTGGTGATGCCACCTTCTCTTCTTCTCCTGTCCTTTCTTCTGGTGTCTCTGTCCTTTCTTCCTCTGGCTGGTCTTTTTCTTCAACCTTACCTTCCTCCTTGCCTTTTTTCTGCCCTCGAGTCAGCACTGCCTTGCATTCTTCCTTCGAGTTTTTCTCCGTGTTAGCCCCGAAAGTTCTAGTGGACCGTTCGGCTTTGTCGTGTGCCAATTGGCCCATTTGAACTTCCAGATTCCGAATGGCTGCATCCGTGCTCTTTTGATAAGATCATGTCTCTGGGATGAATTGCAGCAGTAGTTCTTCTATATTGGTGGGCTTTTCTTGCTGATTCGGACCTTGGCTGGGGTGCCGGTATGGTTGTTGGTTCCTTTGCTCCTTATATTGGTTTCCTTGATTCCTCCACCCTGAACCTTGCATGAAATTTCTTCCTTGATTAAATCCTGGTGGCCCGTGATTGAATCCTGCTCCCCCTTGGTGGAATCCGGATGAGTTTCCCCTGGTTGTAACCCTGGAATCCGCGATTTGGTAATGCCCATATAGTTTACTTCTCGAGAGGTGTCCTGTTGGCTTACACATTTTCCAGGCTCGTGGGTTCCTCCGCATATGGGGCATCCTTCTACCTGCAAAACAGAAGAGTGGGAAGAACTTACCGCTTGTAGTTGTTGAGGTAATTTGCTGAGGGTTTCGGTAAGGGCTTCTATCTGCCTCGTCAATAGCTTATTTTGTGCCAAAGTCGCGTCCTGCGTGCCGAGTTCCAAGAGGCTTCTTTTCGTGGGAACATAGGTACGATCATGAAGGATTGCTTGATCGCTGGCCACCATGTTCTTGATGAGTTCCATCGCTTCCTCGGGAGTCTTCAGTTTGATCTTCCCTCCTGCGGATGCATCTAGTAGCTGTTTCGATTGAGGCCGCAAGCCATCGATGAATATGTTCAATTATACTGGCTCGCTGTAGCCGTGTGTCGGTGTTTTTCTTAACAAGCCGTGGAAACGCTCTAGTGCTTCACTAAGGGATTCATCCGGGAATTGATGGAAAAAAGAAATCTCCATTTTCCCTTTGGCGGTTTTTGACTCTGGGAAGTACTTCTTTAAGAACTTTTCCACTACTTCTTCCCAGGTTCTTAAGCTGTTACCTTTGAAAAAATGCAACCATCATTTTGCCTCTCCTGCCAGGGAAAAGGAGAAGAGGTTAAGGCGTACCGCATCTTCTGGGACTCCGGCTATTTTTATGGTGTTGCATATTTCTATGTATGAGGCTAGGTGAGCATATGGATCTTCGCTCGGAAGACCATGGAAGAGGTTCCCTTGGATTAACTGAATAAGGGAGTGCGGGTAGGAGATATTGGCTGCTTGAACCTCCAGTCTTGCAATACTTGTGAAGAACTGGGGAGTGGCGGTATTAGAGAAGTCCTCTAGTGTGACTCTTCGTGCCGGTTCCCCGTCCATTTTAGTGTGATGTGGAGAAAGAGGAGGTGAAGTGTAACTGCTTCCTTCTGTGTCTTGTTCCCTTCTTCTTCTTGCAGCGTTGTTACGCCGACAAGTAGCTTCAATTTCTAAGTTAATAGGGACAACGTCTCCAGATGCAGTTCTAAGTCGCATAAAAACAAAAAGGCACTACCCGTGCAATTATAGGAGAAAGAAGGAATAAAAGCGAAGAGAGAGAATACTAAGAGAATAAGCCAAGAAAAGAAGAGTTGGGCTTACAAACTGATATAGTATGGCAATTAAGTGCGAAAATAAAATCCCCGGCAACGGCGCCAAAAACTTGTTGAGGTTTTGGCAAGTGTACCAAATCGCTCTTAAGTAGTAAACCTCGGAAGTCCGAGTATCATTTCCACAGGGATTTTATTGCACTTTATCGAATACTTCTCAATTTGTAAGTAAGAGTAAAATAATAAAAGCAGGAATAAGTGCAGGAATAGATTGCTATTACTAGATCGAATAGTTTAAACGGAAATACAATTAATAAAACTGCCAAGACCAGACAAACCCAATTGGCCTACAATGCATGTAAATATGATATTCATTACCAATGTACTGGTATTAGTTTTACCCACATCTGCTAATTTTACTTGCCCCTGATGTCTCACGATGACAAGCCTATTTTAACTACCTATCTCCCAAATGTCTTTGCGAAGATTCAATAATTAAAATGCATTAAGGTTAAGTTTTAGATGTTGCTAAATGCATGGGCATTGAGTCATCATTCTATGCCTAGCAATGCTAACCCAAGGATTCTTTTCTTAAGATGTTCTATTAGGTGTTACCCTTTCCCAAGTGTATAACCCCTAAAACCAATGCATGCATTAAATCTTAAACTCTTATTAGGAAATACCCTCTCCCGAGCGAATAAAACCCAAAAGAAATTCAAGAATGAATGCAAGATAACAAGAAAAGAATTAGAACAGAAAAACCTGGAATAAATCCTCTTTGCATTGATAATCTTGAAGTACACCGTACATCGTTGGCTTTTTAGGCCTACCAGGCCCTAGCTAAGGGATTAGCCACTCATGGTCATTGAGGGCTTACAACTAGGGGTGAAAGAAAGAATAGGGATAATAAAAACAAAGAATATAGAGAGAGAAGGGAGAGCTCAGGCTGGGAGTGCTAAGGGAATTGCTCTGAGGCGTGATGTCGATTCCTTGGGACTGACTCTCTATTTATAGTTGCTGAAGTGGGCTTTGGGCCTTTATAGTCGCGCTTAGCGCGACACCTCGCGCTTAGTGCGTTCGGATCACGCGCTTAGCGCGCCCTGCAGGCTTAGCCTGTGCTTCTGTTGGATCGCGCGCTTAGCGCGTAGCTGGGGCTTAGCGCGCGTAACGGATTCTACATCTTCGAGCTCAACGCCTCGCTTAGCGCCTGTCTTCTTTGCTCGCTTAGCACTTGACGCGCGCTTAGCGCGAGTGTTGGGCTGGGCCTGCTTCAGAACTCCTTCTTTCTCTTCATTTTTGTTGCCTTTTTGCTTAATGTAACCTCAATTTTCGTATCTGCAACCAGAAATTCAATTTAATTAATTTTTCAACTTTCAATTATAAATAACTGCTAAATAATTAATTCTAGGCAAAAATTTGATTAATTAACTACTATTAATTCACAATTATTTAGCAGTTATCAAAGGTGAACAAACATGCACTAGGGTTCAAAGAAAGGAGCAAGTAGCAAGGTGATGAACAAACATGTGCTAGGGTTCCAAGAAAGGAGCAAGGTAGCAGAAAGGTGAACAAAAGAGGCACGAGGTTAAAAGCAAGCATTGCGCGGTTTTGCTTTTTTTATTTTGACAATTATGACGGGTTTTTTTACTAAAAACCGGCATAAATTTTATAAAACATAACATTCTAATGCGGTTATTGAAAACTGTCTTAGAATGTGCGTCGTAAAATGCAATTTGAAACACAATTATTACAAAAATGTCACCGCACCACTTTCTAAAGCGGTTCCTTGTACAATCGTCGTAAATCAGATGTCGTAAAAAGCCTTTTTTCTAGTAGTGTTGATTTCCTACCACTATGACAATTATTTATTTATTTTTGGAAATCCACATTAGCAGTTTTTAGTATACGCTTACACTCTGTGCACTCCATGCTGAGTCTTCGACTTGCTTGGTGGTATTTTTAATAACATGAGTAAATTTTGTGAATAACATGTTGGATCTCTGACTTGCCTAAGTTCACAAAGTTTACCATAAAACTAAAGTCTTTTCTAAAAATCCTAACACTCTCAGATATAAATGATCACTCAATTCTCCTTTGTCATGTTACACGTACTCTATGTTGGGTCCCCAACTTGCTTGGTGATGTTTTAATAAAGTGTGAGTAAATTTTGTGAATTGTCATGTTGGGTATCTGGCTTACTTGACTTCACAAAGTTTACTACAGAACCAAATTAAAATCTTCCAAAAAAATATAATAAAATAAAATCAACTCAACACATAAGCTCTTTTTCTACAAAGAACCACGTAAGTATGATTTTCTCATTGCACCTGGGGATACGATACGTAGGAGCGAGGGCGAATCCCTTGTCAACCCAAAAAAAAATTACAAAAATAAAAATCTTTTTTTGTTTCTAAAAATAAAATTTGATTTTCTTTTCTAAAGAAAAATATAACAAACACAATTGATGTTCTCAAAAGAAGATAATAATTAAAATATCACTTTATTTTTTAGCACACTTGATTAAAGGTTGTCGTCTTCATGACGGACTTGTAGAGTGCTAACATATTCTCTGTACGTAAACAACTCATAAATTCTTTTTTTCCTCAAATCGTAGACTATTCCTTAATTTTTTTGTTTTCTCGACGTTTTCCTTAAATAAATGTTGGTGGCGACTCCTCAAGTTTTTCATTTTTTGGAAAATAATCTATCTAATTTTATTTTTTTGTCTCATCGTGGTCCACATTGCAACACTCTTAAATATTTCAAAATGTTAATTTTAATCCTTATAAAACTATGTTTTCTTTATATGTTTTTGGATCCTGTATTTATCAAAATTGATAAGCTTTTAGTCCTTCATTAGCGACTTGAAAATATGTTTTTGCATAAATTCAAAAGCTAAATATTTATAGGGACTAAAACTAACCTTTTGAAATATTTTTAGGAAGCAAGGACATTTTATTCTAATTAATATATGATAGAATAAGAATAGGAAGCTAAGAGAAATAATAATAGTTTATAGAATAATTGATATGCTGACAAAAAAAAGTAGAAAAGAGTAATTAATAATTATATTATTTTATATATATCTTATAACTTATCCTAACACTTCTCCTAATACTACTATATTTTTAGAAAATAAGCTGTGTATTAACAATATAAAATAGTGTATATTCTCATCTAATTATATATATATATATTGATTTTTTTTTTACAATTACCTTAAATGCCATACAAAATTATAAATAGTAATTTTTTATTAAATAATAATATAAAATTATTTTATATTCTTAGTATGTAGTCATTAATTTTTTTTATCTCTTTTTCACACGTTAATTATCTTATCACAAAATTTTTCTGTTCTTTTAAGAGAATTTTTTCTGTTTTCAATACATTCTCTCGGTATACAAAATTTTGTAAAAGGTACAATTTCCCGATTATTTTTGTAACAGGTAGTATTAGATATGGCATATGACACTAATCCAGAAATTAAGAAAAAAAAAACTGTATTTGCATGCAGTAAAGAAGACTCCATCGTCAATCGTCATATATGACAAATTGTCAATGACTTAGAAATGATGTAAGAATCACGTCACCTCTACGTGGGAGCATAGCGTTAGCGTTTTACATTAATATAGTGGAATATCTTTTACTAGAATAGTTTATCTAAGAGAGATTTTATATGGGTTATCATTTTTTAGTTTCTAAGTTTTTTTTTGAATTTTTTTTAATCTAGATTTTGATATGCTAGAGTCCTTAAATTAGTTCACTATTAAGATTTTTAATATTTATTATCACCTATCAACATTAATTAATAACGTAATAATGACTTATCACAACATCAACAATAATACAGAATAATCCCATATGATTTTTCTGATAAACTTTACTTTTAGGCAGCATCTAACATGATGGACCAGCAAATGAATGATCTAATGTTAACCATTATTTGTGAGTTATTAGATTAATCTCATCTCATAAGTTGTATCCTGCACCTTTCCTCCTCAAGCTCTCTCCCCCAACAACACTCCTACCCTCAGAGGTAATTTCGACAATGGTGTTTTCGTAAACATTGCAAGCGGCAACTTTGCCTGAACCATGCCTGTAAACAAAGCCTCACCATCAACGTTGTTGCACAAATCCACTTTTGATAAAAACAGAATACAAAATGTGGTGGCACCTCCATAGGCCTCATGCCAAGGGAGTGCTTGGAAAGCCGCGGGAAGAGAAGAACTCGTCGTCGTTCTTTGCCCTTAGGCAGGAACGGATGTATGTTGGTAATAATGAGGGCAATTATTAATTTCTCTCTAACTAATTTTTTTTACTTGAATATTTTAAGTAATTGTTATTCTTGGTTTCATAAAAAATAAGTATTCTCCACATCAGATAATGCTTTTAAATAAAAAAAAGATAAAATATATTTTTAATTTCTTAATTTTTTTTAAAAAAAATTGTTTTTAATCCGTTAATTAAATGTTGATGGGTCTTAATCTCTAAATTATTTTTTCGTTTGATTTTTATGCTTGCACTCAAGTTTCCTGTTAAATGATAATTGATTTGGGAAAAAGAAGTTTGTGACGATTAAAAACTGTTCAATAATGCTTGGTGAAATATGTAAAATGTGTTGAATCATTTTCTAACAGTTAAGAAAATGTTTGTGATTAGTTTGAAAGATACTCTTGGATCTGTTCCTCTTCGCACAACCCAAAACCCAAATCTGAAAAATTATGGGTTGCTTTTTTCATTAAACATTTGTTGTTGGGTCATTTTTTAATGGGATAACTTAATGGTAGGTACTAAAATTAAACGGAAAAACAGTTTGGAGATCAAGCTCACTCAACATTTAATTGATAGACTAAAAATAAATAAATGATGGACTAAAAACAAAATCTTTTAAATAATTGAGGATCTAAAAACATATTTTATCATAAAAGATGTAAAACAGCAAATTGGTACTCATCTTTTAAAATTTGTAGAAACTTAAATATTTTAATTTTTTATTGTGATATTTTGTAAAAATTTATAATGTTTTTTGTTAGTGAAAATATTATGTACTGTTTCTTTATCCCATCTAAAGAACTTGTATGGATTCGTCACTGTCCTCAAGTCCAATGTGTTATGGCTCTGGCACGATGGTGAGATCTCACAACATCACAGAAGACCATAAGTGGTGAGGTCAACGACCCATCTATGGCGGTGGTAGGGCGACTCAGATGCGACTAACCCATCACGACAGTAGTTGCGCGAGGTGGATGATTTTAGATCTGTGAGTTTTAAGGATCTCAAATTTGAAGAATTGCTGACTCTAGTGGCGAATCTGAAGACATTGTGGAAATGGATGTTTTTCAAAATACTTTGTGTGCATCTCTGGGTTTGATGCTTTTTTCTAGGTTTTTCGATCCTAGGTTGGTTTGGTTTTGCAAGGCGGCGTGTGGTTGATCCACTAATTTGGTTCGGTATTGGTAAAGGTGCAATTTTTGTGTTGATTTTTTAAGACCCAGATTGTGAGAGAATATAATTACTTGGACATGGACAAAATTTCGAAACTCGGTAAATCTGGTGCATCACATTTTCTTTGAGAAGATGGAGCCGTTGTTTGATGGTGTTTGAATCTAGTGCAGCGTGGGTGTCGAGCTGCTGGAGAAGAAGTAGGTAAAAAGAAAAACAAATGGCGTTGTTACCGAGAATCACCTCCGGCAATGGCGCTGATGAAAAGAGAGGTTGTGGAAGGTGGTGAAGGAATTTGTTGCGTAGGATATACAATAATATTTTATGTCTTAGATCAACCCAAAGGTTGCAAATAATTAATAATGGTCCACAATAGACCACTTATCTTGTTGGTTCATTGTAAATGTTGTCCTAATTTAAATTCATTATTGATGGCATCAACTTTTTTTAACAAATTAGAATTTATAAATATAATTTATTAAAAAAATTATATTACTTCGGTAGACTCATTGATAATGTGACAAATCACTATGTTATCAACAATATTGTTATATTGTTATGTTATCACTGAACATTATTACTTAATAATACAAATTAAAAATAATAATGAAAAAAATGTTTGAAGAACTTTATTGATAAAAAATTTAGAATAATGACTAAAAGAAGAAATCCCACAAATTTTAAGTAAGAAAATAATATTAAACCTTTTTTAAAAAAATTAGAGTCATTTTAATAGATTGTTTTTTTATAGAGGGTTATTTAAATTAGAAAATTATTCTTTATTTATTTCTTTTCTTTATAGGAGTTCATAAGGTTGGTAGGATTGATTGTTTAAATTTTAGTAGGATTTTGCTTAAATTTAAAAATACTGGTTAAGGAATTAAAATGAGAAAGTATATATAGTGAATATCATAGAAGAATAAAAAAAATTTTGAATGACATAAATTTTTGGGTTTCAATAAAAAAAATTATCTTTAGTTCTTTAATTAGTATCCTAAGAACACTTTAGGAAATCCATTTAGCATTTTCCATTTGAGCACGTTACTTATAAAAAATAGATGTTTATGAAAAAAAACACAAATAATTTGTTGTTTAAAATCAAATACAAATAAAAAGAATAATAATATAACAGAGGTGTGATATATTATAAATTTGTATAGGTCCACAAAAATATTTTAATAAAATTATAAAAAAATCATTACATATTATACATTTGTTTTTTTATTTATATATATATTACTATAAGTTAATAATGCCATACCTTCACTACATTTCTATTAGTTTTTGAATAAAACTTAAAGTGATTTAGTTTAAATAATTTAAAAATTATGTGAAGATAAAATGCGAATAATTATAAGTAGAGAAACTAAAATTGTTGGTAAATTAAAGTAAAATAATTAAAAAAAACATGCAAGCTTATAATTATTTTTTTTTTTATTTTACACACTTTACCAAATACATTTATTTTTGCATGGGGCATTTTTTTAACTTAATATATTTCTTAGCGAGATTCAAAGAATAATTTATCGAAATATTAAAATTTATTATAAATGTTCAAAAAATATTTTTCTTATATATGAATTTGAAATCAAACTTTCAATTATAATTTAATAGACAAAATTATCAATCAACTTATACCATGTTAATATTTTCACATGTGACATAACATATATATCTTTAAAGAATGGTTGTATCTTTGCATCAAATCCTTATCTCTTCCGACACCAATATCCCTGAAAAGCATATCCACCAAAAGATTTATATGATGTGGGGAAGGGAAGTGACATCTTTTCCTTTTATTGATTGCGGTAGCCAAAATGTCAACAAGGCCAAGAGCCAAAAGGAGAAGGCATTGATTACAAAAGTTAAAAAAAAGAAATCACCAAATACTCTTTATTAAATACTTTAAAGTTTAAATCAATTATAATTGTTTAAATTAGTTATTTATTTTAATTACGTGATTTTATCATTCCACGTAATTTTAAATATTTTACACATAAAATTCATTCTAATATTAAAATTATTAAAGTAGGTGTTTGATGTAATTTTTTGAGTTCTATAATGTTTAAAAAACATGTTATTTATGACATAAATAATATTAATCAACAGTTACTTATAAAGTAACTTCATATCATCTTTTCTAGTGAAAAAAAGAGTCAACTAACAATTATTTAAAATTAGCCAACTCAACAAAAATATCTCACTCTATATGCTCTAACACGACTCATTCGTTTATTTTATTGATTGAATTGAACTATCTTTTGACATGGAGAAATCCTATATCACATAATTCATTGAAAAATGAAAATACAACCGCAATAACGAAACATAGACAAGTAGCTTTCATTTCATACAATACTGAAACCTCGATGGAAATTCTGAGTCTCACTATATTAATTCTTTCTTTTAGCAACGAAGCTTTGAGCCCGAGCCTTGAAATAGGCAAAAAGTTGATCCTTAGGAGGCATAACTTCGTTGACAACTGGATGGTTGTGAAAGTCTTGGCTCCATTTAGAGAGCTTTGGGAATTTCTCACTTGTGAACAATTGCAACCCTGCTATCTCTTGAATTATAGGTATTAACACAGCAGCAATATCCACAAAGCCAAACTCCTCTCCACCAAAAAACTTGCCCTTCAACTCATTCTCAAGAAAACTCAGAGCCTCAAATAACTCTTCTTTAGCCTTCTCTTTCTCTTTCTCATCAGTCATAAAAGCAGATTTCCATGCTGGAACCACACACTGATTTCACAAATTAAATTACTTATATGTTAGTAAAATACTAGTTGGCATAAATAGAACTATTATTTTTCTTGGATACGCATATAGTTGCAAGGAATATCTCTAATCATTCATAGAGACTAATCTCCTTCGAGAGATCTAAAGACACCCAATGGGGGGATATTTTCTTCCAACCAAGTTTCTTTTACACATAAGAGTCAAGATTCAAAAACCTGAGTCCATAATTATTCAAACCAACCACTTGTTCATCAATCAGAACTATATATGATTGAGCTATGTAGAAGTAAATAAAATTTGTTTATAGGATCCCCTTTCTGCTTAATTTTCTGCATTAAAGTGCAAGAAATATTTCTATAGTATTTCTGTTTAGAAATTTAGAATCGGATTAGTCACAAGTAGATATAGCACAAAATATTTCTTACACCAAGTTAAAAATTAGAACGAAATCCTATACAATTACATAAAAATTACAAATCATAACAATAATTCAAGGTAGTTCTTAAATCAATCTGATCCATGATTCACTTTAAACAAAGTTGATTAGCAAAAAGAAAAGAGTGAAAAAGAAGGGATCTAACTGAGAGTTACCTTGTCATCAATGAACTTAGCCCAGAAACGAGCCAAGGCTCTTTGGTAGGGATCAGAAGGCAAGATGGGATTGTTTTTCCATGTGTCATCAATGTACTCAACAATCACAAGGGACTCTGAAATGGGCTTCTCATTGTGAACAAGCACTGGAATCATTTTGTAAACTGGGTTATACTTGAGGAGCAAATCACTCTTGTTGTTCAAATCGTCCTCCAAATATTTGTATTCAACTCCCTTCAACTTGAGAGCAATCTGAACCCTGTGTAGAAATGGGCTTCCCACAACTCCCAAAAGGGTCACCTCTTCCTGACTTGAAGCCATTGCAGCCACTTCACTTCTTCTCTTGACTTATGCAACTACGAAGATACTTATTTGGAAAATGATGAATCCTATGGTCTTCACTCTTCTGCAATTAAATTATTATACAGATAGACACATGATGACAAAAGTCCTTGTCTCTAGACCTAGGTGTTGTATAAAAATGGAATTTATTACCCAAAAATATAGGGAAATCTAGAAAATAAAAATAAAAAGTTTACAATATGTATTACATAAAATAAGATTAATTTAAATAAAATTTGAATACTATAGACGTAAAAAAAAATTATATATGTAATTAATTCAGAAAAAATTAAATAAAAAACAAATAATTCGTGTAACTAATCTTGAATATACGATTTTTTATAATAAAAAAAGGGGCTAACTTCTTTTTATGTTTTGAGTTTTATTTAGTTTTTATTAATAATTGTATATAATATTTTTATTTTGGTTTTTTTTAAATATGTATACGTAGATTCATTATTTTCTTTATAAGTCTTTGAAATTATAAAATAAAGGAAAGTTGATGTGATTCTTTTGTAATTGTCAATAAAGAGCAAAGGAAAACAGGACAAAAAACGTATTGAGATGAAGCAAACCTAAGAAAAAAAATGAATAAGACAAAACCAGTAGATGTTTAATGTGCTTAGAAAACGTTTTTTTTAATATAAAGATGACCTTTAATCTTTAAACATTATCTTTTTTTTTTCAAAAATAAATTAGAGTTGAATTGTTTTAATTTTAAAAATATTGAACTGTCATAAACATTTTAGCTAGACATGATCTTTATTTATAAAAAGACTGTTATCTAAACAAAATAATTAGACAAGTACTCTAAAACGTATAAATTACATTCATAATAAGATGAAAATTCAAAAGTTTTACATGAAACTTGCTCAAATTTTATAGTAAAAAATATATTTTTAATTCCTTAATTTTTCATGATTTATGTTTGTAGTATCTCTTCTAATATATAATCAGTCTTGATTCCTCGACTACTTTTTTGTTTGGTTTTTAGTTCTTACCAAAAGTGTCATGTTAAATTATGATACGACTACTATTTTTAATTATTTTAAAATATTTTGTGATAATTTTTTTAAAGTTTAAAAATTACTATAAATTACTTGAATAAAAAGTATTAAACAATTAAAATAAAAAAATAAAATCATACAATTAAATGAAATTCTGATTGAAATTAAAATTGAGTCTAACATATAAATAATAAACTAGCATACAAGGGAAGAAAGAAGAATGAAGAAAATAAATGAAACCATGTATGGTCCCTCTCCCCACCACTGTTTTCTGCCATTTGCTATACAAACACACTTGCACATAATGAAGTGTAACTTCCATAGCCATGCATGCTGAAAATGTCTCGTACTTAGCACCATAAAACTTCTTGACTCATTACTAAGGATACCAAATCATCATATAGAATTCAATAAGAGATATTATTCCTACGAAAATTTGTGTAATATTTGACAATTTTTACAAACTTTTACCATTTAAACTAACAAATGAACAATGAGGATTTGAGCATAACATTCAACAATAAAGATAAATTAAAATAAAACTACAAGTTATAATATTTTTGGGATTTTAAATAAACAAACAATAAAATAATATGAAATTCAATGGACAAAAGTTATCGATGTTAGATTTCAACGAATCAAACTCTCTCTACACTAAGATAAAATAACTAACTTGTGAACTAATGTTAATATTAATCATAGTTAAAAAATGATATTCTAATATCCAATTCCATAGATGAAAAGACCTAAGTTCCTCCATTAAATGTCAATCTATTGCAATTTAACTAAGAAATCTGTTTTGAGTTCAATGATCAAAAGATAACCATTAACACTCATTTTATTCCTAGTTCCGAGGTTTAATAGACATTTTACCACTACTAGAAAATAGGTTTTTAACATCAGTTATTAAAAACTTTCAACATCGGTTACTAATTGATGTTGAAACTACTAATTTGAAAAATATCAACGTTAACATCATTTTTTAAAATCGATGTTAAATTAAACTATATAATATCGATTTTCTAAAAAAGTGATGCCATATAATAAGAAATAACAAAAAATGTAAAATATATACAAACCAACATCAAGTTTTAGAAAAATCGATGTTATTTTAGAAAAATGATGTTGTTTTTGCGCAACAACATGGATTCTTCTTATTTTTTAGAATTTTTTTTAATATCATGTATGCTTTTTAATTATCCCAAATTAACCTATAAAACCAATCCAGCTAGTTTTTAGATAGCTTTTATCAAGCAATTCAAATTTTGTCCATAATAATTGAATATTTACTATAAATTAAAAGAAATATTTAAAGTAATGAAAGTCAATACATAAAATCATTTGTAACTTAATCTAAATTATCATAACTCTACAATTCTAAAGTTATTTAAACACCTAGTGTTTCATTTTTAACTTTTAGATAATATCTTACCCACTGAATACGAATTATTTTCATTCTCTCTGGTTCCAATGGTCTTGGATCAATAAAATACTGCATGATATAATAAAACATAAGTTAATAAGTATAAATAATAACAATTATAACAAATTGAATTAGTTTTGAAGTAAGGAATTACCGTTTTCTAATTATCTTTAAAACCTTCTAGGATTATCGTTGACATCCTATGCATTGCTTAGTATCCGCACTAATTGTTTGCTTCCTTTTTGTTTATTGCACTAAGTTGAATAAGATATTTAGATATTCAAAGTTAACCAAAAATTAGTGTACAAAGTAATAAAATTTAATTCTTAAAGCATAAAACATTATTTAAATGACTTACTTTAACTATAATCCATCTAATAGCAGTCTTGAATTTATTTCTTTCACTCTCGTTGAATCCCTTCTATAAAAAAAAAATTAATTTACGACTTCAGTTAAAAAAAATAAAAAATCATAACAAGAGTTATAATTTCTAATTCAAAAATCATGTCATATCATCTGTCATGACTTATCTCCTTTTAAATAATTATTTAAAATCAATCTATTTAAAAAAATCACATAACAAAAATTGTGGAACAGTAAAAGAAGTCATTACAGGCACAACAAAATGAAATTATTTTTAAAGCAGACAGAATCAGAGTTTTTTATTTTAATTGATTTTGACCGGTTAATTAAAGCTGCCAGATTTTGTTTAATATTTTGTTCATGTAATTTCTGTTAATTAAATGTCATTTATGGAGAGTGTATCATCTCTTTGTTTGCCTTTTCTTTTGGCCTTTAATTCTTGTCCATTTTCCTGTCTTTTCTTTTCTCGTGTTTTTCCCGTTCATCTTTCTCGCTTTTTTATTTCCTTTTCTTTTATTTCTTGTCTTTTCCCCTCCATCTTTTCGTTATCCTGTCTATTCGTCGACTCCGCTGGTACTCTAAAGAGAAAATAATTCCACATTAATATTGTAAACAGTTTTTACCCGTTGTGAATCCAAGACTCGGAATCAGCGCAGGGGCAAATTAATTTTTAAAATAATAATAATAAAATCTATTATCATACGTACGAAAATAAATTATAAAATAACATAAAATATATTTTTAGTTCCTTTAAAAAAAGTTCAGTTTTAGTTTTTCTAAAATTTTCTTCATTTATTGTGCCTCTAATTTTGAAAGCCATCTAAATAACTTTTAGTCTCTCTCGTAAGAGTTATTTAAACCATTGATAAGTAAAAATGATACATTTAAAAATTAAAAGAACAAAAAATTGATAAAAAAAACTACAGAGATACTGTAACCGAACTTTAAAAAAAAAACATATTTTATCCTATAAAATAGAATAAAATGTTTGATTGATTAAGTGTAAAAGGAACAAAAAGATAAGAAAAGAAACAGTCAATAATGGACAAAAATAACAAGTCGGGTGAAATTATAAAATTGGGGGTATTATTAACAATTATTGAATATATGATAAGTTTGTTAATCTTATAATATTTATATTTACCGTAAAATTTGATTGATTTACAGTAAATGAAACTTTTTACTCTAATTGGGTATAGAAATTAAACTCAACTTTAAAATTTTATTTAAAAATGAAATAAAATTTTAATAAAAATATCCGATTATTTAGAAGTTTTTAAAATATTATTTATCACACTTTACCATTTATGATACAATATTATATTTTAAACTATAAAATTTATACTAAAAATTATAAAATCACTGTTTTTTATGCATTATAAAAATTTTAACATTAGTTTTAGTTCTTATAAAATATTAAAACCTTTTGAATATAATCTTGGAGCTGGCGACAAGGAGGCGATCATGATGATAGTCATAGTGGTCATGGTGGGTAAATTTACTGTAGAGGGTCCCATTTACAAACTATTTACGTAAATGGGTCCCTTTTCTAACAAATCACCCGGGGGGGGGGGGGGGTTCTGTTCTTACGGAGATGCCACCAGCAGAATTGGCGACATAGGTGTTCCGCCATCTGCAATGGCGAGAACGATGATGCTGACAGTGCACTGATGTCGCCAGTCCTTCCTGCGAGACACACTCCATGAAGGCCATGTCGCCATTGAGTCTAGCGAGACATGCTGACACAGCCATGCCTCCATTGAGTCTAGCGAGACATGCTGACGAAACCCATGCCGCCAATATGAATGGCGGGACATGCCAGCGTGGACAGTCCCGCCATTGGCTCCTGCGAGACCAAGGTGGCCATGACTCATGCTAAGCTAGGGCACGTTTTTGCTTTGGAGGAGACTAGGACACTGTTGTTGCATTGGTTAGGGCAATCAGAAGCATGCAGCAGGTCACATGCATTGCAGGTTAAAGATTAGGGTATCCAGGCTAGGCATGTAGGAGGTGACATGCAAACAGTTTTGCTTTAATGGCGTGTAAATTTACGTTGCAAATAGCTTAAGCTTTGGTGTAAATTTTCTTTAAATAGAGCACTTGCAATGACACTCAGCACTTGCAAAAATTTGACACTGAAGAGAGTAACAAAGTAGTGTGAAGAGAGGAAGAAAGTAGTGTGAAGAGAGGAAGAAAGACTTTCGTTTGAAGTTTGTTGATTCTATAGTAAGGATATTTTGTATTTATTTAAAGAAAGCCTTCTTTCCTTTTGTTTATTTATCATGCACAAATTTTTTTATTTTGAAGTAATAAATTTTATGGTTAGAATCAAATTTGAAGCTCAAATTTAAGTGTATTAATTTTGTAAATTAGATTTTTAATTTAGAAATTATTAGTAGTAATTATTTGTAAGCCTTTTTTTAATGGTTTTTGCGTCTGAAATTAATTTTCGTATTTGACATATACAATTATTTTGGTATTATTTGACATATAATTTAATTTAAGACAAAAACTAATTACTTGCTATTTCTTAAGTATTTTGTGGTTTGTTTTGAGTAAAACACGAAGTTTCATTTTACTTGTAATAAAATTTAGTATAAGTTAACTAAAAGAAATTGTAATTTTAATTATAAAAAACAATAACGAAACTACAAGAAAATTAAAATTAATGATATGCAGAATAATCTATATATAAATTTAATTTAAAAGTCCCGTCATTTAATTTACTAACATAAAAACTAGCATGGGAATAACAATTTTTCATTACTATATTTATTAGTAATTTATTGATTTTTAATAATCTTAAAAGAACTTTATCTAACTTGGACTTTTAGATTATTTTATACTTTATGGTAAATAAGAAAAATATTGAGATAGCAAACTAGCACTAGATCAGGTCTAATACTTCTCCACTTTTCGAAAAATAATAGGTGAATATTCTATCTCTCCAAGCAATCACTAGTGCAGAAAATTAAAAAACATAGTTGAATTAATTCTTTAACACTCACTAATTTTTTATCTCTTTGTTTTTATCACATATATAATATTAGTTATTATACTTTAATTGTATATATTTCTTTTAAGTGTAATCCTTTCATTTATAACCCTTTCATTTTGTGTCTGAAATTTCTTTGAAGTTGAGAAATTTTTCATAAATTATTTAATTAGAGTAATTTTTTTTAGAATAAAGTATGAATGTGTATTTTAAGTTTAATAGAGCAAGCAAATAAATTTTTTTTATTTGTATCATTGACAAAATATTTAATTGAAGTAATAATTTTTTTTGTTAGACTAAAATTTGAAGGTAAAGTTTAAGTGAATTAATTTTTTGAATTACAATTTTTATTTTAAAGTTAGTATGAGTAATTATTTGTAATCCTCTTTGTTCATGATTTTTGTGGCTTAGAAGAAATTTGACGTGTGACCCTTCCGATTATAAATATTATAGGTGAGTCTTTAAGTTTTTGAAGTTAAGGATTTTTTTTTGAATTATTTAATTGGAGTAATACTTTTTTTGTTAGAATGACGTATCAATGTTTACTTTAAGTTTAATAGAGGAAGCAAATAATTTTTTTTATTTTTATCATTCACAAAATATTTAATTGAAGTAATAATTGTTTTATTTAGAAACAAATTTTAACACGTGAAGTTTAAGCCTATTAATTTTTGTAATTAGGTTTTTTACTTTGAAGTTATTTTTTAATAATGTTTACTTATTTTAATTTGTAGTTTAAGTTTAAGTTTAATTTTAAGTTTAAGTTTAAGTTAGTAGATGAAGCAAGCAAATACACTTATTTATTTTAAAACTACTATTGTTATGATTAATTATTTTTAATTTTGATCATGTAGGTATATCATGAATTCAATTATTACAGTGTTGTATTTCAACGGAAGAGTATATGAAGATAATGATTGTGTAATATTTGAAAGTAGTAAAAAGGTCATTCAGATTAAACGCGGAATTAGTTTCAATACTTTGAAAAAAAAATTGGAGATAAGGTAAAGTTAGAAAATAATTTCTACTATAAGTTGTAGATTTTTAGTTTCAGAAAAATATGTTGCGTTGCAAATTTGTGATGACGAAGATGTTGAAACTATGATCGAAAGTTTTCAACAACAACAACAACTGTCAGTTCTAGAATTGTACGCGGAAAAGGATGTTGCTGGTGGTTCTATGTTTCATGCTGCAAATTCTGTTACGTCATATGGACATAATGTATCTCATCATGAGTCGGAACTGCCAAGAAATATAAGTAATTTACATGATGATGAAGATGATGGTGATGATTATCTTGCATCTAACTCATACTTTGAAGAGTCTTTCGATGAAGATGATAGTGTTGATGGAATATCTGATACAGACGATGAAGTCACCGACATCGTTGAACCAGTTTCAATTGTTCACCCAATCAAAGGTAAATGTTTGTGAAATACAAAATTAGTTGAATACATCTATCTTTTTATGAGAATTATTTAATGGTAACTAAATAGGAGTAGTTTGTTGACGTGATTTTTTTTTTAAATTATTAGGTGTACCAGAAATTCAAAATCCATTTTGGAATGATGCTTTGCATTATAATAATATCAATTGGAGTCATCCGGACGAGGAGGACATTTGTGGTTTGGACATGCCAACGACTTTTAATGTTGGACAAGAATTATATGTTGGCATGGATTTTGACAGTAAAGATGCGGTCAAAAATGAACTGAAACAATATGTGATGAAGGTGCATCAAAGTTTTAAGGTTGTTGAAACGAAATCACATAAATATATTGTTTGTTGCCCCCAACAATAGTGCAGAGTCTCCTTGCCCTTTTTATATGAGGGCAATTTTATCTAAAAAAACTGATGCATGGAAAGTGACACAATGGGGTGGACCGCACACATGTCTATATATGACTATGACACAAGACCATGAGAAGCTTGATTCAAATTTAATTGCGACTTGCGTAGTAGGTACGTTTTTTATGTTCATGTTATCCTACTTTTGTATTATTTGTTATTTTAATTTGTTATTTTATTTTATTATTTGAATTACAGGCATGATCAGAGAAGATCCATCAATTAAAATTTCTTTGATTCAAGAAAGGATAAATAGTGAATTTTCCTATAAGGTTTCATACAGAAAAACATGGATGGAAAAACAAAAGGCGATTGCAATTGAATATGGCGATTGGGAAGAGTCGTATGTGAAACTCTCGTCATGGCTAACACACATGCAAAATCATTCTCCTGGCTCTTACTTTCATAGAGTATTTTGGACATTTGGTCAATGCAAAGAAGTTTTTAAGTACTGTAAGCCAATCATACAAGTTGACGGCACACATTTATACGGGAAATACCGTGGGACCCTGTTAATGACCACATCGCAAGATGGAAATGGTGGTGTTCTTCCTCTAGCATTCGCCGTGGTCGAAGGCGAGACGTTAACAACATGGTCATGGTTTTTGACCCACTTGCGTGAACACGTCACAGATAAGAATGAAATTTGTCTTCGTCACGCGAGTATAAAGTCTGTTGTCGCTAACGAAGCACTTGGTTGGCAACCTCCCCACGGTTATCATGTCTACTGCGTCCGACACATAGCCAGTAATTTCAATCGCAAATTCAACAACGCGAAACAAAAAGAGATGTTCAAGAAATTGGGTAAGGTTTATTTTATACATTAAGTTAATTTGAGTTTCATATCTACGTACAACTTTTGATGGTAACAAATTTGATGCAGCGTACACTCCTTGTAAGCATGTGTTTGATCAAAACTTAGAAAAATTTCGTCAATTGAGTCTAGCCATAGCAAGATGGATTGATCGCATTTCAAAGAAAAAATGGAGCATGGCTTACGATACATCTGGACGAAGATATGGTCACATGACAACCAACCTATCAGAATGTGTGAATAAGGTGTTGAAAGATTGTCGCAGCATTCCAATAACAGCGTTGGTCAAGTCAACATATAGTAGGTGCCGAAAGTACTTTGTTGATCGTGGTCGCCAAGCCCAAAGACAATTAAGAGAAGGCCAAGTTTATTGTTCTAAGCTTGTTATAGAACTTAGGAAAAATCAAGAACAAGCTTGTTAGCACATCGTTCGCGTGTATGATATCCACTCGACAAGGTTTGAAGTAGAGGAGACCTTCAATCCTATAATGCAACGTGGCGGACAAAAGTGGGCAGCTAACTTGAATGGTCATTATTGTCAATACGGAAGGTATTCTGCGCTTCACTATCCATGTTCACACATTATTGCAGCTTGTGGTTACGTGGGCATGAACTACTACCAATATATAGATGTTGTTTACACGAAGGAGCACATCTTAAAAGCATACTCCGCACAGTGGTGGCCTCTTGGGAATGAAGCGGCAATTCCTCCTTCTGATGAGGCATGGACACTAATCCCTGACCCAACTACAATTTGTGCGAAAGGTTGGCCAAAATCAACAAGGATAAGGAATGAGATGGATTGGGTCGAACCATCTGACCACCGACAAAAATGTAGTAGATGTGGAGTAGAAGGGCACAATAGGCGCCGATGTCCAATGCAATCTGAGCATGGGAGTAATTCATTTAATTGATTTATGTATGTTAGATGAGTGACTTGTATTGCTTTAGGTTTTGTTCAATGTATTTACTTTGTGGTCTTCAATGAAATCGTCAGTTACTTATTTTTTAATGTGTACTTCTAATGAAATAAAATTACATTTAGAAGTTGAAATAAATGGAGTGGATCAATCTAGGTTGAGTGACATTGGTGTTCATCATTAGTTAGAAACGTTAGTTATTTTCTTTTCTCTACCTTAGTTTTTTTTTTAACTATCTACAATGACAAACTATGGACTTAGTCATTATGGACTATCTGGAACAAGGACTAAACCCAACACAATAAACATTACAGAATAAACCCTAAACACTATAGAATAACAGAACAAAGTAACACCTAAGCCTTAGGGTTTAAGGATTAGGGTTTATGGGCCTAAGCCGTAGGGTTTAGGATTTAGTTTTTAGGGCTAAGGGCTTAGGGTTTAAGATTTAGGGTTTAGTGTCTAAGTATTATGGTTTAGTGTTTAGGGTCTAAGCCTTAGGGTTTAGGGTTTAGAATTTAGGATTTAAGAGTTTAGGGTTAAGGGGTTTGGGTTTAGGGTTTATAATTTAGTGTTTAGGGTTTAGGGTTTATAATTTAGGATTTAAGGTATAGTTTTTATATTTTAGGGTTAAGGGTGTATGGTTAAGGGTTTAAGGTTTAAGGTTTATGGGTTAGGGTTTAGGGTTAAGGATTTAGGGTTTAGGGTTTAGGGTTTATTTTTTGTATTTTAGGGATTTATGGTTTAAAATTTAGGGTTTAGGGTTTAGTATTTAGAATTTACTGCTTAGGGTTTAGGTTTTAGAATGTAGGATTTAGGGTTTGTGGGTTGGGGTTTATTTTTTATATTTGAGGGTTAAGGGTTTAAAAGGTAGGGTTAAGGGTTTAGTGTTAATAATTTACGATTTAGGGTTTAGTTTTTATATTTTAGGGTTAAGGGTTTAAGGTTTAATGTTTATGGGTTAGGGTTTAGGGTTTAGTTTTTATATTTTAGGGATTTAGGGGTTAAAATTTAGTGTTTATGGTTTAGAATTTACTATTTAGGGTTTAGGTTTTAGAATGTAGGATTTTGGGTTTAGGGTTTATGGTTTATTTTTTATATTTTAGGGTTAATGGTTTAGGGTTTAAATTTTAGGGTTAAGGGATTAGGGTTTAATATGCATGGTTTATTGTCTAACCCTTGTGGTTTAGAGTTTAGGGTTTAGGGTTTATAATTCAGAGTTTAGGGTTTAGGGATTAAAATTAAGGGTTAAGGGTTTAGGGTTAAGGTTGTAGGGTTTAAGTTTTATGGTTTAGTGTCAAGTCTTAGGGTTTAGTGTGTAGGGTCTAATCTGTAGGGTTTAGGATTTACGGTGTAGGGGTTATGGTTTAGAATTTAGAGGTAAGGGTTTAGGGTCTAATCCGTAGGGTTTAGTGTCAAGTCTTAATGTTTAGGGTTTAGGGTTTACGGTTTTGAGTTGAAATAAAATTACTCCAGACTCATATGCATCTAATGAAATAAAATTACATTTAGAAGTTGAAATAAATGGAGTGGATCAAGCCAGGTTGAGTGACATTAGTTATCCATAAGTAAGCCTTAATAAACTGAATACCATACATTACGTGTGAAATTCAAATGAGAAATATACAACAACATATTTAAACGGAGACATGCAAATCATTCATTTTGGTGTCCGTGATGCCGTGAGGATGTGTCACATGGTCGATCCCATCTTTGTGCTTGGCGATCATGATTTCTTCTGCCCCGATGCCTCCCCGCTTCTTCTTCGTCAGCCTCCACAGAAAATTCGTGTCGCAAATCAACACCTAATAAGTCACTCATATTAGGTATTTGTCCCGGTACATTCCATTGTGTTCCTAATGGGGCATTAGGTGTTGGAATTGGGCCATGATATTGTTGTGAAGGGGTCATAGTGGGCCATGAAAAATGAGCTTGTGTTTCCGCAACACCACCGAACGAATGTTGGCTTGCAGAAGTATCAGTGTGATGACCCTGAAAAGGATGTTGATACATCTGTGTCGGATACTGAGCAAATGTTTGTGGCGTGTAATACATTCCATGGCCACGCTCCGCCATTTGTTGGGAATATTCTTCCGCTTCAACAGCATCCCTTCGTCTGTCTATGCCCTAGGTTTCAACACTTGACTGAAGAATGTGAAACTGTTGTGCGGGAAATTGACGCTCTGATGCAGAACCATGTGACACTGGCTCAGTAATTCTCTCTTGCTCTTCGGATAAAATTGTAATTTTTTCCAAATAAGGCACGAGATCATCAACTGTCCATGTATTCCTCCCTTGAGGAGACACCACGTATTGTAATGTCTCCGCAACTTCAGCCTGCAATTATTAGGGTCAGAAAATTAATGGTCATAATTAAAAAAATGTTCAAGTTAAATATTAAAAAAATTAAAAAATACCAATGTAGTCGTGCTTGCATTTTGTGGGTCAACAAACATATTTGTCTTTCGCCTATACCAGACCATGTAGTCCGAGTTAAAGCTCAATAGGCCTTCTTCAGTCAGATAAGTGGGGACAACTCGTAGAAAAAGAAAAATTTGCTCTGAAATTTCTTCTTCCCCTTGATAAGTGGGGACAACTCGTCTGATATGTAATTTCTGATCTTCTTCCCCATCCCAAACATGTTCTGAAACATGCTTAGGTTACATCCATAATACATCATCATCGATGGGGCCAGACTTAATTTTAATATGTGATGGACATGACGATGAAGATGTCATTACTACTGCAAAATAAAATATAATACAATAAATTTACATATCAATTTATACATTATTTCTAGATAATATAAATTAAACTACGCACATTTATAAAAACGTTATTAAGTATATATTATATAAATATAAATAAATAACAAAATATTATTATTTCATAACAAAATATATTCTACAAATAATAAAATTTAAATATATTCTACAAATAAAAAAAATTTAAATATATTTTACAAATAATTTCAAATACATACACACACAAATTTAAATAATTAACATAATATATTCTACAATTAACAAATAAATTAAAATATAAACAAATATTGAAATGCCAAAAATTATTTAAACAATATATATATAAAATAATAATAATGTACAATGTATCATATATTTAATAACGTAAATTTCCTAAAACATAGAATATTAACCTACAAACTAAAAATAAAACCTACCAGGTACTAACGCAAACTACCCTATCATATATATATATATATATATATATATATATATATATTAAAAAAATTCAAACTAAAAATAACTAAATCAAATAATATAACTAATCAACTCATTTATTTAAAACTCAAAATTGTTTAGCCTAATATTATTACAAAACCTAAAAATTATTTACCCTAGTATTAACAAAGCTCAAAATTTACGTGTGTCTAAATTTTAGGTATATATACCTAAAGCTAATATTAACTTGTGTCTAATATTACAAAAGTTAATATTGTGTATGCCTAACTAAAGCTTATATGTCTAACTAAAATATCATACATATATAACACATATAATATCTCATAATATATATTTAATAACGTAAATTTCGTAAAACAAAAAATATTAACCTACAAACTAAAAATAAAACCTACCATATACTAACCTAAACTACCCTATCATATATATATATATATATATATATATATATATATATATATATATATATATATATATATATATAATTTAAAAAAATTCAAACTAAAAATAATTAAATCAAATAATATAACTTATCAACTCATTTATTTAAAACTCAAAATTGTTTAGCCTAATATTATTACAAAAGTTCAAAATTTACGTGTGCTTAAATTTTAGATATATATACCTAAAACTAATATGAACTTGTGTCTAATATTACAAAAACTAATATTACATGTGCCTAACTAAAGCTAATATTACGTGTGTCTAACTAAAATATCATACATATATAACAAATATAATATCTCAGGTTATATATAACAACCAAATAATATTTTCATACTAACTAACTAAATAAATAATATTTTCATGTTAATTAACCTAACCTTCAAATACCTATTAATACATAAAAATTAACAATAGAATACATTTTAAAACTAACTAACCTAATATTGAAATACCTATTAATACTAACTAATCTAATCTTTTTATAATATTAAGAACAAAATACATAAATATTACACACTTCAAAAAATACTTACCAGGGATTATGGAGGAGAAAAAGCACACACGAAAGTTGAAGAACAAAGGAAAGGGTAGCACACTGGAGGAGAAGCTCAGGAATTTGGGGGAGGAGAAGCTTTGTAACTTTGAAATGTAAGTTAACTTTGTTCATGGAGTTTTTTTTTATAGCAGAAAAAGAATGCTCAACGTTCAAAAACGTTCAAAAGCAACGTTCAAAAATCACATGCAAACCCTGCAAGCCCTAGTTCCTACAACACTGAAGCCTACCCTGGAACACTGCAACCCTAAAACGCTGGGCAAACCCTGTCTCGCCAATGGGATAGGCGTGACCCTCCAGCTCAACACTTCTCGCCAATGCAGTTGGCGGATCCAACGTGGAAGATTCTCGCCCGTGCCATTGGCGGCACCCTCTAGCTCAACAGTCTTCTTGCCATCTTCAATGGTGGCACCCAGCCATGTCAGCAGCTTTCTCGCCACTGGTGATGGCGGTACGACCTTCTCGTCAGTTCTTCTGGCGGCATCCTTGCAAGAACAGACTCTCTTTGCAAATTGTTTAAAAAAAGACCCTCTTTGATAATTAGTTTTTAAAAGTAGCCCCCTACAGTAAATTTGTCTGCCACGGTATTGTCGGTTGTGACAATGATACGATCATGAGAGTGATAACTATCATGGTGATGATAAATTTATGGTATTTTGAGATATTATAATTTAAATTTTTTAATTATTTTGTTTTCTATTTGATAAATCTTGTATAGACTTTATTGTTAAATGGAAATTTAAATTTAAATTTAAAATGTTTTCTCACAATACAAATAAAATCATACTAATTATTCATAATATTACTATTGCACATACTTTTTTTTCATCTTGTGTACATTTATTTTTATTTTATTTTAAAATCACTAATTTTATTACTGTTCATTAATTTTAACAATATAACAAATTTACATAAAAAAAATCAAACCTTGCAATAAAAAAAATCCACCTTTCAAAACTTAATTACTCCGTATTTAATAAGATTTATAAATACCCATATATATCACATACATGCATAAATTGTACTAAAAATAACTATAACTGCTTTAAACAACCAAATCATTCAACAATAACTTAATAAAAAAAGTTACCAAAGTTAATACTTAATTATTAGAAAATAAAAACACACTCAAATTCTATCATTTAATTTTTAAATACTTTTTAAATATTTTTTTTTTCATACTTGTAAATTCATAATTTAATTTCATTAATATATATTATCTAAAAATTCACTGTGATACTCATAATAATTTAGTAAATTAAATATCAGAATAAATAAAAAAATTCATTTAATAAATAATTAAGAACTACCATTAAAAATTAATAATTAAGAACTAAATTTAATAATTTAGTAAATTACATATCAGAATTAATAATTAATTAAGAACTGCCATTAAAAATCAATAATTAAGAACTAAATTTGTTTGCTTAAATTTACTAATTACACTTATTGTATTACTTACATATACAATAAATTACCTCTTCATACTTAATTTGTGCCTGTGTAAATTGTTACAGACTACTTCACTTATTTTTAATTTTTAATCAATGATTAAAATAAAATATTTTAAGAAATAAAAACTATATTATATTTTTTAATTCATTATCCTGCAAAGATATTCATTTTTTTATATTTAATGTTAAATTTAAAGATAATAGTATTTGTTTTCTCTATATTTAACGTTCATCAATAAAAAATAATAATTTGTAAGACTCTCTCAACTAAATTTTTTGAATGATGGCATATTTTATATTTAAATTATAAACATAATAAAATTTAGATTCATTAAAATATTTTTCCAACTTTTATGTGTATCATCAAAAGTAAAAATAACTAATTAGAAAATTATAAATTAGATTTAACAATAAACTATGATCAATACGATCATTCAATTACATATTAGATATTAATTAAATTTTAAAAAATAATTTTTTTCACTTAATTAGCATCAATTCCGGTTCATAAATTATATTTCCATTCTTTTAATTTTTTAATTAATTATCCAAATAAAAAGTTTAAATTTGCATCATATTATTAATCATAAAGAAAAATAATATACTAAAAACTTAATTGATTATCTGTCAAAGATATTTATTTTTATAATTATTTTAATTAACAATAAAATTTTATAATTAACTTTAAATTTAGAGATATATAATCACACACAATCAGTACTTACATCGAATAAATTTAGTTTTTATAAATTTATAAAATAAATTTTTTGAATGAATGTACTATATTAAATTATATTTTTACTATCACTAAAATAAAATTTTAAAATCATTTTAAATATATAATTTTTCATATTTATAAATTCTTGTTTAATTTCACAAATATATACTATAAACACAATTTTTAATTTTGATACGCATGATAATTTAGCAAATTTCATATCCGAATTGACAATTAATTTCCTTTTAATCAATAATTAATAACTAATTAGGTTTTATTAAATTAATCAATTACTTTTAATTGCCTTATCTGCGTAAAATATTAAATTTACACTTTATACTTAATTTGGGTCCGTACAATTCGTTGACTAAGTTTATTATTAATTAGTTTAATTGATTATTAAAAAAAATAAGAATGAAGAATAATATAGTCTAGTTTTTTAAATGTTTAAATATGTGGATTTTTTTTTTAACTAATACTATTTTATAAGTTAACATTAAAAATACAGAAACATATTCAAATCATAATTAATTCTTTTATCAATAAAAAATAATTTTTAAAATTGAATGATTTCACATTTTGTATATCAATTTATATTTTCATTAACTACATTTGTATTTTACTTATATAAACTATTAAACATCATTTACGTATTTTGAGACTTAGAATAACTAGTTAGAAAATGTTAAGTTAAAAAAATATTTATGTCTTGATATGAATGATGACCTTTAATTATTTTGATTAGATGTAAAGAAATACAATTGTTAAAAGTTATATCTTATGCACTATTGGAATATGTTTCGTGAAGTTTGTGTTTGATATTTCAGACAACAACACGAAAGAATCATGATTTGATATGATATTAAAGTTGACCTTTAATACTATGTGTTTGAGATCTGTTTTGTAAAGATATTCTCCTAGCATGTGCTGAAACCTATGAAGAATAACTAAAGTCAAGCTTTGAAATTCCTCAATTGCCATCAAAATGAGTGTTTTGCTACATAGACATGCCTTGATACAAAAGGAAGTTTCTTGCTATAATGTTCAACACACCAGTGACAAAAAGTGATTTTTGAGCATGAAGAAGTACGAACATTAAATGCCCCAATGATCACATTCTTCATATGCAAGCTTAAGAGAGGAAATATGTTCATTTAGAGACAACAAATACTTGATTGAAGGAGACCTTTAAATACTAGAAACTTTGAAGATATGAAGTACGAATTGGAGCACTCATTATTCAAAATTCTTTTTGTATAAAATTTTATGTGTAAATTCTTGTAAAGTTATAAATGCTCTCAAAATACTTTGTTTATCTTGAGAGAAAAAACTAAGTGTTGAAACTATTTATCCGTATGTAAGATGATAAAATGTTAGTCATTGTGCAATCAAACCAATAAATCTTCTTATTTGTGTTAAAGCCAGTCGTGGCTTGATAGGATAAAGAATATTGGTTGTAACAAGCTTGATGTAGAGTTTGAGATAAAGAGTCAGAAGTGATAGTAATAAATACTTGTAACTTGTTAAAGTTTGTGGAACATGGTAATTTGTCAAGAGCTGGACGTAGCTTCAGTGGTTGAGACGAGCCAGTATAAAGATCATAAACTATCATTTGATTTGTCTTGTGAAAATTTGATATTGTTTTCTTAAGTTTTATTTCATCAGATGATAACTTTGTTGTATTCAAAAAAGTTTTTAAATTTAGTAAAAATCAAAATTCAACCCCCCTTCTTATGATATTTGCCTTTACAGTTTGGTATCACAGCTCAACCTCTTAGGGTTGAGCACCTCATAGTGTCTAAAGGAAAAGATCCCAATGGCAAATAACAACATTAATAGTTAGTTCATTGTTGAGGGAGCATCTTTCACGATGCCACATAGCTGCACATGATAGGACTATCCTTACTAGAAAGACAAAATGGAGATGTATATCAAGTTCAACCACTACAGACTCTGGCTAGTCATCACAAATGAATATATACCCATTCCCAGACCTAAAGCAGAATGGACAAACACAAACCTTTCTATAATGGAGCTAAACAAAAAAGCTTGTTATACTTATACTCTGACATGTGCTCTATCCAGGAATGAGTACAACAAGATATTCAGACTTAAGAGAATTGGAGAGGTTTGGGACTCAATGAGCTTAAACTATGAAGGAATAGAAGATGTTCAACTAAGAAAGGCTACCACTCTAACGTGACATTATGAAAGCTTCTCCATGAAAGAAGGAGAATTTGTGGATGACTTCAAGTGCTTCTAAATGGTCTCGAAGCTCTAGAGCACACCTTCACCAAAGCTCAGATAAATTTAAAGATTCTAGACATGGGTTGAACTATTAAGTATCCTAAGAGTTCAAGAAGTTCACCTTTAGAATCAGGATCATCTACTTAAGAGAGATTTTGTTGCCCTCGAGACTGGAGAAGTTAGCTCTAAACAAGAAGAAAAGAACAACTCTTCTAAAGCTAGCTCTAAAAGTATAGATGACTGAGTCTAATGGCTTCGATAACAATTCTAAGGGACTCGCAGATGATCAAGTGGCTCTCATGTCCAAGAAGTTCAAACATATGATGAAAAAGAAAAAAAAGTTACAACATTCCTCCAAATGGAAACAATGGATGCTCACAACACATGACGGGCGGAAAAGTTTATGTTCCTTGACCTAAAGCCAATTGAAGGAGGAACAATTGCCTTTAGAGGCATGGGTAAGAGAAAGATTACTAGTATAGGTAAAATTGGTGTTCTTTCATTAGCCTCCATAGACAATACCTTGAATGTCTAAAATATAACTTATTGGTTATATTGTCAGATACAACAATCTGCATGTGATTGACAAAAAATTATATATTAGATTTAACAATTAATTATTATCATTCAATTACTAATTAGGTTCTAATTATATTTAATTAAAATAATCAATTTTACTTAATTAGTATTAATTTGGATCTAACAATTTGGTGCACATTAAAATTGATTATTCAGATAAAAACATTTTAATTTGATTCATATTATTAGTAATAGTGCAAAATAATATATTAAAAATATAATTTACTATTATTAGTTAATAATATTTCTTTTTAAAAATTATTTTAATTAATTAGTTAAAAATACAATTAATCATTGCATCGATTAAAATTAATTTTCACAATTTATGTTATTAAAAAATATTTTCTCATTTTGATTCTCAAAATAATTTAGCAAATTCTATATAAAAAATAAAAGATAATTTTGATTTAATCACAATTTAGGAACTAATTTTATTTGATTAAAGTTATTAATTGTACTTAATTACTTTATTTACATAAATATTAAATTGTCATTTTATCCTTAATTTGGGCATGCTACAATACTAATAAAATTATAATTAATCAATACATTAAGTTTTATTAATTTGCTTTACAGTATAGATCAATATGCAAAATTACAAAAAATTAGTAAAAGTCAAATAATGTATAACGTTGAACCATCTAATAAGTGGAAAAAATAGTTTTTATTTTACAAAATATAAAATCATCTCTTTTTTTCTTCGTAAAGACACAATCACCTTCAATGCCCACCACCTGCAACTGAAAAGTAAAGGAAAAAAATCAGAAGAAGAAATAAGGAATAAGAGAAATAGAAAAGGAGAAAAAGAAGTAAACATAATAAAAAAGAATCAACTCAATAATGTCAAATAACTATAATGTTTCTATCGCCAAAATCAATGTCTTTGGATCGTATTCTCGTATATAGAGTTAAATCACCAAATGATTTCCTAAAAACATTTTTTTCTTGCAAAATATACAACCATCTCTATTTCTTTTCGTAGAGATCCAATCACCTTCTATGTCCACCACTTGCAATTGAAAACCAATGAAAAAAATAAATAAAAAACACAAGGAAAAATAAAAATAGAAAAAAAACAAAAGTAAAAATCCTGATAAAAAAATCTCCTGCTATTATTAGCTCTGCCAGGGTCTGGAGACTTTTCTTCTGCAGCATGAGAAATGCAAAATGAGAAAGGCAACCTCAACTATAGAACCCACAACTTAGGTGCTATATATAAATGTCATATGAACTGATTTCAAGAAGTAATTGTATCATACATTAATTTGGACAATAATTTAATTGAATTAATTTACGGGAATATTTTTCAAAACGGAAGCAGCATATTTTATTTTCAAATAAGAAAACGTGTAATCACCATGATTATCAAATTCTCGAGTTAATTCGTACAAGTTTATTATTTTATTTACTCTTTGTGAGTTGACTTTTGAGTAAATTCTTTTTTACTAGACTCTGGGTAAACTCTATAAACTCTAAGTAAATTCGGTAAACTTTCGAATTTACTATCGAGTCAGCAAGTTAAAAAAATTAGACAAAAATACAAGTAATTTTGAGTTGTTTTTTGTTTATTTAGTATTTTATTTAGTGTGTTATTCTCAAATACAAAAATTCTCACATTTAATAATATCAAACTTTTCTTCTCTAATAACATCCAATCTTCAATGGAAACAATGTGTCACTACTATAACATCTAAAAGACTATAAATTATTATCTAGTAGTGATGCATTACTAGACTTAGTTATTTAAGTATTGTGAAATTTATGGTTTACTATTTTGTTTTATTATATTGTTGAAATTTGTAATTGCTATGTTATTTATAGATATTTTGTTATTATTTTTATATAAAGTTGACTCTTACGAGTCCATGAGTCGAATCTATAGAACTCTCACGAATCTACATAAACTTTCGAGTTTGATAACCTTCATAATAATTAATGTTACCAAAAACGTGTAATGATTACCTTGATTAAAAATTATTTAAAAAAGAAATAAATCCAAAATTCAAATGTGTGCAGCAAACTTTCGCTGTTTAAAACATATTAATATTAATTGGACAAATTTGACTGGTTATCAAAAATAAAAGAACGAATATAATTATTATCATAAATAAATGAAAAAATAATCATTTTAATAAATGTAATTATGATCTAAAAGCGAATCAATATCAACCATCATAAAACAATAGGTATTATTCGAACCTTTCTTCAAGTGATACGTGTTATTCAAATCTTAAAAAATTACCTGTTTTTGACATGTGTTATAAATAACAATTCACACATAAAAATATAAAATCTCAAAATCATTTTAGGCTAAAAATACCTCATATATAATAAATAAAATCAAACAAATAAATCTTTACATATGTCAAAATATTATCTTCAAAATATGGACATCTAAACTAAATGAATACTAAAGATATAGCAGAAGTGAGTGCATCCGACGTTTTATTCTAAAATACTAATCAACCTAAAATAAATGTAACTAAGAAAATTATGTCGTTAAGTCTGCTCAAACTCAACAATTTTTTAACAACACTTATAATGAGATGATGATCTCAATAAATAACCAACAGGAGTTCGCATCGCAAATACTGTTGTTCTTTGAATTCTTTGGTTCTCAAAACCAGTGCAGATCTCAGTCAGATTCTTCAAAGAGTTTATGAGTTCATATTTCATGCAATAACATCTCACTGACTTCCCTATCATAGATAGAGGTATCTATAATAATTTGATCACATCCTAGATGGAGGTATCTATCATATAATCTCATAATAAAATTATAAGAGTATCATTCTAAAAAAACTACCAACAAACTCCCTAATTTCATGCATTCAATAATAATTCTCAAAATCACATTACGACAATAATAGAATCAACTAATAATATGAAATCTGTTATGGTTGAATGACTAAGCCTGCAAATTCCTAGAATTCGAGAGCTTGGACTCTCTAGAAACAATAGAAGAAAAGATGAGTTTTATTGATTTCTGCCCTTTTTCATTACATAATTCTTGCTTTATATAGAGTCTATGGATTAAGTGCTAACAGAATTCTATCAATTCTAGTGACAGGGCCTAACAGAAAAAGATTCAAAAAAGGATTTTATCTTAACGGAATTACAAGGATAGCAGACATGATAATCCTTGGTGGGCCAATACTCATCTTGCTAGGTCAGCATTTTTTTGTCGGGTTGTTAGACAAAATCTCTCATGTATTGAGGTTTGGTCACCATTCTCTTTTGCCTTTGATTCCTTTTTGTTGGTATTTGCTCTGTTTGTGTTTTTGTTGGTGGCAATTGTGTAGCTTCTTTCCCTTTCATAACATTCCCATGCGTTTCGAAAAACACCTTGTCCTCAAGGTGATACTCTGCTTTGAGTTCATCCCAGGATTCCCAGGTAGCATCATCTGGGGCTAAGCCCTTCCACTGAACCAAGACCCGCAACTTAGAAGTATGATCCACTGTGTCCCATTTGGTGCTGAGAATGACTAGAGGAGCAATAACAAGATCGTTGTTGATGGAAGATGGTGGCAATTCGAAGGTGAGTGGCGCATTAGAGGTTTGATAGCATGGTTTGAGAAGGGAACAATGAAACACAGGGTGAATGTGGGAGTTCGGTGGAAGTTAAAGCTAGTAAGCTACGGGCCCCACTTTCTGTGTTATCTGAAATGGTCCAAAGAATCTCTTGGTCAACTTAGGATGCGAATCTCCTATTACAAATACCTGACGACGTGGCTTGAACTTAATAAACACCTAGTCACCCACCTGAAATTCAACATCTTGCCTTTTATTATCTGCAAAGTGCTTCATTGTCTCTTGAGCTTTGAGCAGCTTCTTTCATAAACTAGCAAACATCTCATCGCGATTGATCAGAAATTCATCCACAACATCAACATTGGAGGTTCTCACGATATACTGAGGAATGGTCGGGGGTTGTTTCCCAAAAGTAATCTCATATGGTGTCATTTGGATTTCAGAGTGAATGGATGTCTTATAGGACCATTCGGCCCACATGAAGTACCTCCCCCAAGTCGTCAGTCGGGAGTGCACGAAGGCTCGGAGATACTGCTCTACCACTCTGTTTATGACTTCAGTTTGTCCGACTGACTGGGGATTATAGGTCGAGTTCATGCGAAGCTTCGTGTCACTCAATCTGAATAGCTCCTGCCAAAAACGACTTATGAATAGGGGGTCACGATCGGAGACCAAACTACAGGGCATCCCATGGAGCTTGCCCACGATTTCCATGAAGAGGTGAACAACATTGAAAGCCATATGATGAGATGGCAATGAACCCAAATGGATTCCTTTGGAGAAACGATCAACGACAACCATCACCACCGTATGTCCCTTAAAAATCAATAATCCCCCAATGAAATCCAAAGATAATCCCACGACCGCGCCGGCATCGGAAGAGGACATAGTAACCCAGATTGTGTTGTGGTGATCATTCTTGGTTTATTGACAATCAACACAAGCAAGAACAAAGTTGTGAACATCGTCCTTAATTCCCGACCAAGTGAAATTGTCACGTAGTCATGCCAAGGTCTTGGTAATGCCCATGTGACCTCCAGTTGGGGTTGAATGGAATTCATGAAGAAGAGTCTCAATGAAGCAAAAGTGCTTTGGAAGCCAAATGTGACCCTTTTGCATGATCAGGTCTTGGATGATGATGTTGTCTAGGTATTTTCTTGGCTCGCGTTCAATTTCTGCTCAAAGAGCTATATACTCTGGGTGCACGTGGAATTGCTTCTTAAGTTATTGCAAAAACACGAAATTTGGTGTGGTTAGCAAAAACAATTGCCCAGGGGTATTTTTGGGAATTTGAGACAGGGCATCTGCGGCCGTGTTAGCTTTGCTGGAGCGATATTGAATCCGATAATCATAACCCAATAGTCATGCCAAATAAATCTGTTGTTTAGGAGTTTACACAACTTGTGACATTAATTCCTTCAAACTCTTATGATCTGTTAAGATTATAAATTGGTGGCCCAATAAGTACTGGCGCCACTTCTTCACTGCCGAAGTGATGGTGGCAAGTTCCCGAACATAGGTAGAGGCATGAAGGAGTTTGGGACAAAAAGCTTTATTGAAGAAGGCAATAAGGTGATTCTGTTGAGAAAGAATGGCACCCATGCCCACCCCTGAGGCATCAATCTCGATTACAAATGGAAGGGAAAAATCCAGCAACCCGAGAACCAGCGCATGAAAGATAACTTCCTTCAGCTTGTTGAAAGCCTCCTGAGCCTCCGGCGACCAACGAAATTTGTCTTTGGCCAAGAGTTGAGTCAAAGGGGCCACTATGGAAACGTATCCCTTAATAAACCTCCGATAGAAGCCTGACAAGCCGAGAAAGCCTCTTAAAGCTCTGGTAGAGGAAGGTATTGGCCATTGTTGAATAGCTTCAACCTTGGTAGGAACTGGTTTGAGAAACCAAATGCCCAAGGTACTCAACCTGCTTCTGCGCGAAGGTGCATTTGGATAGTTTGAGAAAGAACTGGTGATCTTGGAAGGTCCTGTTGTAGATTAAAATATCATCAAAGAACACAATGATGAATTTGCGAAGATAGGGTGCAAAAATACTATTCATGGTCACCTAAAATGAGGATGGTGCATTACACAGGCAGAACGGCATGACACAAAACTCAAAGTGGCCATTGTGAGTCCTGAAGGAAGTCTTACTCACGTCCTCCTCCTTCATCAATATCTGATGATACCCCTGTAACAAGTCCAATTCCAACAGGCACCACCCAATTTGTCCAACAACTCATTTATAGTCGGAATCGGAAACCGATCCTTGACGGTAATGGCATTCAGAGCCCTGTAGTCTACACAAAAATGCCATGATCCATCACATTTTTTGACAAGTATTACGGGAGAGGAAAAAGGGCTCGTACTGGGTCTAATGATACCCTGTTGTAGCATTGTTTCGACTTGTGCTTCAATTTCGTGTTTCTGAAAATAAGGGTAATGGTAGGGTCTTACATTCACCGACTCAGAATGACAAAGCAAATGAATGGATAGATTGGTGGTCCGTGAGGGAGGTAAGGTGGTTGGGGTCTGAAAAAGAGGGGAGAAGGTGCAGAGCAGGGTGTCAATTTCAGGGTAAAGTGTTTTGGTCGAAGGAAGCTCAGGTGGTATAAGGCGAATGTGGAAACAGGCGCTAGCACTGTCAGTTCGGACCATGCGGCGTAGCTGAGTGGGTGTCATTGAATGAAGGTCACAATTTGTATCTCCTTTTAATTCGACAATGTGCCCATTAGTGATGAACTTCATTGTAAGGTCATTGTAATAAGTCAGGACCAGACCCAATGATTTAAGCCACTGAACTCCGAGGACGATGTCGGCACCACACAGTGGTAATGCATGAAGATCCATGGTGAAATCCTGATTCTGGATGGTGATTGTAACTCCCACATAGAGTTGTTGGCAGAGCACCTCATTGCCGTTTTTTACCACCACTCGCAAGGGTTGAGTGGGTTATGCCGTTAGACCAAATGGACGGAAGAGACGCGCTTACACAAAGTTGTGCATACTCCTACCATCGATTAACACGATCACGGACTAATTTCCGACCCGACCTACCATTCAAAGGGTTTCTGGGGCTAGGTGACCCGATAAAGCATAAAAGCTTATTTGGGATGGGGCCAGGTTAGAGGAAGTATTTGTAGAGGAAAGCTCATTCTCGATAGGGTTTGAGTTTGCGGCCGCATTCTCGGCTTCAACGATGAGAATGAAAAACTTAGAGGAGCACCGGTGCCCTCGAGAGAACTTCTCATTGCAGTTGAAGCACAAACCCTTTTCCTGGCGTATCGCTATTTCTTCAGGTGACAGGCGTTTAAGAGGGATGGGATGTGGTTTGGCTGGAGGCGACAAGAGAGGAGGTGGCAAATTTTTCGATAACAGAGGTGGTGAAGGCGCGGTGAACCGCCCGCGAAAGGGACGACGATGGTCGACCAACTTCTCCTCATGCAGACGAGTGAGGGCCGTGACATTCGTTAGAGTGAGGGGTTGGAGAACCTGCACCTCATGGCGGATCTCTGGCACCAAACTTGAGATGAAGCAACTAAGCAAGAAAGGGGTTGGAAGCCTTATGGTTCTGTTCGCCAGAGTTTCGAATTGTGACAGGTATTTGGCGATTGAACTGGTTTGGGTAAGTTTGGAAAGGATCCCGGTAGGATCCTCATATTGTGACAAGGCAAAATGGCCTTCGAGAGCCTGCAAGAACCCCAACCATGAGGTGATTTGGCCACACCGCGTCATCCATTGAAACCACACGAGGGCCTGTCCTTCCATGGCGAAGGAGACCACAGTGAGACGATTGGGCTTAGGGGTCGAGTGATAAGTGAAGAAATGGTTAATTTTAAACATCTATCCTGAAGGGTCAGACCCATCGAAACGGGGGACATCCAGTTTCATTTGAGGTAAAGGGGTCGTGGGGCAAACAGGGGATGGATTAGTGGATGAAGAGGAAGGGGAGGGATTCGTGTGGTGATTGGTTTCGATGATCGAAACACTGTGTGTGAGGTCATCAAGCTTATTGGAGACATTGGGAAGGTTGGAGGCTAGTTTCGCAATTGCTTCCTTAATTCACTCCATCTTGGATTTCGAACGGGTTTATTTGGCCATGGAAGAGCAACTCAATGAAAGCACCAAAGCGTTATGGCCAAATGACTAAGCTGGCAAATTCCTAGAATTTGAGTGCTAGGACTCTCCAAAAACAATAGAAGAGAAGATGAGTTTTATTGATTTATGCCCTTTTTCATTACATAATTCTTGCTTTATATAGAGTCTATGGATTAAGTGCTAATAGAATTCTATCAATTCTAGTGACAAGGCCTAATAGAAACAAATTCAAAAAAGGATTCTATCTTAACAGAATTACAAGGATAGTAAACAGGATAATCCTTGGTGGGCCAATACTCATCTTGCCAGGTCAACATTCTTTTGTCAGGTTGTTAGACAAAATCTCACATGTATTGAGGTTTGGCCACCATTCTCTTTTGCCTTTGATTCCTTTTTGTTGGTATCTGCTTTGTTTGTGTTTCTGTTGGTGGCAATTATGCATCTTCTTTCCCTTTCATAACAAAATCACATATATAACAACGATTATATAGCAATATATTAACTAAGACATATAATATTTGCAATGACTAGAATATAATACACATACGTACAAATTGGTTATGATCCTAAAGGTTAAATAATATATTCATTAATTCAATGATATAGCCCTTTAGATAATGTCGTCTATATATATATATATATATATATATATATATATATATATATATATATATATATTCAAGAAAATACATTCTCAAGAATCCATACCATGAAGGTTTAAAAAAAGTTATTTTACTCACCTCTTAAAGCAAGAAATTTGTGTTCTTCATTATTCTTCTTCTCCTCTACCGATTATGTTGAAAGAATTTTCCCTCTTTCTTTCTTTTTCTCGGTCCTTAAGCAACCCACTAATACAAAGTCTCAAGGGAGACTGTTTATGTGTGTGATTTTAAGAGAATGAACTGTCTACTCTTATATATGAATTGTACATAATTTTAAATTTGTTTAACCAATTTTTCTTTATCTATTATTTCTATTACCTTTTTGGTAATTCATCACTTAAGAACTTCATAGTTAAGCGCATTTTGCTTTGAGTAGTTATGAGATGAATGATCTTCTGAGAAGTTTTTTAGAAAGCGTGAGTGAGGATAAAACATGCTGAAAAATCTTGTGTTGGTTTGTGGGGTTAGTCATTGATCCTGAAAGCATGCAGAGCTAATTTTTGAGGTCTCGAAAAGGACTATCTATGGAGGGTTCTGACTTACAAGGATGTTGAGTGAAGTGTTACCGCGTGAAGTGTCATAGCGTGAGAGCCGCTGAAAAGTTAAAAATTGGGAATGTGACAAATGATATGAGAGCAAACCTCTCTTCGAGTATAGTGTGGTTTAAGGATGAACCAGATGGAAGCTGGTGAACATGTAACACTCCAGGCAAATCACACCAAAATGAGAGGGATCCGAAGGCTGTGCAAGTATGAGACTATATTGTTGATGAAAACTTAAAGGAAATATTTTATACTACATATATCAACAAGATACATCTACTTTTCGATAATTCATCATTTAAGAACTTAATAGTTAAACATGTTTTGCTTGAAATAGTTATGTAATAAATGACTTTTTGAAAAAAATTTCAAAAAAATGTGAGTGAATACAAAATATGTTAAAAAATCTTACATTAATTATGGATTCTCAAATTTTATATTATAAATTATCATGAATGCCTTAATTCTGTACTTGTAATAACTATATATGACGGTCATAAATTCTTTCCCACGGTGCTTGATATGCACGCCAGTTTTCGTCTTAATTAAGAAAGGAAGACAAAAGCATTCACTACAAAATTTGTATCAAGAAAAAAGAGTTTCTTTAATTATGAAATGACCAAAATGGAAACAAGATCCTAGGATTCTTTTTTCCTGAGATATCCTAATATCTCAGGTTACTAAATTACGTAAAGTATCAATTTGAAATGAAATTCAATGAGCGACAAGTAGTTCACACAATTATTCTTAAATTGGGATGGTTGGTTGGTGAATCCTGACTCCATTTTTGTGGAGCTTTTGAGACTTTTCAGTAGTCAACAATCTCAACTTGTGGTTTTTCGGAGAATAGGGAGCTAAAATGCGTCTGAGAGTCACACCATAAAAAAATTATTTGACTCGGCTCTTTTATCTCAATAAACTATAAATTCTACGTTTCACACAGTTTTTCATGTTGCTGGCAAGCAAAAGAGAACTTAGGAAATATCACATTACATATAACTTTAAGTGTCAACTTGACATCACATTCGAACAACATTAAGTCAGCGAGAGACAAATAATTATATGGCTGAAATTTACATAGCAGTATATACGTTGTCCTTCGAAATGAAGCAAAATTTTCAAGGTAGTAACTACTAGCTGCTCTAAGTCTCTCTACGAATAACATTATGCATGCTGAAGGATTTTATAAAGGAAGACAAAGGCTTCTCACTACAAAACTTATTTGGAAAAAATGAATTTCTTTATCAACTAAAATGGCTAAAATGGAAACAAGATCCTAAGATTTTTTTTCTTCCAGGGATTTACATATAGCTAGTATCAATTTGACATGAAATTCAAACAGCCATAACTCAACAAATATCTTAAATAAGTCTATTTTGAAGCAGAAAGACTTTCATAGCGGGCCTTGAAGAAGGCAAAAAGTGGGTCTCTAGGAGGAAGGACTTCTTTCACAACAGGGTGGCTCATGAACTCTTGGCTCCATTTGTAGAGCTTAGGGAATTTCTCACTTGTGAATATCTGCAACCCTGCTATTTCCTGAAAAATTGGAATCCAAAATGCTATGAAAATAGCTGCAATATCTACCAACCCAAATTCCTCTCCTCCAAAAAACTTATTGTCCTTCAACTCATTCTCAAGAAACTGAAGAGCCTCCAATGATTCTTCAACATTCTTCTCACGCTCTTTCTCATCAAGAGTGAAAACAGATTTCCATGCAGCACCAAAAACCTGATTTGAGAAATCACATTACTTTTAGTAATTTTTTTACAAAACAATTAGCCCATAGCTGTTGATTATTGCGTTCTCTAACATGTTCAAAGATTTCACATGTCATGAAAGGTGATGCTTTGGGGGGAAATCAGCTCAAATCAAGAAAAATAAGAAGATTTTTGAAAAGCTGAGTTACCTTGTCATCAATGAATTTGGACCAGAAACGAGCCAAGGCTCTATGGTAAGGATCAGAAGGCAAGATGGGGTTGTTCTTCCATGTCTCATCAATGTACTCAACAATCACAAGAGACTCTGCTATGGGCTTCTCGTTGTGAATAAAAACTGGAACTTTCTTGTGAACTGGGTTGGATTTGAGAAGCAAATCACTCTTGTTGGCCAAATTTTCTTCCACAAATTTGTATTCAATTCCCTTCAACTTGAGGGCAATCTGGACCCTACACACAAATGGGCTTCCCAAAACTCCCAAAAGCTTCACATCTTCCTGACTAGCTGCCATTGTTTGTAGCACTTCTAACCTTCACTCAAAATAACTATATTGTTTATTTGTCTGTGATGGATACCTAAGGTCTTTTCCTTTTATAGAGCTAGAAAGGGGTAGGACTAGTATTCAGCAGAGACGTGATCAATTAGAAAAGGTATACTTAAATTATATTCAGGTCAATAGTGGGGAAACTAAGAAAAAAATTGGGAAAATTCTGCCGCGTATTAATTCCATTAAATGTATAGATGGTGCCGCATAATTAGTTGCAGAGGCGGAGGGAATTGGAAGCTGCAGGGCCTTGACCCCCCAAGGTTTCTAAACATTAGTAATATCATGTATAAAATTATTTTTTGTCCCCCTCTTCTTAATTCCTCAGTTCTCTTTAATAATTTTTTATTCATATATTTTATCTAAAGTGAAAATAAATTTTCTTTATTTTTTACTTTTTTTTGTTTGATAATTTTATTTAGTTTCTTATATACTTTTTTGACTTTCACAGATCACAAGTTTTTCCATTGTTGCTACTAGCTCTTCTTTCTTTGTGCTATAAGTTTCTTTTATTAGGCTTATAACATTTTTCATCTCGCATTTTTTATCCCTATGATTTTTTTATTGTTTAAACATCTAGTTATAATTATTGGCTGTGTCATTGCATCCCAAATGTATGTTATTTTTTTAATGATATATCTATACTTAATTAACTTATTTAAGCATTTATCATGTATAATTTATTTAATCAAGTATTTTCTTAGAATTTCTCATGTGTGAATCAAGTATCTATTTTTGAAATATTTCAAATAATATGTTTTGACTACAATGATTTTTTCCCACTTAATTTAAATGAAATTTTTTTACTTTCTTCTCCTTTTGATATCAGATGATTTAAACGTTTATGTGTTGATTGCATTTATTGATTAGTATCACTTTTATGCTCAACACAGTCACATATTTCTTTTTATTCATAAGAAAATATTAGTTATATATTAAATTTCTTATAAATATCATGCATGTAAAATTTTAAATATTTTTTCTGAGTCATACTCTCTTCGAACCTAAATATAAACAAATTTAATTATCAAAAATTTAAAATATTTCGATTAATAACACAATTCAGTTAATAACATTTAATTAAAAAAATTTCATTTAAAATATTTTTCTTCCTAAAATACCATTCATAATATTACTAGTAAAATAACATTTAATTTGATAACTCATTCGTCTTTCATTCATCAAGGACACGATAAAGTGTTATTCACATGTCAATGAGCAACCAAAGTTAATTTCCTAAAAGATAAGAGATAAAATATTATGACTTAGTAACTCTCCTTTACGTTTTTTATTTCTTTCATTTAGTGATAAAAAATTTTGGCGGCAGATATTTTTATTGTTATAAAATATATTGGCGGCAAAGATAAATGTTAAGTGCACTTTACAACTTCTCCGTATTAGCTGCTTAACTTCATTTAGACTTAAGTACTCCATTTGCAAGGATTTATTTAAACATCCATGTTGGAGCACTGATGCTTTAACTTGATAAAATGACTCTTGATATTGATTTAAACACTCATGGAAAGGATGATGGTTTGATGATGGAATGCAAAAAACCAATTTCAAATGATGAAACCCAACACAATAGGGACAATGAAGAAGATAGTGACAAAGTCACTCTCGGTGCAGTAACATTTACATTTTTTATGCTTATTTATCTTAATATTGTTTTATACTACTCATTTTTGTCATATGATGTTCTACTAATTCAAAATATTTTGTCATTTCATGCAAATATTCAAATCTTGCCTTTCGATGTTGATTTAACTATCCCATACAATGATTTGAATGACATTAACAATGAAGCGTCATTGATAGACTCCAATGAAGGACTTCCAACTAAAAGGATCCAATATGATTCAAACAATGGATGGAATGGAAATGTTTGTAGAAGTGACTATGAAGATATGCTTTCTAATAATGATAATGAAGACAACATCGTCGCGGATGAAGAAGAAGAAGCTAAAACATCTGTTGAAGATGCAAAATTTTGTTTATTAATTTAAATGAATAAGTCTTACTTTATTTCTTTTAATTGTAGGTGCCTGTTTAATTAATTTTATTGATTTTTATGAATTATTCCCTGTTTATTTTTAATGAATTAGTCCATGTTTAATTAGTTTTATAAACTTTAATGAATTATTCTCTGTTTAATTAGTTTTATTGATTTTAATTAGTCTCTCTTTAATTTTATTAATTTAAATGAATTATTCTCTCTTTAGTTTTTTAATTTTAATGAACTAGTCTCTGTTTAATTAGTTTTATTAATTTTAATGAATTTGTCCATGTTTAATTATTTTTTAAATTAGTCACTTTTTAATTTTATTAATTTAAATGAATTAGACTCTCTTTAGTTTTTTAAATTTTAATGAATTGGTCCTTGTTTAATTAGTTTTTTTCTTAAAAAAATTAATGAATTAGTCCATGTTTAATTAGTTTATTAATTTTAATGAATTAGTCTCAATTTAATTAGTTTTATTAGTTTTAATCAGTCTCTCCTTAATTTTATTAATTTAAATGAATTAGTCTCTCTTTAGTTTTTTAATTTTAATGAATTATTCCATGTTTAATTAACTTTATTAATTTTAATGAATTAGTCTCTGTTTAATTAGTTTTTTTAATCAGTCTCTATTTATCTTTATTAATTTAAATGATTTAGTCTCTCTTTAGTTTTTTTAATTTTAATGAATTGGTCCCTGTTTAATTAGTTTTATTAATTTTAATGAATTAGTCCATGTTTAATTAGTTTTTTTTAAAATTAATGAATTGGTCCATGTTTAATTAGTTTTGTTGATTTTAATTAGTCTCTCTTTAATTTTGTTGTAGAAGAAAACATTGTTCAACAAGAGGGGCCATCTAAAAGGCAACATGTTTTCTTGGATAACGACCAAAGGAAAATTATTTGTCGAATTTTGATTAATTCAAGTAAGAATGGAAAACTTAATCATGGCTTTGCTAAACAAGTGGCTCTTTCTAGTTTGGTCTCTAAAGATGTTATTTATCGGATTTAGAAACAATTGAAACTAACAGGTGATGTTTGCCACTTGAAAGCCAAAAATTGTGGTCGAAAAAGTATTGAGATAGATTTTGAGAAAGTGTGTGATGTTTCCTTACCTAAGCGGAGCACTCTTCAAGGTCTAGCATATGCTTTAGGGGTTAAAAGTAAAACAACATTGACGAAATATCTTATAGAAGGGTTTTGTTTCAACATTCAAATGCATTAAAGCCACAATTGAAGGATAGTAATATGAAAGCCAAACTTAAATTTTGTTTGTCCATGCTTGAGGAAAGTAGCATTCCTCATGATCCAATGTTTAAATCCATGCATAATGTTGTGCATATAGATGAGACATGTTTTTACATGTGCCCAAAATCTTCAAAGTTTTACCTACTTGCAACTGAGGATGATCCATATTGCACATGCAAAAACAAAAACTATATTGGCAAGGTCATGTTTTTGGTTGCGGTGGCTAGGCCTAGATTTGATGATGAAGGCAATGGAAAATTTAATGGAAAAATTAGCATGTTTCCTCTAGTTATTGAAATTGCTGCGAAAAGGTCAAGTGCTAATGAAGCATCGGGGACACTTGAAACAAAACCAATTACTTCTATCACTAAAGAAGTTAGCCGAATGTTCTTAATTAACAAGGTGTTACCAACTATCAAAGAAAAATGGCCACGAGAAGATGCCGAGGAATTTTGTAGAGTAGCTACCAAAGATGGGTTTAATGTGCATTTAACTTGTCAACTACCTAATTCTCCTGATTTAAATACACTAGATTTGGGTTTTTTTTTAGCGTAATTCAATCGTTGCAGCAAAAGGAAGTGTCTATGACAGTCAATGACCTTATTGAGGCTATGCAAAAATCTTATGAAGCATTTTCTAGCAAAGGTCGAATTTTTTTTCCTAACTATTCAGTCATGTATGATTGATATCATGAAAAAAAGATCAAATAATTATAAAATCCCTCATTCAAAGAAAGATGCAATGTTTGCTAAAGGTGAACTACCTAAAATGTGATTGACAATTATTTCATGAAGTTGAAGAATACTTAAACAACATTGAATAAGGTATGAAACTTATTACTATATAAATTTATATTTAAATTACAAAACATATTGGTTAATTAAAGAATTTTGACGTTTGTAAAAATTTATATGCAGGTTAACAACTTTGACTATGTGGACTATTCAAAGGCAATCAACTAGCACTAAAAGGATGCTAGCAAGTAAATTGGCATGGGACCTAAATACTATTGTACCATGCACTTGCATGTTATTGTACCCTTCAAGTGATTTTGTCTTTTTTCAAACCAAAGGACTTTTGCATATAACTAACTGCTAGTTTATTTACTTTTAGAAATTATCCTTTGTAAAAGTTCCTTTAGCCATATGATGCATTCTAAGAGTATTATAATATTACTATTACATAATGTCATATAATTTTTACTAAAGCTAAAACAATCACCATACAAAAAAATTATCGTCACAAATAAAAATGATTTTTTTTCTCGTGCATTTTTAGCACCAATTTTCAAATTACAACTAATAATATAACAACCCTAAGTAAATCTTCATCATCTCGTTAAATCCTTTCTTTATTCAATTCTTCACTCTCAAATCCTAAGTCCATTCCTTCTGCTAGCAATTTATTCAAATCTAATACACATTCTTCAACACCATCAACATGCACTTTGTTGAGGTCAAAATGATTTTCGGTCTCATTGACAGATGCTTCACCTCCAATCCCGACCCCAATTGATAACTCAGTTTCTGTTGTTGTGACCTCCTCTTTGTGGGCAGAAATAACTTTGAATTCATGAGAGAATAAGTTGTCTTGAATGTGGTCACCTTTCTCTTCCTTATCCATTGAATCTTCAACAATAAGAAGTGACAAATCTTCAAACTCTAGTTTAGCATCATTTTTAATCAAATCTTGAACCATGCACTCGTTGTCAATGGCAAGATCAAATGAGGGTCCATCAAACTATTCATATGATATTCTCATTTTTTGGGATTTAAACAAAGGAAGAAATGTGTTAATGAAAAAATATAACCTGTTACTTTTATATATGAAAGAGAAAAGTTATTAGTACTACACATTATGATTAATTAGAAGGAAGTTACTGGTAAAAAAAATTGGAACTAAGGGATTCATTTTGAAAGATTTTTGGGAATTTAATATAGAATAATAAATGATTCATCGCAAATAAAATTTTATTAAATGAAAAATATAATAAAAATATTATGATAAAAGTTAGTTAATATTTATTTATATTTAAATTTTTTTTGTTGATGCTTATGTTTAAGTCCGGAAGAAGTAAATCTTTTATATTGATCCCTTATATTAAAATCTTGACTATTAGTTGTGATGTATGAGAATGCGGATTACCATGAGAAGGATCTAGAAAAATACTAAGAAACCTTCCCCTATCAAGAGGATTCTTAGTACACAAACGTGGAAAGTGATGATGTAAGAGATTACGTGAGACATGTATAAAGAGGCAAATGCACGGTTTTTTCCCTATCAAGAAGAAACCCACTGATGAATGTGCTCGCATATTTTGTTTCCTTCATATTTTTTAATTAATATGCTAAGAATATTTATAAATTATCAACCTGATTTCTTAAACTGAACCAACCTAACTTTTATTGGGTTAGTTGATAAATTTTCATATCCAAATCAAATTGACCTAATTTATTTTAATTGATTAAAATTTTTTCTCTTCCAATAAAATCAACCTTTCTATTACTTTTATTTATCATGTTATTATTAACTTTATCGATCATTAACTTTTATTAGAAAACTTAACTTATCATTTTTTATAGAATTTCTCTTTCTAATCATATTTTTTATTTATTTATAAAGCTTAAATTTGAAAATCTTGCTTAAAATATTTGTTTTCAAATTCACTCAAATCAAAATAACATGGTAACTATGTACACTTCCGGTGCCAATTGAATATAAATTTTATTTATTTGTTTCTTTAGTTTTGTTCTCTGAGTTTTTTTTTTTTTGTAGAGAAACATAAAATTAATAAAACCTTGTTAATTAGTGTTTTTAGGTATTGATTAAGGAACTAAAAGAGAAAAATATTTATTGAATAAGTAAAAGAGAAACTTAAAAAAGATCATGAACAATATAATATTTGATCTTCCAATAAAAATATTTTTACTTCTAACTTCTTAACCTGTACCCTAATAATTAGAAACCACTTTGTTTATTTACTTCGATCTTGCTAATCTATTTACTCGGTCTTTCATATGCATCCACTATTAATTGATAATGCCTTTACAGAAGTTGGTCTTTGCTTCTTGCACCCTCAAAATTTTTAATATCTTCAACTTACCCTTCTCCCCTCTTTCCTCTCCCCTTGCTCACCCTATTCTTCTCTCTATCTTCCTTTCCCTGTCTTCCACTCTATCACACCTCTCCTTCCTTATTTCACCGCCACAATCTCCTCCACCTCAAACGCTCCAACCACGTTAACTCAAAGTACTGACAACCAATAATGTACACCGGGTTGGATAATCTGTAAGTTACACATTTTTTATCTTCCAAATTTGGGATTCTGCAGTTATGGTTTGATCATTCTGGAATAGATTGGTATTCCAAAAATGTGTACTAGATTGCTCAATTTGAAAGTATGAAACCATAATTCCGGAATCCATAAGCTAAAAAACAATGTTTCAGATTGAGTAATCCATAATACAAGTGTATTCTAGATTACTCTTTTTAGAATTAAGAAACCATAGTTCCAAAATCTGAAATTCAAAAGCTAAAAAAAATGTTCTAGACTTGTATTCTGGATTACTCATTTCAAAATTATGAAATCATAATTCCAGAATCTAGAAGCTAAAAAACAATGTCTTGGATTGGATTGAGTAATTTGGAATACATTTGTATTCTAGATTACCCAATCCAGAACATTGTCTTTTAGCCCATAATTATGCATGATTTCATAATTCTGAATTTATATTTTTTGATAATTAATTGTCTGGCATTTCTAGACAAAGGAGGAAATACCCGTTCCAGTGTCGGTGCTGGTGGTTGCTTGGAATGGAGGCGACATCAATCATTGCCTGGTGTGTGAAATATATAAGGGTGTCTTTGTCCTATTCAGTTATTTTAATTTTCATGTGGGGTGCAGGAAGCAATTGCCCAAGAAGCTTTATGGTTCTAGATGAGTGGCCCTGGAATTTCCCATCCTATATAGTCCGATGGACCTGAACAGCCTTGGGCCTTTTAGGGCTCAACAACAAAACATCTGCAAAACCCACTAAGTTCATTATTGGTAATATTGTATTAATAAAGTTGTCCAGATTTTGGATATTGTTGGTCAATTTCTGAGCGTTTCGTTCATCACTTTTTCTTTCATATTCAAATTTCAAAAGACTAGAAGAAGTCATTTCGTCTTTATTTGTTCATGCTTTTCACACCATTGTGCCTATGCCCTTACCACCTTCCACGTTGAATAGAACCAAAAGTTAGAAGAGGCAAGAAATGAGCACCCTCTTTTCTTAACGCTTCATTCAAAACTTGAATTGAAGCTGGTTCAAATCAAAAGAAGGAATAAGCTCAATACATGACTTTGAGAACTTGTAAGTAAAGAAGAAAAACCAAAAAAGGGAAAAGCGAGAAAGTAAATAAGGCTAGCTTTAATGCAAACTCAAAATTCTTGAGGCTTAAGTTTTGTGGTTCCCTCTCAAGGTTTTAAAACGTTTAGTCCACATCAACATAGTTGCTACTTGCTAGCCGTTGGAGGGATCTCTTTCTTTTTCCCTTGGCAAATTCTGTTGGAACAACCGCTATCATGAATAAATGAGAAAATTATGTATGTTAGTTTTGTTACTAGGAAAAGCCTTGAAAGGAACGTAAGAAATATGTAATTGAATGATATTATTATTGTTATTATTATCATGATTTGAAATTTGAAGTGCTTTGATTTGATCAGATCTTAACTGCAACTAACTTAATAAACTGATGTCTTTTTCACTCGGATTTATAAGTGTTTTTGCTTAATTCTGTTTGTGCCCTTTCGGGTGTTGCACGATTTGATTGTTTTTTCTTTTAATATTGTTTAGAAACAAAGTATTGGTCATATTGACCATGGAGTTCTTCTCTTTACAATGACGTCAATTTCACTGTCTAATAGTGGCCATTTGTGCCGTAACGTCAATGACATCTAGAGAAGAAAAACGAAAAAAAAAGACCTCCACCTAGAGAAGAAACATACTGGGAGATAGAGGAAGAAAAATACAAAATAATAGTATAGCTATATCTTGATTCTTGAAATTACCAAGCTAACTCAACACCCCTATAGCTATATCAATGCACCCTCTTGGCAGTTTGGTAATATTCCTTATGGAACTCCAAAATTATTAGAACATTTCTAAGGGTATATTACTTTTGCTAAATGACTTTCTAATCCTTGGGTTTCCCCAGGTCATGTGAGGCACTTGGAGACAAACTTCCCTATGCATTGCTAACATTTAACACTGCCTTCCAAGAGCCAAACAATTTCAAATTGTTCTCCTTTTAAATTAGCTGTGCTTGAAGAGAATCCAATTTTTCTTAGCCCTTTATGACCGTAACTAGTGTCAAAAAGTATGATTTCAGGACACAATTTGTTGAGTGACTTTATTGATCGACGAAGGAGTACATGTTGGAGCGTAGGCAATGCAAAGAGCAAAGTGAAGACATTACTCTAATATGCAATAGTAGTTACTAGTAATTTTAAAATCAGTATGACTAATTAACTGGGCTGGAATACTAAATTTTAGTTTTTCTCTTTGGGGTGTAGTAGTAGTTAACGAGTTATTATGAACAAAATAAAGCATAAATTTGGTAGACATTATAGCCAGATCCGTCGCTTACACGACTTCCCATGACACTTCTTTATTATATTTTTGAAAACATTGACATTTATTAATTCCCTTTTGATTTGGATACTTTAGTAAAAGCGTACTAACAAACATTGACCAGTAAACTAAAACTAAACCTTATTATGGCCTGTTTAAACATTTGTGACTGACAATTTAGTCCTTGTATTACAACATAGATTTCACATTATTCCCTCTGTTATCAGAAATGAAGACTCCAAAAATAATTTGAATAGTTCCAAATCCGAACCATACACCTAGTTTAAAGTTTAAACCTGGAATCGAGGTGAGATGGAAAGATTTTCAAGCACTAACTTATGTACATAATACATATAGCAGCTCCAATATTATTATTATTATTATTTTCTGTTGGAGATTATACATCTACAAATGAAGACCAAAATAGTTGAATTAGCCTCAAAATCAATGATAGTTGAGTTAAACCATTCAAGTTCTAAGATTTTCTCCATCTTATTTCTTTTGATATTTTAACTTTTTGGTTTTCAAAATAATTGATGTATTATTATTACTGTTATTCAGTTAGCTGTAGCTCAGAAACATGTCACATCGGTAGACAGACGCAAAGGAATTTTACTGTTGGGTAACTTGTATTAATGGTGCATGCTTGAAGACAGTAAGGTGCAATATTACTCAATTTTTCTATTCGAAAAGAAAATTTTAACCTATAAATTATATTATTTCTACTTTTCAACATTATAACAAAACTATGAAATGAGATCAACAAGTTTTTTTGTCTCGTACTTCACATAATGTTTTTGGGACAAAACCCGAGTTACCCTTGAAATATAAGTAAACAATCAGAGGTAGCCCAGAATTTGTGCTCCCTCTCTCTCTCTCTCCCTCTCCTCACGACCAGACATAAAACATGGTTTTTAAGTTAACAACGTATGGATAGTACTTTCACCCAACAAGAAGTGAGAGAACAAACCAAACATCAACATCAGAAGAAGCATTGTGCCCCTTTGGTGAGGCTCAGTAGAAGGTCCACTAATCCTAACCCATTTTCCTTTCTGGTGTTCTGGGTGTCTAAATCTCTTACAAGTTTGTGTTTCAGAGTTCAGCTCTCACAAAAAGGGTTTTGCTTGAGGAGGATTCAATACCATCATGGCATGGTGATTAACACCTCTGTCCTCTATGCTTCTTCTTCTTAGAAGGGAAAGCTGCTGCTGCTGTAATGGAGGGTTTGAGTTTGGCTGAGAATAGTACTGAGGCTGTTGAAGAGAGTAATAAAGGAAGTGAAAATGGTGCCAAGAGAGAAACTTTTGCTGATTTGATTGAAGAAAAGGGTCGTGAGAGCAGTTTCAGCTCTGAGTTTTTGTCATCTGAGACCACTCATGAGGAGCATAGTAGGAGTAGCACCGAGGACTCTTCTTCATCTCCTTCTGTGGGGTGGCCGGTTCAGGAAATTGCTGCATCTGATTGTGCTAGTCCTCATGGAAGTGAAGATGGTGAGAAGAAGCACTTGGTGTTGGAGAATAAGGAGTTTGAGAAACGAGTTTCAGCCTCACCAGGTATTCAAGGAGTGTTTTATGCACACAATCTACTTATTTCTGTAAAATGTGTTTTTAGGTCCCTCCAGATTTGGTTAAAATTGATTTTAGTTTTTACATTTTGAAAACAATTGTTTTGGTGGTATTTTTGAAACATGATGGACTTTGTCTTTGACCTTATATTTCGTTTTGACTACTAGAGATGAAATTCAGTACATTTCTGAAAATACAAGAATTTGTTTCTAAAATGTTGGAGAAACCAATTTCGACCAAATGTTGAGGGACATAAAATACATTTTATCTTTTTAAATTTTTACTATCTATGATCCTCTCTGATGATATCAGTATGATGAGATTTGATTTTCATTCTCACTTGTAGAGATTGAGATGATGAAGGAGAGGTTTGCAAAATTGTTACTTGGAGAAGATATGTCAGGTTGTGGAAATGGGGTCGCTACAGCCTTGGCTATCTCAAATGCCATAACCAATCTATGTGGTATGCAAAATGCACACTTGAAGCAGTTACTGTGTTTTTATTTTTTATTAATCGGTGTGGTGAATTTTATTCATTTGCTATTCTTGACTTTGATTGTTGTTGTTCATTTCTTTGCTGAATTTGCAGCTACCCTCTTTGGCCAACTTTGGAGATTAGAGCCCCTGCGTTCAGAGAAGAAAGCAATGTGGCGACGAGAGATAGAGTGGTTTCTTTCTGTTAGTGATCATATAGTTGAATTGACACCTAATTGGCAGACCTTTCCAGATGGAAGCAAGCTTGAGGTACAATTGTGCAAATAATTTTAATATGCACTTATGTTTGATTTATTTTTTGGTTACAAAAAATAACTCTTATTTGGCATTTGAAAGCCAAGAGACGCAGAAAAATATCCCCTTTCCTTTCCCAAAAGGTTTATGAATGACTGGATGTCTGGTCATCGATATAATTGAAATTGTGCTGTCACCTGTACGTAAATCATAAACTGTAATTGAATGTGAAAGCTTCATATTAAGTTATGCCAGTAGGTTTTAAATACAATGCAAAATGACTCTGTGTGGCATGTAAATTGAAGTTGGATGAAAGCAATGCAAAATTATGTGACTTGGTTAAGTGAGTTACTTGATCTAGATAAATTTCAAAAGATACATGTGCTTGAAATGTGTACTGTAGGTTAGTCATGTTAGTACATTGGATCAGGATGCCACAAGACCGTATCCTTAAAATCACCTTGTGCAGTCTAGTCTTAGTTTATTTCATTAGCTGCATATTTTACTTCATTTGTACAAAGTATCCTCATAGTTTATTTCTGCATTAATTTATTTCTACATTAATTTATTTCATGTGACTTGGTCAAGTTACTTGATCTAGATCAATTTTAAAAGATACTTGTGCATAAATTTGTTGAATGTATGCGAAAGGTTAGTTAACACAGTATCCTCATGCCTCAAAGTCGCCTTGCTTAGTCTAGTTTTAGTTTATTTGAATTAAATGTATATATTAACTCATTTCTATGTCTCAGAAGAATGGACTGTACTATAGAAATTTACTTGATTGGTTCATATGCTATAAACAGATCTTTGGATTGCACTTAACTTTGATCCTTTATTTGACTGTGTATTTCATATCATCATTGAAAGTAACGGATTTTTGTGTGATGTGGCCGAAAATCTGCTTTTTTTCTTTCCTCCATGCTTTTTGCTTCATTTTTTAGGTTAGCATTGCTTCAGGAAAGGGGGATGGACAAATAGTTTGTTGATGGTTAACATTGTTTTTGAAATGTGAATCAGGTCATGACTTGCCGTCCACGTTCAGATCTTTATGTCAATCTTCCAGCTCTGCGAAAATTAGATAACATGCTTCTTGTAAGTTTTACAACATTGAATAATGTACATCACTACTTCAGTTTCAAGAATTTGTCCATTCTAAATCTTTTGTCTTTTCACAGGAAATTCTAGATAGTTTTGTTGACACAGAGTTCTGGTATATAGACCAAGGGGTTCTAGCTCCAGATGCTGATGGTCCATCCTCTTTTCGACAAGCACTTCAGAGACAAGAGGAGAAATGGTGGCTTCCTGTACCACGAGTGCCTCCATGTGGCCTCAACGAAAACTCAAGGAAGCAGTTGCAACACAAGTGCGATTGCACAAACCAAATATTAAAAGCAGCAATGGCCATTAATAGCATTACTTTAGAGGAAATGGACATTCCTGAGTCCTATTTGGAATCTCTTCCAAAGGTATGATATGAATGAACAATGATCCCAATCTATTCAAAATCTTATAGCCTGAAGAGAGCAAATGGCGTAATGGTCTAATTCCTAATCCAACTTTCTTGCAGAATGCTAGAGTAAGCTTGGGGGATGTTATTTATCGTTACATCACATCAGATCATTTTTCTCCCGAGTGCTTGCTAGCTTGCCTTGATTTATCTTCTGAGCATCAAGCTATAGAGATTGCGAACCGAGCCGAGGCTTCCATGTATATTTGGCGCAAAAGGACCAACTCCAAGCCTGCTAGTATCAGTGCCAGGTCTAGTTCAAGAACATCATGGGAAATGGTCAAGGATCTGATGGTTGATGCAGACAAAAGGGATTTGTTTGCTGAGAGAGCAGAAAGCCTTTTGCTTTCCTTAAAGCAGCGTTTTCCTGGTCTCCCTCAAACAGCCTTGGATATGAGCAAAATCCAATACAACAAGGTTTGCATTCATTATTATTAGGTTAAAACACCATTTTAGTCCTTGAAAGTGTAAAGCACATTAGTCTCTAGAACTAAGGAAATTCATAACAAGTCTTTAAGATGTTAAAAAAGTTGTTAAACTTAACTAAATATTATCATCTTAATCATTAAACATATATTAATAGTATCACTTAAATCACCTGACTTTTTGAATATTGGACTAAAGTGATTGACAGATTGCACTTTCAATTACTTTTTTTTTTTTTTAACTTCGACTAATATACAACACTATACACTTTCAAGGACAGGAATGGTGTTTTACCTTTATTTTTATTTTTGAGCCATAAAGTCCATTGTTTCTTGAATGTCTTAGACCTTGATCTTAGTCCTTCAAATTTTATGTTGTCTAGGATGTTGGCAAAGCCATCCTGGAGAGCTACTCTCGAGTTCTAGAGAGTTTGGCATTTAACCTGGTAGCGCGAATTGATGATGTGCTCTATGTAGACGACTTGACCAAAAATTCAGATAAAATCTCATCTCTCTCAAAAGTTGGTGTTGTTACTCACAAGAGTATATCAGTTCCACACTCAGTGCCTGTCCCAGGCACTCCATACAAATCGGCTTTCGGCACGCCAACCCTTTCTCCAGCACATGGGATTAGTAGTCCTGCCAAGGGTGGGAAGTCCCCGCTCATCAATTACAGCAACCTTCCCCAAAGAGGGTCAGGGGTCAAGAAGTCTTTGACTGATTTTCTTAGCATTGATCCAAAAGGGAAGGACAGTGACACTTCAATTGAGAAACAAGATTCAGAATCAAATGTACTTGATGAAGTGACAACATGTGAAACAGATGTCGAGTCCAGTGCCTGCACAGAAGGTGCTGCCAGTCCAAGTATCTTGGACTGGAAATGGCATGTGTGAGGCTATTCATCTTTTATAGCCGAGGCATTTCTCAACTGGCCTTTTTTATTTTCACATCTTTGAGTTTTTGTATCATTGTATGTATATGAAATATGTAGAAGGTTCATAGTTAAGAGTGGATAGTGCTTTTTGTTATTTACTTATGGTAGTAATGTAATGCCTCTAAGAGAGGTATTCTATATTATGTTCATTCCCACTAACTCAGCTTCACTAAACCACTTTGAACTTCGAAGGATACAAAAAGAATAAAAGATACGAAGTTGTAGTTGAACTACCTTTTCAGGTTAGAAAATTTGTGAGAAATAAAGAAAAACTTCAAATGCCAACGGAAAGTGGGAATCATAGTGCTTGCATTCATGCGGTGATTTAATAAGTAATCAACGGAAAAAGTGGGGCATTCCGAGAATTGAACTCGGGACCTCTCGCACCCTAAGCGAGAATCATACCACTAGACCAAATGCCCTTTGTTATTTGGGATGCCAGAGATATATTTTTATATTATAGCTTCAAATTGTCTCTATAAGAAAGTCCTAGCCGGTGCTCTTTTAAGAATATTTTATTGAACATTTACAAAATTTCTAGCTTAGGCATGGAGTCGAGTGGATGTATCATTTTAACCCAAAATGAGCCAACTTGATGGTATGAGGATTTGTTGAGTATCAAATAAAAAATCCTAGGATATCTTTTGATTAAAAAAAAATTCTAGTCGGTGCTCTTTTAAGAATATTTTATGAACATATACAAGTAGGAGTTTTCTAAAAGATCACTTTCATTTAAAAAACATAAAATAAAATTATTAATTGACGTTATTCATTCAATTCATAATTTTAAAGTTACAAATTCATTCGCACCGCGAATGTCAAAATTGCGGACAGGATGCAATTACAGCTGTAGTTGCAAAAGACCTACCTATTATGAAAGCACCATACATACATTTGCTTCATGCATCTATACTGAAAATGTATCCAGAAAATATTTCACTGAAGTGCACCTATGAAGGATTCAAGTGTTGAAAAAAATTATGAAAATTTAATTTATATATATATATATATATATATATATATATATATAGGGGCAATTCCCCCACAAGCAATTTTTTTACTTGAAAAAACTTTAATGAAAAACAATTTGCCTCCCAAAAAAATAGTGTTGCCCTACTAAACAAATGAAGGCAATTGGAGATTGCATATGAAATTATGTATTTTGTAAAAAAAAAACAAAATATTTTGGATTATTTTTTTGGTCTCACTAAACAAATTTTTTAATTCGTCACTGTGTATATATACATATATATAGATATAGAAGTCTCTATAAGAGAGAAATGTAAAAGCCCTGTTTCTTATAATGAAGTAGAAATGGATATTGCCTTCTTTAAATTAAGAAGGAAACGAAATTGCATATTATTTCTGTTTGTAGACAATATAGGTAATGATTTATAATTTTTATATTAGCTTTATTAATATGGAAAAAGTATGTTCTTGATTTTAATTTACTGAGTTACATCTTATATGTTTTGTTATACTTAATGAACTTTATACTTATCTAAACTTATGTTATGCACGTATTATATTCGATATATTTAAAAAATGATATCACTATATTATATACTTATCGGATTTCATATTCATACCATATTTATGCATCCATCATAGCCTTCCAAACGGCAATACTATGATCAAAATTGTTTTTCTGAAATGTAATTCAAATTCAAGAAGATCTAATTTAGTTAATTAAGCATATATATATATATATATATGAGTTATTGTAAACACTTTATGTTTCATTCATGCAAAAAGAAAATCATCATTCGCATTAAACATTTGCGTAATATTTGTGCTTATTCTCAGTGAGTCACATTTGTATCAAGATGCATGATAGTTTGAATGTATTTTATAGTACTTTTAAGCTATAAATAAGGTAAGTATTTTGATTTGTTATGTTACTCCACAGAGTGTAGTGTAACTAGCGTTAGCTATTGTGTTGACGGCCGGTGGTAGTTGGCATATAAAGTTGGTCACAACACAAGTTTTTAAAATGTTTATTGGTGCTGCACTTGATTGAGGAGATGAGGTGGCATCACAACATTGCTGTCTTAATTTACACACTGTGGATAATGCTACATTTGGAAGTAAGAAAAACAAAAAGAATTGTGTTGGCAAAGACACACCTACCTTGATTGGACAAATAAGTGGAGCAAAATTGTGTTTACACCTGCTTTATGTTCCTAAGTGGTGCAATAATAAAACTCACCCTTTGTCCTAGTGCAAGCTCCATTAATCAGAGGGTGACAAGGCCAAGCACTTTTTTGGAGCATGTTAGGCTATAAAACCCCATGAGAGCCAAAGGGGTTATTGCATTGTGAAATCAACAGAGAAACATTTCACTAATAGAGAGACATAAGCATAATATTGAGAAATAATGGAGGGTTGTACTTATTGTGTGAAGTTGCTATGCCTTGTTGGGTTTGTGGTGCTTGTGAGTACTATTGCAGGGGTGGAGAGTGCTGGTGAATGTGGGAAATCTACCACCCCAGATAATGAGGCTTATAAGCTTGCACCATGTGCCTCAGCAGCACAAGATGAGAATGCTAGTGTTTCTCAGAGTTGCTGTGCTCAGGTGAAGAAAATTGGGCAGAACCCAAGCTGCCTCTGTGCAGTTCTGCTCTCCAACACAGCCAAAATGGCTGGTGTCAACCCTCAAGTTGCTGTCACCATCCCCAAGCGTTGCAACCTGGCTAATCGCCCTGTTGGTTACAAGTGTGGACGTAAGTTTGATTACGTACCCCTTCTTTATATATAAGGGAGTTACTTAAGTAACACTACTACTTTGCTAAAACAAGACTATTAAATGAACATAATTAAAAGTGTATATTCTAATCAATAATTACACATACTCTATAACTTCTATAGTGTATCTTCTCTCACTTTAGAAGTGTTATATCTATCAATGAGGTGTCGTTATGACCCCGCTTTAGCGGGAACAATAAATACAAAGGTAATAAGAAATGAAGTATGCTTGGTAGAATAGAAAAATATGAGAGGAAATAAACCATAACAAGTTTATGAATGATTTTGGCTTATCATGGTTCAAAAGTAGAAAAATGCTATGGTTTTCTTTCTATTTATTTTTTATTTTTTTTAAAACCAAACAATGTTATTTTCACTCTTTTATTTATTTTTTACCCATCATATTTCTCACCTATTTTTTCTTCTTATTATCAAACACACCCTAAAAGAGATTGAATGGAGCCAAATTATTTAGTGAAGATAAATATATAATTACATCAAATAACAAATAATATATTAAAAGAATAATGCTAGTCACACAACAATTTTTCCAATAAGGAGAGAAACAGAAAGAGAACAGAGAAAAATATAGAATAAGATGGAGGATATAGAGAGACAGAAAATATAATGAACATTTTATGAATAAAAACATCACCGGTATTAAACAGGGTTTCAAATAATTTATTGTTAATATTCCTCTTCATTTATTTGCCAGATGTGTTTTGTTTTTTGTTTTTTTTTTTATCTTGCAATATGCTAATTCTCATATAAAATGGTACTTTTTTGCAGCTTACACTCTGCCTTGAAAGAGTTGAGGTTGTTGCTGAAAACAAAGATGACAGGGCGTAAGTGCACTATGGCTGTTGGCTACTACAAACTGTGACTACATGTTTGTTGTATCGTCTTGTAACTTTCTAGTGAATAAGAGCTAGCAGCTCACTAGTGTACCCTATAATAAAACATGTACTTTCGGTGTTTCATGTGCCTACTCAAACATTTAACTGTTTTAAGTTTTAACAAAATCTTTTGATCATCGTTACCAAATTAAGTTTGTTATAATATTTAATATTATCTATTAATGACTTATTAATTCTAAATAAACAAAAAAAATCTTTTGATGATTTGACGGAGAAGAATCTAATACTAAGAGAGTTAAAATCCGAACTTTTTAGGTCAGACACGGGTGATACACTGAAAAAGTTTAATAGCTTATAGTACATAAAAATGGAATCTATTTTCCCCCCTAATCACTTTCTTGGAATGGAAGAATATTAAAAGGAGAGTTTGGGCTTATATCTCAACGATGAGTTTGGGCTTATTCTATATTGAAATTACAATGACACTGACACAGTAAAATGTTAGTTATATACATTATGAGTTATTTTATCCAACAAGTTTAGCACAACTGATTAAATAAAATGCGTAAATTATAAATTTTAGATGTCTTTTTATTTTTATTTTTATGAATAAAAATAATAATAAATTATTATTAAATTTAATTGTGGTACTTTGGTATCCTATCAAGAATTAAATATGGTAACATTTTGAAGAGGGTAGAAGGAAAAAGAATCTTCTAAACGACCAGAGACAGTGACCGCTAGAGGTCATGTTCCAACATCGATGGATAAGGATGGACGATGAATTTATGTTTTGGACAGAATACATTAACTGAGACTCAATAATATTATTTTGGAACCGAATTGTTGCTCTACATAAATATGCGTGCTAGGTGGTGGACCATGCCCCCACCTTAGGGGTGTTTTAACTTGTAGCAGTGCGTGGCATTTTCTTGCCTTCCATGGAGTACAAAGATGGTTCATGAACCAATAATTAACTATGGCTTTCGATTCTTTTCATGAGTACTTTATTATTCCCAGTACTGCAATATCTACTACCCATCAATGTGCAGCAACAATGACTTTAGATTAAGAATCTATCACGGTGGCATAAACTGAAGAATGTATACATTAGCATGACTTAATCACGTGAAAAAAGGAAATGCAAATGACATAGTTCTTCGATAGGTGGGATGATTTGGTCAGTGTGAATTTTCAAGTTAAAAATTTTAAAAACCATTTCGGGTGCGTATTTTTTGGTAATATGTTATTGTTGCAAATTATCTGTTAGAGAACCTCTGATCATTTTTATTAAAATCTTTCCTCTTAACCTTGTTTTTTTATTCACAGGACTCATTTCAAAATTTCTAGTTCAGTTTCACTTCAACTAACCACTTGTTAGTTATTCACTTGTTAGTTATTTGAAGTTTGAAGTGCGTATAACAATTAACTAGTGTGATACTTGTCTTTCATGCACAATGAATATGGACCTTTAGATGTAGTAATTAAACAAATACATGAAAAAGTTAATGGGCTAAAATGCACTGACTATTTATTTCACGTCTCAGTCCATAGTAAACCGGATTCGGTCCAATTAGATTGTTCACACACTCACGTAATCAACAAATTGAATCCGTTGAACAAAGATCAAACAACTAAAATCTCATAAAAGTTTAAAGTCTGATTTACCCAAACGAGTTGTTCAATCTTTAATTTGATCTGACTGTTCTAATATGCTGACTGTGCATACGTGAAAATTCCAAACTACAACAAGTCTTTAACACTTCCTTTTTCAGGTTTGGCTCTTTTAAAGTAGGAAATGAGGAAATCCACTTTACAGAATGAAATGTACACACAATGATTTGTTAAAAATAAAAATAAAAACTTGTGATAAAATAAAATACATATACATATATATAAGAATTAGCAAAATCTAAAATTAATTAGAATCTCAACTATTAATTTTTTAATTAATGATTATTATTCTCAGACTTCACTTTAGTAGAACCAATTCCTCCCTTACAGTCACTGATGAAGTGTCACATATCTGCCCTCTTACTTTCTATATCTTCTCTCCATCATGAAATATGACATTTTTGGAAGGGTGGAAAAGAGGGAGTAAAAAAATTGATGTAAAAATATCAGCCTGCCAAAATATACTGCCAGCAAGCACAAAAAACCATGCTAAGCTTCTTGGTCAGAAAAAGAAGATAAAATCAAAACCAAAAATAAACTTGTAGTTGTAAGCAGTAAAGGGTACTTCACTCATAAAGTAAACTAGTACTACAGTTCAGCCACATCACTCATAAGTGCAAGCTGATGATACATGTGCATAGTCATAAATGATCATTTCTCACTAATCACATCTGAAATACTAAGTAGAGGGGAAACCAGTAAAAGAGGGTTTCTCCCATATAAGTAAAAGTAAAAACTTGAAAGCCTCAGCCACATAATAATAGAGTAGCTGATGATGCATATAATTCCTATACCATACCATACCATACAACTCTTACATTACCACTGATTCGAATACTATACTCTTTACAGGTAAATGAAAAGAAATGCGTATGACTAACTATAGGTTCATATTGTGATTCTGTTGTTTGGATGGAGAAAGCAACTAGCCATCCACAACGTTCTCACTATTCATAACTTGTTCATGCAACAAAAGATGGACTATACTGTTAAACTATCCTCCTATTTACCTGCACAAATGCATGCAACTGATTAATAACAAATTATAAAATCAAAAGATGTAACATGGAAAACAGGAAACATGATTAGCAGTGCAGAAACATGGTCAAATGTATATGGAATTAAATGTACATGTTCAAAATGGATAAGGTCCTTGTAACCCCTCTCCTTTTGACTTTTTTCCTTATGATTTCTATGTTATGCAATTGTTGAAGAGGGTAGGCTGCCTATTTACATATCTTCACTCAAGTTTTCCTAAAATTCATGATTATAAAAAAACTGACAAATTTAGGAGAATTAACACAATTTAATTTATAAATCTACACACTATGCCTAAATCACAATGGAACATTAACAATTTACTGGATTTGCATGAAATATACTCCACCCTAAATATATTACTGAATCACACAATTAGTGTATTTCATGACACTTATCACCTATGGAGGTAATTGTCTCCTTCCCTTTATTCTCTCTCCCCTGAATTGGAGGGTAGGATGAGGTAATTCCATGTTGGTTCTTCTAGTTTCTGATTTGGCCTAGTTGATTTCAAACCCTCTTCATAATCCTTTTTTTCATTTTCCAAAGGCTTCTTAGATTTCAAATAAACTATACCTAAGAGGTAAAAGTTGAAGGGAAGGAATATTAATCAGATATCTAGAGTACCATTTGGCTAAGGCTATAAGAAACTTGTATACCTTAAGGAGCATATCCTTTGGCAAGTGTGATCTTAATAATAGGGACCCCCTGTGGATAGACAGTTGCACAAGACAGAAAGTGAATGAGAAACTTGTGACAGAAGACTAGACCAGTAGAAACCAATTGCAAAATTTACACTACAAATCTCTTAGATAGGTATATATGTCTTACCTTGCCACAGGTTACTTCCTAAATCATCTTCAACCCCATCTTTCTTGTACAGCTAAATAAAAAAATCATGTTAGGTGTTGCTAGTAGTATGAAAAAGTATCAACCAAATAAAATACAATAAACCCAAATAACAACTAATCATTCTTGTATATATATATATATGAATTTGTCTTGAATTCTATACAGGGCTCAGTTTAACATGATCATCCAGCTTTAAAGAAATTTGGTCTCCGCAAATTTCTATCGAGTAACTCATCTTTCCAATGAAAAAATATTTACATTTGATTTGAAATAGCAAAGCTTACAGTATAAATCAGCCCAATGAATGCTTTCAATCACACACATCTACTATGGTCTTTTGGTAGTATGGTTTTGAAATAACTAAAGTATAACTATAAAGAATAATAAATGTAATCACCAAAGAGTTGTATCCTGAATCTTGTGTACTCTTAGGACAAGAATATATGTCCTGGCCACCATAATGGATTGATGAGCTAAGTTGACATGGTTGAAGTCTTTGTTCCTGATATATAGAACTCATATCCTTTTGTGCTGTGTTCTGAGTTTCACCATGATTTCCCATGCTGATGTAATCTGTATTAATAGAAAAGAAAAATTGAAAAGCAATACTATTTGTTTCTCAACAGACTGATTGTTAGCAATCCTACCAATTAGGAGCACACTAGCAGACCGAGAGTACCCTCAAGAGGTCCATACACCTCATTGACTACGTTTAGTCCCAGCTCAGTAAAAGGACAAGGCAACAGAATATTCTCACTGCCTTATCAACCAATTCTGTCATAACAACCCATCCACTAATTCTGTTATTCCTTTATTTTTCAGTGTTATTGCAGCTGGCCAATGTTTGGCAACAGCACTTCCTTTGCTTGTAATCTTCTATAAATATCGTTCAGGCAATGGAATAAAACAGAATTGTTATCCTCATCATTCCTTTACTTCTTGGAATTAGCTTAGTAGTCTAACAATGATCTAAAGCTATTGAAGAATTAAATTATTGAACATATATCCATTAAATATCATTTCATCTGTATAGGGCTTTGCAAGTATCTTAACTAATAACTAGTTAAATTTTATTTAAAAAAAAATTATTGACAAGAATTCTTAATATAACTGACCCTCAGGACTCTGCAATGTATAGTAATTCGGGGAATTATATCAAGGACACACTAAGGCTGCAATATGCATATAACTGAGACATAATAAAGGAAACGTCTGAACAAAGTATTTTCTTTTTGTGTTACAATGGTTGCACCGATATTTGAACCTATGAACTCATGCATGCTACTTCAAAACCCCCACCACTAGACGAACCTAGTGGTTCACAAGGGCAGTATATAATAGAACATAACTGAGACATAATCTTACATTTTTAATCATTGCCAAAAATTTATAGAAACGTAACAAAACTTGAAAGTTGTAAGCAAGGTTTTAAAAAAGGTCTGCAACCGCGATTTTGACGGCAACATCAAGATTTGTTGCAATATTGAGGAACGCGACAAAACCACAAATGCAACTGCAATTTAAAACTTTGCGTGTCAGAAGAGTGTCTAAAAACAGAGTACACTAACCAAATTTGTAGTTCCACCCCTCACTGGAACTTTTTCCACTCACTTCGGAGCACAGAGAACCTCTCCCTAACACCTGAATCATCACAACCAAGAAAAACCTCAGAGCTGTTTCAACATACGTCCATATGCAATGATGATGATGAAACGGCAATATGACGAAGATGCTCACTGTTTGTTTCTTTTGTACATAAATTAAACTCGCTGAAAAGCTGAAATTGGATTTGCTAAATGACACATGAAGCATTAAATCACAGACCGTTAGCAGCAGAACAACAAAGCCAGTAAAAACACAAAACAGAAACTTTCATGTAAAACATGAAATGCACATAACAAACACAGAGATTAAACTGAATTGAACTATGAAAAATCAAACCAAACAAACATCACACCTTAGGCGGTGGAGGAAACATAGATTCAAAAATCCCAGAAGCAGAAGATTTCTGGAACTGGTTAGACCCAAAGAGCTCAGAAGTGAAAGAAGAAGAAGAACCCATTTTTTTCCTTCCTTCCATTTTTCTACTACCACCACACCCTTTAACAATCTCTGCCTCAACCCTTCAAACAAGCTAAAATTTTTACCAACCCCACAAAGAAACACCAAATACCGCCTAAGAACAACCTTAATAAGAGTAAAGAAAAAAATAAAATAAAGGAACCCAATTGAGGTTTTTCTCTTTTCCTAGGAAACAAACAGAGCAAACAGAACAGAGCAAGGGAAGATAGGGACACGTGAAACGATGGTGGCTAAAGAAACGCGGAGAGAGATAAAAATGTTGTAAATGAAACGGTTGCTCTACCCATTTATTTATAATTGGAAAATTAAGGAGTAGGTGAAAATTTTCATACAAAAAATTTAATTTTTTTGAATTTGTTTATTTTCTCTTGTTAGAAATTCAGAGAAAACAGAGCAGAGTGTCACTCTCTCTGTTTGATCATCTTCTATACCCTGTATCCCACGTGGACAGGTTAAACAGACTAGTGCCATGTAGATAGATTAGACAGATTAGTGCCACGTGGACTATAGCAACCCTACCCTTTTGTCCAATGCTTTGAGGGGACGTTTGGTTTTGAACCCATGTTCAAGTCTGGGTCAATCAATTTATGAGTATTGATAATGATTTGTTTAAATGTTAAATTATTTAAATATCACCTTAGCAGATTAAGAATCAATTTAAAATATTAAGTTATATGTTTTTTATTGTAAAATATTAAGTTATATCTAAAAATAATGTACTAATACATAATTTGGAAAATTAGTTTTGTTTAAAATAACGTACTAGATATTGCAGGTCCATTTGGTTTAGGTTTAGTGAAAATAATTTTATATATGTTTTCATCTTGTAACTCATTTTCTTGTTTAGAAAGACAAAAAAATAAATTATTTTCTTTTATAAAAGATTTAATTAAAATCATAATAAAAAAAGACATGATTTAACCTTAAAAATTAATAAATAAATTAATGTAAGTAATTCAATAGTTTGTCAAATTAAGCTATTTCTAATAAAATCATCATAAAGAGGACATAATTAAACAGAGAAGCTTCTATATTGAATTAAATTTTTACTTTTATGGTTGAAATAAAAAGTTTTACTAACACTAGTATAAAGTCATGGCCACCTAAATCCGGATGCAAGGCTTCAGATTCTAGTCCATCGTGACCCTGACTTCGGTATGATATTTGTAAGGGTGGTGCACCCTATTGCTAACCTAAGCTAGATTGTAGTTTAAAGTATCTTTTGTGGCATGTAAAGTTAGAAAGGAAAGGTTAGTAAAAAATTTATCTCTACATATACTAGGCATATGAATTGGTCTCCTTGTGACATGATTCGGGTCAATGTTGATGTGATGTCCATCTTAGCTTAGGTATCCTTATTTGAATTTAATTCCATCATAACTCGACTGTGAAACCGTAGGCCGTAGGGGCTTAAAGCCAGTGGCATGTAAAGTAAAAAAGGAATGGCTAGTAAAATTTTTACCTCTACGTGTGCTAGGAATAGGAATTGGTTGGAGGGTACGTAGAAATTTTGTCATGTCATGGCCCTCAATGCATATACTCAAATCTTTGCCTATAAATAGCAAGTCATTTTTCTCATTTGTGCATTCCATTTTCAGAGAGAAAGATTTATAATAGTGTCCTCTTATTGTATAATTGTATTATCCTATTAAGAGATATTGTAATAATTTTCTCCTTATATTTATAGAGGTTATAATTTTTCTTCCACCTGATAAAAGTATTTCTGTGATCTTGCTTATGATGTCTTCCTCATAAGTTAAGAGTTTTTTACATTAAAATATTAGTTTTTTGCTCATTTTTATTTATAATTATAAGATATTATTTTATTACTCTTGTACTTACTGCTTGTGGTGGTTTGAACATTGATGGCAGCATGGCATCTAAGATACATGATCAGGGATAATATTTAGCTTTTGACCCCATGAGCAAGAGAACATTGCACCCCATTGTGAGCCCAAAGGCTTTTGAAGCCTCCACTCTCATTTGATCATGTTGTTCTAAGTCATTTATCTTAACTCAAAATTCTTATTCCAATAAGAAAATTATCACCAAGGCTAATTATAAGATCAGTCAGAATCAAATTAAATAACTAAATAAAAAAATAATATTGAATTGATTGATCACAAGACACATATATGCCACAAAAAGGAGACATTAAATTACGCAAGAAGAAATTAATATCATTTCAAGAAAATAAAATCACTTTTATATAGTAAAAAAAGTGAATATTAAAGTATATTTTATTTTATATGTAACCAGGTTTGATTTTCAAAATAATGACGTGAGTCCATTCTTTCTTGACTTTACTTTTATAGGGATTGGATTTATTGGCTCCTTTTGGATGCATAGCATAGGCATATGTTTTGGGAAGGACGTACTATAGGAGTTAGAGGAAAACCTCACCTAATCTCACCTTATGCCATGTGAATGTGACCTTATCCTTTTATCTTGTTGGACCCAAATTGGGTGAGCCTTCTTTGCTCTTCTAAGATACCACCTTAAAATAGCTAAGATTTGTTGCTGTCGTATTAAGTCATAGAATAGGAAAAGGGAAATGGAATGACGTACAATTGGAGAAGGGAAGCCTTTCGGACGAATTGAATAGACAAGGACAACAAGTCTAAAGTAGGCATTCGAAAAAGGCACACCGATAAAGCTAGACGAACGATAACATGTTTGCACAATGATAAATATAGCCTTACTTAAATCGATATTTTTGTACTCTTTTTTATGTTCTTATACAATTATAAATATTGTTCCACATTTATATCAATGTTAGTGTTTACAAACAAAGTGTTAGTCTAAGTGGTATTACATTTGATTATTTTAAGTAAGATCGTAAGTTTGAATTTTGTAGATGAAAAATATGATTAAGAGAAAAGATCATAATAAAAGTGACTAGTTAGATTTTTCGATGGAAATTAATCATCAATAAAATTGGTGAATATTTTACACTAATATTATGTATAAAAAATATGAACATTATTGTTTAATTTTTAGCATGAGGAAAGATAAAATGAGATTTTTTTCCTTTTGTATTTTGTGGACCTTTAAGACTTAAAGGTGATCAAAGCATGTTAACAATTGACAAATAAACACATTTAGATCAAAACTCAAAAGTGGAAGCATAATAAAAAACTAACCTCCAACCATTGCAAGCTCCAACGTACATACACCTCAAACGGTTTTGGTTTTTCTAAACCTGCATTGACTCAACACGATAGTGTTTCATTTTCTGAAAGAGCAATAGGCTTGGTGAGTGTGACCCAAAATAGTGAACAAAGCTTCTTATATAGAACTCTTCCTATCATGGAGTTCAAAGCATGGAGGGGTTAGTGGGAACCACAAAATCCGCACATGATCTCATTTAGAATGTTAGTATTGATAATAAGTCTGAATTAAGGTTGAAAAATGGACCAAATTCAGAAACAAACTCTCAGATAACTCTTTCCACTCACTTTGAATGTAAAACATGGCATATATTTTTTTCCTTGAATATTAGAAATAACCAACAACCAACATTCTCCCACTTGCTCCATTTATCCCATCATCAATCATAACAAGAAACCAAATATATGAATTATAGTGATAGGTCCTCTAATAGTTAATATTATATCTCATGTATTATAATATATCAAGCCTTTCAACACTAGTTCTTAACTTAATGAATAAATCACTTGTTTATTCTAGGTCAAAACTAAATGATATTTCTCAAGATGAATAAATATGTGCACAAAATAAATGTGAAAACATCAAACTGAATAAGAGTTTCATTAAAACAATAATTGTACATACAACAAATATCACATCATGGAACTAAGTCTTATTCGTACTACATGATCCTTAAAAATCTTTGGTGGCATGCCTTTAGTTAAAGGATCAACTATCATCAACTTAGTACTAACGTGTTCAATGACCACTTTATATTCTTTAGCACATTCTCTTATGGCTAAATATTTAATGTCGATGGGCTTACTTCAACTTCCATTTTTGTTGTTCTTAGCCATAAACACCATAGTAGCATTGTCACAGTACAACTTCAACAACCTAGAAATAGAGTCTACAACTCTAAGCCCAAATACAAAACTCTTCGACCATACATCATGCGAGGTAGCCTTAAAACAAGAAACAAACTCAGCCTCCATAGTGGAAGTAGCATTCAAGGACTGCTTTGCACTTCTCCAAGATACAACTCCACCAGCTAGTATAAAAACATAACCAAAAGTAGATCTCCTGATATCACTGTAGCCAAAAAAGTTTGAATCAAAATAGCCAATCACCTCCAAATCATTAGTTTGTCTATACATGAGCATGTAGTCTTTTGTTCCTTCAAGATATCTCATTATCTTCTTTGCAGCTTTCCAGTGGTCAATACTTGGATTATTCTGATATCTTTCCAAAATTCCAACAACAAATGCAATGTCAGGACTGGTGCAAACCTGAGCATACATAAGGCTTCAAATAGCTGAAGCATATGGAATATTTTTTATGTGTTCCCGCTCAAGATTATTTTTCGAGCACTAACTCAATTTAAGTCTATCACCCTTCACAATGGGAGCCACACTCGGTGAATAATTTTTCATGTTAAACCTCTCTAAAATTTTGTTGATATAGGTCTCTTGAGACAAACCCAAAATGCATTTTTTTATGTGTTCATCTTTCTCTAAGGATCTTAATGCCTATGACATATGATGCCTCACCCATATCCTTCATATCAAAGTTCTCCAAGAAAAATTGTTTCACCTCATATAGCATACCCTTATCATTAGCCATAAGCAAAATATTATTCACGTATAAAACAAGAAAAAAAAAATCTTACTCCTACTAACTTTCTGGTATATACACTAATCCATGACATTCTCTTCAAAACCGAATGAAGATATGACCACATGAAATTTTAAATACCACTGACGAGAAGTTTGTTTCAATTCATATATGGATTTATTAAGTTTATAGACTAAGTGCTCACAATCACTAGAGAAGAATCCTTTAGGTTGTTTCATGTAACCTCTTCATCTAGATCACCATTGAGGAATATTGTTTTCACATCCATTTGCTGTAACTCAAGGTCAAAATGAGCTACTAATGCCATAATTACTCGAAGAGAATTTTTCTTAGATAGGGAGAGAAGGTCTCCTTGCAATCGATTCCTTGTCTTTGAGTGAATCCTTTGGCAACAAGTCTTGCCTTGTGTCTTTTAAGGTTGCCTTGTGAGTCTTTCTTTGATTTAAAGACCCACCTACATCTAATAGCTTTTACACCATTAGGCAACTCAACGAGATCCCATACTTGGTTAGATGCCATGGAATCCATCTAACCTTTCATAGCATTATACCATAAATTTGATTCCTTAGAACTCATGGCTTGTGAAAATGTTTCAGGATCATTTTCAGCTCCAATGTTACAGTCTGATTCTTGCAAATACACTTGATAATCACTAGGAATTGCTAACCTTTTGGCTCCACTAGATCTTCTTAATGCTGCCTCATTATCTTGTTGAGGAACTTATTGTTCAATCGATTGTTTAATAGGTTGTTCAACATTGACTTGTTGTTCCTTGTTAATAGCTTGATCTACATGATCATCTTTTGCAACTTGTGGAACTTCAATTATTGATTTTCTAACACCCACTTGAACTTGAGGGGCATGAATGACTACCAATCTGTCACGTGATCCAGTGGGTTGAGCCTCATAGTGACCTTTTTCAAAAGCATTGTCTTGAAATCAATCACTCCCACTGATCAAGTCATTTTCAAAAAAAATTTCATTTCTTGATTCCACAATTCTAGTGTCGTAAGATGGACAATAAAACCTATAATCATTAGACTTTTTAGCATATCCAATGAAATATCCACTAATAGTCCTCAGGTCTAGTTTATTCTCTTGTAGGTTATAAATTCTCACTTCAGGCAGGCATCCCCAAACACGTATATGTCGCAAATTAGGTTTCCAACCTTTGAATAACTCAAAAGGTGTCTTTGAGACAACCTTGGTCAGAACTCTATTTAATATATACACAATTGTCGTAAGTGCTTCAATCCACAAGAATTGAGGAAGTTTTGTATTACTGCTCATACTTTTGACCATGTCCATTAAAGTTTGATTTCTTCTTTCTGCTACACCATTATAATATGGAGAACTGGGCATAATGTATTGGGCAACAATCTCATGTTCTTGAAGAAATTTCGCAAATGGACCAAGTGTTTGTCCACTCTCTGTGTATCTACCATAGCACTTTCCACCTTTATCTGATCTCACAATCTTAATTTGTTTTTCACATTGTTTCTCTACTTCATCCTTAAAAACTTTAAAGGCGTACAAAGCTTCATCCTTAGAATGAAGTAAGTAAAGATACATATATCGTGAGTAATCATTTATGAAGGTGATAAAGTATCTCAGACTACTTGCATCTATGTCTAGACAATAAATATTTGTATGAATAATATCCAATAGGTTTGAACTCTTCTTTGCACCAGTTTTAAACTTGTTAGTTTACTTACCCTTAATGCAATCTAAACAAGTCCCAAAATCAGCAAAGTCTAAAGTACTAAGTACCTCGTCATTTACTAATTGCTTAATTCTCTCAATGGAGATGTGTCTCAATCTCAGGTGCCACAACATAAAGGAATCCTCATTTACAACACATTGTTTTAACCCAACAGAAACATACATAGAATTATAAGCAGTGTCATTTTCTAAATTAATAGAGTAAAGATCATCGTGTAGTTCACCAAAACCAATAATTTCAAATTTATTCAATAAAGAAACCATAATTAGAAAAATTAAAATAAAATCCCAAAAGTGCAAGCCTTGAAATAGAAATAAAGTTCTTAGAAAAACTAGGAACATAAAAAGTCTTTTCTAAATGCAAAATAAAACCACTACTTAAAACTAAACAGCATGTCCCAACGACCTCTACATGTGAACACAACTTGCTTCCTAAATAGATGTATTGCTCACTTCCCGTTGGCTTCCTTAGGTTTTCCATACCCTGCAATGTATTAGAAACATAGATTGTAGAATCAATCCACCAAGTGTTATGGTTAACATTAATCATATAAGATTCATAACAAACAAAAACAAAAGGAGTACTTCTCTTTTCAAGCCAATTCTTAAACTTTTGACAGTCTTTCTTCGTGTGTCCCTTCTTCTTGCAGAAGAAACACTTTGATTTCTTCATCATCATTGGCTGAGCAGAAATCTTTCCCTTGTGATTAACTTGATTCTTCTTATTCTTTTCAAAGGTGGTCAAGTCCACCCTCTCACCCTCTTCCATTAGTAACATTTCCTTCTCTTGAACACACATAGTCAACAACAACTCATTAACAAATCATTTATCCTTATGTGTATTGTGGGAGATCTTAAAGGGGGCATAATGATGAGGCAACATGCACAAAAGGAAATGTACCAGGAAAAAATCTTACATGGTAACCTCCAAGGGTTTCAGTTAAACCACAATGTCCCCTATGTCCATGATGTGATTAGACACTCCACTAATTCTAGTGAGCTTCATGGATGAAAATTGCATTATAAGGGTACTGATAAGGGATTTATCAGATGTCATAAATTTCTCATCTATAGCCTTTAATAAATCCTTGACTTTATCATGCTAATCAATAGAACCCCGAATATTAGCAGGAATGTTGGTTTTTATGAATGCCACAGAAAGACGATTAGACCTCTCCCACTTTTCATAAAGATTAACCGTATTTGGAGTGTTGGTCTCAATAATAGCCGATGGTTCTTCCTTCTTGATAGCATAATCAATGTCCATCCATCCCAAATGAAGAAGAACTTTCTTTTTCCAAACCATATAATTGTCAACCCTTAACTCGGGAATGCTACATTTGATATAAGAAAAATTCATAGATTGAGAAATTGCAAAGTTCAAAAATACATGCTCATCATCACAATTTAAGACTAAATAAATGTCATGTTTCGCCAATGCAAATACCTCCTAATTCATGAATCTAACGACATAAAACTTGCATGTAGGCCAAAGTCCTACTCAATTAGACTCATTTAATAACCTTGTGATAAAACTATCAAGTTATGTTGCTTTCCTTATTTCCTATCGGTAGATTAAGAAATATAATATGATATTTTATCCTAATTAATCATACAAACATAATAAAATTCTTGTGGGTATATTTCATGACATTACATATGATTAATTACAATTAATGTTTCTACGATGGTTCTAAAATTTAAATATAATTCTAATCAATTAAAGATGTTATGGCTACTCTCTAATTCGTTAAAATCATATCCACCATTTAACATTAAATCTTTAAACTGTTCATACAACATATAAATATTCAATATTGCATGCTTAATTAAAGAAGAATAAGTATACAATTTTTTACCAAATAAATATCTAATATGCATTCTGTAAATCCAATAAAAAGATTATATGAATATTGAAAACACACTAATTATATCAAATTGTGAATATGACATAGTGGTGGGCTCACATGCTAGGCACAAAAGGAAATAAGGTTTGTCTTTGGTTAGGACCAAATACCTAGTTTTATTTTTATTTTAAAGAAAAACATGTTAAGAGGTTAAAGGTTGACAAACAACACGTAGTCAACTTCAAACTCAATTACAAGGACTTTAAGGAAACGTGCTTTGGCATTGCACCACATTCACCTTTGTGCTTAGTATCCAAATCACGTTGTATATAACTTTATGCGCGCTTCTTAATTTAAACAAATAAAACGATCAAGTAACTTTCGTTTAAGTCATCTTCAATCTTAAGTCGGGTCATTCTGACCCGTTGCGACTCGCAAGCCCGAATACAAAATCCGACAGTTTCTCAACGATTTTAGCACCAAATACATTGTTTTAAAGCCAGAAAAGGTTAGAAACACTATTTTCATTTAACTTACAATATTAGTTTGAATTAAAAGGTCAAATTCACAATACCCAAAAACTGAAAAATTCAAACTCACAAAGGATAATAAGAACAAGCAAGGCAGAGGCATAAACACGACTTTGATTCCAAATGTAAGACTTAAAGGTGATCAAAACATGTTAATAATTAACAAATAAACACATTTAGATCAAACTGAAAGCGGGAACATAATCGAAAACTAACCTCCATCCATTGCAAACTCCAATGTCCACAGACCCCAAACGATTTTGGCTTCTAAACCTTCACTGACTCAATGGGATGGTGTTTCATTTGCTGAAGGAATAGTAGGCTTAGTGAGTGTGACCCAAAATAGTGAGCAAGGCTTCTTATATAGAACTCTACTCATCATGGGGTTCAAAACATGGAGAGGTTAGTGGGAACCACAAAATCCGCACATGATCTCATTCAGAACGTTAGTATAGATAACGGATCTAAATTAAGGTTGAAAAATGGACCAAATTTAGTAACAAACTTTCATATAACTGTTTTCACTCACTTTAAATTTAAAACCGAGCATACATTTTGTTCCTTGAATATTAGAAAGAACCAACAGAAAGTTCTTTCTTTTGCTCTACTAATCATCCAAACTAATTAACCAAAACTCCTAAAATTTCATATGTTAGGTTGCTATGGAGATATTAAGAATCACATCAATAAATGAAAAAAAAAGTCATTATGAGAATCACATCATCCTTTTGTTTGCACAAACAACTGTTCACCACTGAGGGTGGATATCTGTCTTCCAAATCACTTGTAATGACCCGCGATAAGGTTTATAAATGTTTTGGATAAGAAATGGTGTCATAGGATATACACCTAGTGAATCAAAAGGGACATGAATTGAAACACAGGTTCTGGATAAGGATTTTTTCTTTTCTTTGAATTTGTTGAGATATTTAAATACGGGATAAGCACCATGTATGGGGCCAATTGGTAATAGAAGCAAATTGGGTTCCAAGCACACAAGATAGCTATGACTATGAGAAATGAGACAGTTTATTAAACAAACTCCTAAAAAGACAGATAGCAGTTGATATGGTTTATTAATTAAAGTGTAAGGTTAATAATGAGAAGGGGCCCCCATTGGCATCAATAGCAAATGGTGACAAAATAAAAAGGAAAGATGACATAAGAACGGTCCACATTGAAGGCTGAGCCTCTCGGGCACTAATACACTCATCACTCACTACTAAGGGTCGACCCTTGCTATACGTGCATTTGCCTATCTTCCCACATGGAAGTGTCGCCAATCTTAATATGTAATACGTATACACGCATCATCTTCATTCCTCATGTCTTGTACTATCCAATGATCAGTACTTGACAATTGAACTATATGTACTAGCCAGAGGGAAGGTGGTGGATTTGTGTAAGTGAAGGGAAGCACTTTCGTTTTACGTGCATTTTTATTCTTCTTTTCATGATGAAATCATACAAAGAAAAGAGGCATATTTCGTCCTTTTCATTAGATACATACTGAAGGAGGTTGATACCAAACGAAACTCAAATTAAAGGACGCCAAACTATATGAAAGATTTGACGCATTTAATAATGAAAGTGGATCTCGGTGGTATGTAGATAGAAGTTGGATTTGAAATATTATATAGGCTTAGGATCACTTTTGTTCAGTTATGTTTCCCAATTATTTTGTTTTGGTAGGTTAAAATTTAAAAGTTTTATATTGATTCTTAATATTTTCAAAAAATATAATTTTGGTACTTTTTTCAGTTAAAAACGTTAGTGTTTTGTTAACTTTTAAATTTTAAAATAATTTAATGTCACTTTTTGTCCATTATGTTTCAAAGTTATTCCACTATCTTTTGGTCTTTTATGTATTGATCTTTTATGTTTTTGGTCTTTTATGTTTTTGAAGTTTTTGTTTTGGTCTTTTTTTTCAAATTTTCGTTAGAAACATAGTGTCAGTCAGTGTTTTAAATTTTATAACAGTTAAGTTAACATAGTGACATCTAAAAATTGTCACTATCTTTTATATTAAAAAATAAAAATCACTAAGTAAATAAAGAAAATATGGATCCAAAATCACGAACAACAACAACCTTCACTATCATATTATTATTAGTATTATTCTCTTCATTCAATTTAATCTTTTAATAACGATAATAATTTCATTCACCAATTATTCTAAATAAGGGCCCCTTCTTCTTCTGTCGCTGACCCAAAAAGATCGTTGTCCTGCTCCCACTTCCATCTCGTGACTGTCGCCAACAACAATGCGTTGACAAAGGAGAAGAAGAAGACCGAGCGCCCAATTGTGGGCGAGGTTTGACTGTTCAGGTTAGTCAGAATCATCTTTCAATGAAACACACCGTTTGATCCCTCTTTGTGTTGCTCATCTTTGCCCGACCCCAGTTGTACATGTTAGATGGGAAATCCTCTACTTGTTTAGTCCAATCGTTCGCAACAATGGAGGTTTTGCTCATAGAACTAAAAAAGAGCCACATTGTGACTTCCTCATTTAGATCTGGGTTAATTAGCGAGTTAGGACCATGTTTTTGTCTTTTGTAGAAGACAACTTTTGCTCCGATTTCCCCTATTTTTGTTTCCAATAACTTAGTTGTATGAAAGGTTTTGATTTTCTACCGAGGAGTATAAGAATTTTCGGTGGTTCCAAGGAGATTATGTGTTGACATCGTTCAATCTATGTGGTGTTGTATTTTTTACCTTTTAAGATCTGAAAGAGGTTGGAGAATATGATAATTTTTTTAGTAGTTTATTTTTTAAACAATAAAATAAAGACAATATCGATTTTTAGTCGTAACCATGTAAAGTTAATCATTTTAAAAGGCTTAATGTCACTTTTGGTCCATTATGTTTTGCAGTTGTTTCCCTTTAGTACATTAAGTTTTAAAAGTTTTATTATGGTTCTTTGCATTTTCGAAATGCATCATTTTGGTCCATTTTTAAAATTTAAAATTTAACAGAACACTAACATTTCTAATGGAATATTGAAAAAGGACTCAAACGATGCATTCCAAAAACGCAAAGAACTATAATGAAACTTTTAAAACTTAATGTACCAACATGAAAAAATTGTGAAATATAATAGACCAAAAGTGAGATTAAGCCTATTAAATATTAAAGGTTAGGGAGTTGTCATTGGCCTCACTCCCTTTGTTAATGGCCCCTACCAAGGGGCTGACACTTTGTTTTTATCCCTAAAATTCCCTTCTCACAAAATCATGGTTCTATTGTAGGTCATGCAAAATGGAACCATGATTATGTTGTATTACATTGTTTGCACCCCCTTAACACAATGAAATTGTGTTTCTGTTGTGTTGTGTTCAACAAAATCACAATTTTGTTGTTAAATTTTTTGTCAACCTAAACAACACAACAAAATCAAAATTTTGTTGCTATTTTTTTTTTTGCATCCCTCTTAACACAAAATAATCGTGATCTTGTGGTTTTTCCGTCACCCCAAACAGTACAACAAAATCATGATTTTGTTGTAATGTTTTTTTTTAAATTGAAAACAATTTTAAAAATAAATTTGGTGTTTATACTACAATAATTGTTTGAACACTGCTTTTTTCTAATATGTATTAACTGAACACTCTTTGTTTTTATACACATACCAACCATATCAAACATAAATCATGTTTCCATTGTGTCATTTGAAAGCAAAAAAAAAAAAAAAACAGAATTACAATTTCATTGTATATTTCATCAAAAATACATAGTGAAATCCTGATTTCATTGAATGTTCATTTTTTTAAAGAAATATGGAATCGTGATTCCGTTGAGCACAAAATTGCTAGAGAAAAAAATACCAGATTAGAGGGGCAACATGCAAAAGGGAAGGAGAAGGAAAAAGTTAGGAAGGGTTTAGAAGGGAAGGGTTGGGGGTTGGGGCACAAAGCGGGGTGCCAGAAAAGGTGGGGGGTGTTGGATCAAGTGGCCTCAGAATAATTAAGAAGGGGGGGTTGAATTAATTATTAATGTGTCTTGACTAATTAAAAAACTTATCCTTCTTAATATTACTAGATTCAATTAGGCTTTTAATACTAAGTTAAGAAAGTAAAGATCAGAAACAATAACTTAACCAAAAGTAAAAGCGGCAATTAAAAGTACACAGCGTAAATTAAAGAGTGTAGGGAAGAAGAAGATAAATACAAGATTTATACTGGTTCGGCAACAACCCGTGCCTACATCCAGTCCCCAAGCAACCAACGGTTCTAGAGATTTCTTTCAACCTTGTAAAATCCTTTACAAGCCAAAGATCCACAAGGGATGTACCCTCCCTTGTTCTCTTTGAACAACCAAGTGGATGTACCCTCCACTTGAACTGATCCACAAGAGATGTACTATCTCCTGTTCTCAGTATAACAACCCAAGTAGATGTACCCTCTACTTGTGCCACAAAGGATGTACCCTCCAATGTGTTAGGACAAAGAATTCTTAGGTGGTTAGTCCCTTGAATCTTTGTAAGGGGGATACAAAAGATATCTCAGGCGGTTAGTCCTTTGAAATCTTTTTTATAAAAGGAAAGGGAAAAAGATATCTCAGGCGGTTAGTCCTTTGAAATCTTTTGTCAAGAGGAATAAGGGAAGAAACAAAACAATTCTCAGGCAGTTATTCCTTTGAATCTTTTGACAAGAGAAAGAAGGGAATGAAGAAAAAGAATAGCTCAAGTTTTTGGTCAATGAACTTTTCTTGAAAGAGAAAGTATTGAACAAAAACTCTTAGAAAGATGAAGAGAAATGAATGAAAGAAATCAGTCTTTTTGAATGAAAGGAATCAGTCTTAGTTGTATATGAAATTCGTGCCATGGTAACATATTTCTAATCATTTGATGACTCAAATTAAAGTTTGTGACTTTTGGCAATTTCTTTAAAAACTAGTCACCTGTTAAAAATTGTGACTCTTTTGAAAACTAGTCACTTTAAAAGTCGTGACTTTTGAAAAACTCTTCAGAAATAAGTCACTTTAAGAATTGTGACTTTTTGTAATTTATTTTTCGAAATCAGTCACTGGTAATCGATTACCATTATAGTGTAATCGATTACACATCAAAATATGTGACTCTTCATATTTAAATTTAAAAATCAAAACGTTTAGAAACACAGGTAATCGATTACAAGTATTGTGTAATCGATTATACAAGTTTAAAATGATTTGAAAATGTTTTATCACTAGTTGTGACTCTTGAAATTTGAAATCTAACGTTTTAAAATATTGGTAATCGATTACATGCTCATGGTAATCGATTACAACTTTGTAAATCAGTTTTGAAAACAATGCTGGCTACTGGCAATCGATTACTACCTTCTGGTAATCGATTACTAGAGAGTAAAACTCTTTCGTAAAAGATTTTGTGAAAAATTCTTGTGCTACTCAATGCTTTGAAAAAACTTTTTTAGTACTTATCTTGATTAAGTCTTCTCTTGATTCTTGAATCTTGATCTTGATTGTTCTTGAATCTTGATTATTGAAACTTGATTGAATCTTGAGACTTGAATCTTGATTCTTTGAAACTTGATTCTTGAAGCTTTTTGACTCCTGATTCTTTGGAACTTGCTTAACTCTTGATTCTTTGGCATCATCAAAATAATCTTGGAAGTCATTGCTTCCACAGGGGGCACAAGTAAGAGGAAAGGAAGAAGATGGAGGGTGGAGAATTTTGAAATGAGGGACAGAAGGATCTTTTCACACAAAGGTAGGGACCAATAACAATCCCTTTAATCATAAGGGCCTGTTGAGAAAAAGGTTTGTTGAGGGAAAGGGCAAACACCCCCTGTGGCACTCATAAGGACACTAGGCGACAACATCCATCTGGAGGTCATTCAACTTCTCCTTGATCAAATGAGCTTGCCCAATGCCTCGTGTTGGCTTCCATCTACTGACTACCGGGTTATCCAGAGCACTAGTCCTAGGCTTAAAATAGCCAACAATGGGCAGGTGCACAAACACCCAAGACTGTAAAAAAAACATGGTCAAACAAATTAATTACAATAAGAAAGAAAATAAAAATACAAATAATCATAGTTAAACAATTATTTACTTATCATTACTAACGTCATGTAACCTCCAACCTACTTGGTGGTGTACTAGCTCGCATAAGGCATACTGGTGACAATCATCTAGGTTGATGAGGCAGAGGAGGTAGGCGACATGGACGTGAGTCGATGACTTGTAACAAATATTGTACTGTTGACCAAGTGCAAAAGATAAGTAGTGGCAACCCACAAATATGATCCTGACTAGATGTACTAGTGATATAGGTTTGCCAGCCATGTCAACCTAACCTTGGCACCTACAGTGGTCTCCGCTATAGCCTTTTCCTCTATCGGATGCCAAGACGAGTCATGAGCAGAACCTTTATGACCTTTTTAGTGAAGGTGGAGGAGACATGATCAATAGGTCTGCCTATCATAAGCAGGTGCATGAGATATGGCACATCATTCAAAGTGATGGTCATCTTTTTGATAGGCAGGTGGAAGGACGAGGTCCCCATGGTGCCACCTCTCCACAAGGGCATTCACAAGGCCCTTGTTTGTGACAGGGCACCACGTCATACCTAGGGCTAATAACCCCAACTACAACCCATAAGCCCTCATTGTCGGCTCAGTGGGGAATGGTAATACCTAGCCACTATGGCTAACCAGCTTCATCTCTGGCTGCGACTGTCAGATCCATACATGACCAACACAGTGGTCCCTATAGGATTGGATCAATGACAAATCAACTGGACCTCTTTCAAATGGAGGTCCACTGATTCTAACAGATGCACGTACCACTGCCTATGACTCTGGCTTTGTCGGCCAATGTCATTGGCCGCGTGTTGACGCAGTCAGCCTCCAATGCCTCTCTCCAGCATTCTCCCCTTGATGTGAGGGGCTTAGGTCCTCATTAGAGGGATCACATCCAGCTACGTATGAAGCATGTGTTTGGTCCAAACTATCTAAAATTAATGAAAAAATAGTTAAACGGTTAATAAAAAACTAACAAAAAAGTTAATTATTAAAAATAATAACAAAATAAAAAACTTTTAAGAACCACAACATATTGGCATAACACAAAATGGAATTGTGATTCCGCTATGGTTTTTGGCAAAATCCACAACGAAATCGTGATTTTGTTTGTGTTGTTCAAAACCCCAAAAAAAAAAACACAGAATCACGATTCCATTATAGATCTCTACAGCAGAACCGAGATTCCGTTGATTATAATCCCCCCATACTAGATCAAAGGGGGTGCACAAAAAGGGAGAACAAAAGGGTTAGGAAAGAGAAGGAAAGAATTCGTTTGAGTTGGGGAGGACGAAGGAGAAGGGGGCTACAAGGAAAAATGAAGAAGTGAGATTGAGAAGAAGAGGGAGAGGGGGGGGGGGGGGAATTTTAAAGTTAGAGGAGGACCAATAATAACACCCAATTTCTTATTTTCATATATATATATATATATATATATATATATATGCTTTTGCCCAAAACACATACACTCCTCCTTTGTTTTTTTTTTTAAATCCGGACCTAAAGTATAATCCACAAATGAATTTTAGAATGCAAAATGTTCCCGAAACCAACAGAAATTTAATAAAAATATTGATTAAAATTTTAGAAAAATATTAAAAAAACTCAAATTAATATAAATCATAGAGAAGCAAATTACTTTAAAACTAGATTAAATGTGAAGCTTGAAGGCCTCCATATAATTTGAATGGCACTTGCTGCATGACTTTTAATTGATCCGAAAAATTGTATGGACTAGTAGGAACTTTTGACATACAAATTTTGTGTCACAGTAACTTTTTTTTAGAATATTTACAGCATTTCCTTTTCATTACAAACCAGTTTATTCAGATTTACAAAATTTGAATTAATTAAAATTATTTGGAAGAAATGTTCGTAATAAAATCGCGTCAATAATTTTAAAATGTCATACTACAATATGGAAAATGATTTGGAAGAAATTATTTGGAGTATATGATTGGTGACATATCATCATGGTTATATAAGTGCTTTTTACGAAATCTCTTTAATTGCGTGGTAAGAAAATGAGTTAAATTCAATTATTTTTTTTTATAAACTTTCCTAGATGATTGATGGAATTTCAAATAAGCGCGTTACAATAATTCACTGCTAGAATAAACTTAAAAACCCAAATGATTGCCTCCTCTTCGTAGGTAGTACTAAATTATATCTGATGAAAGGTTGAAATAACTAGCCCTTTTTTTCTTTCAACAACGTGGCCTTGACTCTTGACTATTGCCTTCTTCATTTGAAAATAACTTCAATTTGGTATAAACTTCTAACGGAATCTAAGGTGTGAACTTACGTACCATGCGAAAGCTTACACAAATGGGGCGAGAATGATGTGTACCGTCAGATTTAGTAATAAAAAAAAAGGAATAGTTAGGATTCCTTGATGTCTACCGGTTTGGGGGATATTTGTAAGAAATAAGGTTATTGAAAATGTTTTATTGTTGTAGTGGCCAAATGTTTCTTATTTGTTTCGAGGCGCGGGTTCCATCCGCCTGCAATGCTTTGTTTCTCTCTTTATTTTATTTTAAGGTTGTTTTTGTTAACAAAAAGGGAAGAGGAAAAATTAATTGAAAATAGAAGTAAGTACGGGTCGAACTCACGATACATTGTTGCTCGTGATCATTAACATTAAATTATCACCCTTCAATAACCAATTAAGCAACTATAAATATTTTATAAACGTTATCTAATATGTTTAATTACACTTAAAAATAATTATAAATTATTTGATAAGTTTTAATTTGTTATATATTATGATTATATCTTTAACATTTGAGCATTTAACATTAAGTTAAATATTTTACATACATTATAATTAAGCTTATAATTTGTAAGTACTTACAAAAAAATATGTTATATTGATTTTGGTACCTAATAAATGTGAAATATGAATTAATTTGATAATCAATTTTTAGTTGAAATAAGGAAGAAATTAACATTTTTGTAATTTTTTATTAACAGAAGTCAAAAGAAGAAGAATTCAAGTACTTTAAGAGTGCTTTTGAATAGAGAATTTTAACTGAGAAAAGTAATTTATTAGAGAATTTGAATTTCTGTATTTTAGAATTCATTGTTTGGATGTTTTTCATGAAGAATTTAAAATTTTGAAATTTTAAAACAGAATTTTAAACAACTAAAAATCTGGAATTTTAATTTCCTTCTAAAATGTGAGAAATTGAAATTCTCTTCTTACAGTTTGAGCTCCTAAAATATCGATCGAGTGCGAGCATAGAGGAACACGTATAACTAGCACACCAACCATATCTTCTCTTTTTTTTCATTCATTTTTTTCATCCTCATATTTTTAATTTTTTTTATCCAAATACAAAATTTTGAAAATAAAAGAATTTCAATTGAAGTATTTAAAATTCTTAGAATTTAAAATTTCTCAGAATTTTAAATTTCTCCATCCAAACACACTCTAAAGGAAAATTGGTGCAAAAATTAGAAGAAAAAGTTGGAAGAATTGGACAGTTCACTTAGCACACAATCTAGGCTTAGCGCGTAACCTAGGTTTAGCGCACACTCTTGTTTAACGGGCAAGTTTAGGCTCAGTGCGCACTCAAGGCTTAGTATAAAGAAAGCCCACAGCGAAGCCCAAAGGCGTGCTTAGCGCAAAAGCCTGTGCTAAGCATGAAAAATAAGTTACCTGGAGTCTATATAAGACGGAGGAAGCAGAAGGGAAAGACACATTGAGTCTCAGAGCTATCCAAAGCCTGAGCCTATCCCTTAGGGGAAACCCTCATTCTTTAGCCATTCCTCCCTTTCTTTCTTTTAGTCATCCAACCCCTTCTTCCATCCACATTAGCCCCTGAAGTGTAAAGCCTCTCATGATCATGAGAGGCTAAACTCCCATTGTTCGGAGCCTAGCAGGCCAACACCCTTGTAATATAACTGTTCTTATTATCTATTAAATGCAATTTATGTTTCTATTGCTTCTTTTTTGCTTTTCATCTTTATTGTATGGTCTGATCATCAATGCATCAGTTTTAGGGGTTATACATTAGGAAGTGGTAATTTCTAAAGAATTGGGAAATGACATCTAAACAATTCATTGCTAGGGATAGAGTGACTTTATTTTGCCTCTGCATACATCTTCATGCTTAATGTGATTTACTATTCAATCTTTGCAAAGAGATTTAGGAGAGAGAATAGATAAATTAGGCTCTTCATTGTGAGGGATCATGGTTGAGTGTCTTAGTAGATGTGGATGGAAATTGGGAAAACATTTAATCGAGAAAAAACATTAATATTGAATCAAGGGCAGTTAGGCATGCTAGGCCCCAACATATTTAAATTCTGAAATTATCTTTTGCATTTACTCTTGTTTATTAGTTTACTCTTATCTTTTTAATTTCAAATTCTTTCTTTCTTCTTATCTCTATCACAATTTCTTATCTCTTACTTGAAAATTGGGTATACATCAACTCAAGTACAAAGAAAGTTCCTGTGAACTCAACACTTGGACTTCCATTTTAACTTTACTACTTATGACAAATTGGTACACTTGCCAATGAGTTAACAAGTTTTTGACGCCGTTGTCGGGGACTTTGTCCTTCATACTTGGTTGTTTGCATATTCCAATTTTACAGGAATCAGTTTTTATCTTTTAATTTTTTTTAATTTAAATTTTTTAAAAATAATATATATTTCTTTAAATTTTTTTTATTTACTCTTGTTTATTTATTTACTTTTTTTAAAAAAAATTAAAAAAAAATAGTTTTAGGTTTAATTTTTATTCTGTGATAATCTGTACGGTAGTTGTTTCTTTTGTGTATGCGAGGAAATAATCTTGTTCCTTTGGATCTAGAAATTGAAGGAACCAGCAGAAGGAACAACAATGCAAGAAGAAGGAAAGAACAACATGAGGTGCAGAGTAATCAAGGAGAGAGATGACCTTCATCATCTAAATTATCCTCTCCCTCTCGTGTGACCAATCCATATCCCTTCTTTGAAGAACACATCATGGAAGAAGACCGTCCATAGAGGACGGTCAAGCGGTCAACATCACATATCCACATTCCCTTATCCAGTTGATCCAAGGAAATCTATTCCATGGCCTGTCGAGTGAAGATCCGTACGCACACCTTGCCACATACATCGAGGTCTGCAACACGGTGAAGATAGCAGGAGTGCTATAAGACACCATCCGCTTCAACCTATTCTCTTTCTCCTTGGCCGGTGAAGCAAAAAGATGGCTTCACCCATTCAAGGGGAATAGCCTACGGACTTGGGAAGAGGTGGTGGAGAAGTTCTTGAAGAAGTACTTTCCAGAGTCCAAGACCGCTGAGGGAAAGGTGAAAATCTCATCCTTCTACCAATTCCTTGATGAATCGTTGAGTGAAGCACTTGATCGCTTCCATGAGTTACTCCGGAAGATTCCTACACATGGGTTCAGCGAGCCAGTCCAGCTCAACATCTTCATTGATGGCTTGCGACCCCGTTCCAAGCAGCTCCACGACGCCTCTGCCGGTGGGAAGATTAAATTGAAGACTCCAGAAGAAGCCATGGAGCTAATAGAAAATATGGCAACCAGTGATCACACCATCCTTCGTGATCAAGCCTACACACCCACAAATAAGAGTCTTCTTGAGCTCACTTCTCAAGATGCTATATTGGCTCAAAACAAGCTCCTGGCCAAGACCTTAGAGACCTTCACATCAACTCTGAGTAATCTCTCTTAACAGCTGCATGCAGTGCAACCTTCTCCATCTTCAATCATGCACATTGGGGATGCAACATCTATGGTGGTGCTCATGAGTCAGGCTCATGCATGGCTCACAATGATGCATCTACCAAAGTAAACTACATGGGTAGTCAGAATCATCAAGGATTCCATCAAGGAGGACCATCAGGATTCCATCAGAGAGGAAATTTTTCTTAGGGCCAAGGTTGGAGATCCCATCCAGGGAATAACTTCAACCAAGGAGGTCCATCCCATCAGCCTCCCAACCAAGAGCCCAACCTATATGAGAAAACCACCAAGCTGGAAGAAATGTTGGTGCAGCTCATGCAAGTTACAATGTCACACCAAAAGAGCACTGAGTTAGCAATTAAGAATTTGGAGGTATAGGTGGGCCAATTAGCTAAACAAATGGCCAAAAGACCCACTGGAACCTTTTGGGCCAATACTGAGATGAATCCCAAGGAGGAGTGCAAGGTAATTTTCACTGGGAGGGAAAGTGTTGAAAAGGAAAAGAGAATTAAGGAAGATGTGAGTGATGAGGAAGGAGAAAAGAAAAAGAGAGAAGAGGGAGAAAAAGAAAAAATGTGAGTAAGGATATTGGTGATAAGGTCTCAACCACTAAGACCAAGATCAAGAGCCAGTTAGCTCGAGAGGCTAAAAAGAAGATACTCTCAGTCCCAGTGAAGAATGTTCCATATCCCTTGGTGCCATCCAAGAATGACAAGGAGCGATAATTTGCTCATTTTCTTGACATCTTCAATAAACTGGAGATCACCATTCCCTTTAGAGAGGCTTTACAACAGATGCCTTCATATACCAAATTCCTGAAGGACCTCTTCACAAAGAAAGGGAAATATATCAACAATGAGAGCATATTGGTAGAGGGAAATTACAGTGCAGTGATCCATAGGAAGCTACCACACAAGCTCAAAGATCCAGGAAATATGACCATCCCATGCTCCATTGGAGATGTGTCCGTAGGGAAGGCTCTCATTGACTTAGGAGCAAGCATCAACTTGATGCCTTTGTCCATGTGCCAAAGAATTGGAAATCTAAAGATAGCTCTTACAAGGATGACACTTCAGCTAGCAGATCATTCCATCACAAGACTGTCCCGGGTAGTTGAAGACGTCCTGGTAAAAGTCTGCCAACTCACTTTTCCAGTGGACTTTGTAATCATGGACATTGAAAAAGATGTTGAGATCCCCTTGATTCTGGGTTGACCATTCTTGCTAACTGTGTAGTGTGTTGTGGACATGGGGAATGACAACTTAGAGATGAGTGTGGAGGACCAGAAAGCCACCTTCAACTTGTTTGAGGTGATTGAGCATCCCAATGATAACAATACTTGTTTTAAGGTGGAGGAAATTGAGCAAAAAGCTAACCTTGTTGGGTGACACCTGAATTCTGTGTTTCTAGAAGAAGATGAAGCTAAACCAATTAAGAATCCTTCAGACTCTTCCAGTGTCTGGGGCCAAAACAGGTCAGGGCTCGAGCCACTCTAGACATTCCACCAGCTCTTTCACCAGCGGTCCCTCCTCCAGACGTCTCTCCTCCACTTACCGACCATACTTGTCTTCTCTGTTGGAGCAGCTTCTCCCTATGCTGTATAGCCTCCACCATGGCCAGTACCTACTGATGTAGAGGCTTCACCATCTCTCCATCCAGCAAGCGGTCATGACACTTGAGGCATTCCTAGCCCAGGTCGCTTGGCCAGGAGTCCAACTTCCTTCTATTAAAGGGGGTGACACCTATGGTTTTACTGATGATGACGCCACAGATATCGAAGCTGATGATGATTATGTTGCGGACATCAGTGATGCTCATAGAGCTTGGGATCCTGGGCCCACACAGGATTAAGACCCAGTTTGACCAGGATTTTTTTTCTCTCTTTATTTTTCTTTTCTTTAATTTTTCTTTTTCTTTATTTTAATTTCAGCAATTGATTCAATTATTTTAATTTCATTCATTGAATAAAAAAAATTGCATGATAGAGACATATGAAATTAGTAAGTGGTTGTGACTTATTCTGAATGAATTGATGCATGAGATACATTGTGTACTAATGAGATAATTGTGAAAGTTCTGATTCTTGTGAGCAGACGTTATTGTGAAGTGATGAAGTATGAATCGAAAAACAAGAGTGAAGAGGTTAGCAAGTCTGAACGGAAATCATGGTATGGTAAGCCAAACACTTAATAAATGTCTGATGAGATGTGTGACCTTATAACTGTGAGAGAACGATTGTCCTTAATTTCTTGATTTTGCATGATTCTCAGACTGTTTGAGTACATACATAAGGTGAAAATGATCAAGGCCTTGTTTTGATTTTCTTAGCCACTAAGCCAAAAAGCCAACCTTTTACTAGAATGAATTCCTTGCACCCCATTGAACCTAATATAATAAATTGTTTTTGAAACCTGAGCCAAATGAAATTAATGACCACTTGATCTTATGTTGTAGCAGAGCACAAGTTAAGACAAATTTACCCCTAATTTGGGGGAGGAGGATTTTTGGTCTTGGGTGAAAAAGTTTGTTTCAAGAACATCACTAACAACACAAACTCAAATGTAAAGTGTGATAAGTTGCTACAGTACTGGTTTAATTTTGTATTTTTAAAAAAAACCCTTGTGTTTCAAATAAAGAGCTGATAGCAACTAAGTGCCAAATAAATTTTGTGTGCTGTTAGGAATAGAAGGCAGGAAAGTTGGGGGCTGTGAAATATAAAGTCATGAGTTATCAGAAAAACATGAGGTAGGTGCTCTCTTAGAACCTAACTTTGAATCCAAAGAAAAACAATGAGTTCCTTGTTAGCCCAACCAAGTTACAAGCCTAAAAAGCCCTTAGTGATCCACAATATGTATGTATGATTGCCTTTACTGAGAAGAAGTGCAAAGTTGGGAACATTAGTTCAATTTTTGAATTTAAAAACACTCTTAGCCAAGACACTTGTACGCTGAGAGAAACACTAGTCTTGTGAGGAATGAAGTGTTGTAATTCTGCTGTGATAAAGTTTTTATTAGCTAACCTTTTTCATCTCCATGAGCATTCGGTCATGCTTCCATCATAAGATCAAGACAAATGCAAGCTCAAGATCATTCACTGAAAGAATTGAAAGGATTTACAATTATCTCATGTGTTGATCCTTTTAGAACTTGTCTTTTGCTTGAGGACATGCAAATGTTTTAATTTGGGGGAGTTGATAACTGCGAAATCTGAGTTAATTTGATAGTCAATTTTTGGCTAATAATGATTGCAATTTCTTCACTTTACTATTATTTTTAATGAAATAATGAAGAAATTAGCATCTTTGCAATTTTTGATTAGTAGAAGTCAAAAGAAGAAGAATTCAAGTGCTTTAAAGGGAATTTGGTGCAAAAATTAGAAGAAAAAACCTTGAAGAAAAGTTGGAATAATTGGACAGTTTACTTAGCGCGCAATCCAGGTTGAGCGCACACTCTCGCTTAGTAGGCAAGTTCAAGCTGAGCGCGCACTCCAGGCTTAGCGCGAAGAAAGCCCACAACAAAGCCCAAAGGTGTTCTTACCGTGAAAGCCTGCGCTAAGCGCAAAGTTAGTGTGAAAAGTAAGCTACTTGGAGCCTATATAAGGGTGAGGAAGCAGAAGGGAAAGACACACCGAGCCTCAGAGCTATCCAAAGCCTGAGCCTATCCCTTAGGGGAAACCCTCCTTTTTTAGCCATTCCTCCCTTTCTTTCTTTTAGTCATCTAGCCCCTTCTTCCATCCACATTAGCCCCTAAAGTGTAAAGACTCTCATGAACATGAGAGGCTAAACCCCCATTGTTGGGAGCCTGGCAAGCCAACACCCTTGTAATCTAACTGTTCTTATTATCTATTAAATGTAATTTATGTTTCTATTGCTTTTTTTTTCTGCTCTCCATCTTTATTGTATGATCTAATCATCCATGCATCAGTGTTAGGGGTTATACATTGGGAAATGGTAATTTCTAAAGAATTGGGAAATGACATCTAAACAATTCATTGTTAGGGATAGAGTGACTTTGTTTTGCCTTTGCATACATCTCCATGCTTAATGTGATTTACTATTCAATCATTGCAAAGGGATTTGGGAGAGAGAATAGATAAATTAGACTCTTCATCATGAAGGATCAAGGTTGAGTATCTTAGTAGATGTGAGTGGAAATTGAGAAAACATTTAATCGAGAAAAACATTATTATTGCATCAAGGGTAGTTAGGCATGCTAGGCCCTAACATATTTAAATTCTGAAATTATCTTTTGCATTTACTCTTGTTTATTTTGTTACTCTTGTCTTTTTAATTTCAAATTCTTTCTTTTTTCTTATCTCTATCACAATTTCTTATCTCTTGCACAAATTGGGTATACATCAACTCAAGTACAAACAAAGTCCTCATGACAAATTGGTACATTTGCCAACCAGTTAACAGTACCCAAACTTTAAATTTCTTGATTTTATTGTCTCATATATTTTTATTTTTTTTTATTATATTATCTATCGTTAATTGATGATTTAACTAACTCAGAGTTTTGACATCAAAGTGCAAATCATTTAAAAGTTATTGACTTAGGATATCTTTTTCAAAAGTAAAAATTTGTCAAAAATCAAACAAAGATAAAGGTTAAGTGGAGTGTATTTAATTAGGATTTGGAAAGATTTTGAAAGTCTTTTTATTTGATAAAAACTTGTGTAATTGAATCAATAATTTTTTTTAACTTAAAAAAAGACTCCTTATCATTTATTTGTTATCTTTTTCATCGACTCTAATAATTTTAAATATTTTCTAAAAGTCCATATAGTCTTTTAAAATCTTATGAATACATAAAGTCCTTTTTTAATCATATGAATTCATATTTTATAAATCCATTAAATTATATTTAAACTATAAAATTTTAAAGTATGATATATAATTATTCAACTATTGTTAAGTCAAAAGACATTCATGTCTTAAAGACAAATCATGACTCCTAATTATTTTGATTAGATGCAACTAAATACAAATGATAAAAGTTATGTTTGGTGTGTTATCAGATCATGATCTATATTTTTATGTTTGAGTTTTCTGACGATACGTCAATACAAGATGTACGTTTTGGCATAACATTAAGTAGTGCACTTAAGACATTTAATACTTTGTGTTTGAGATTCTTTGTTGCAAAAAATATTCTCCTAGGATCTGTTGAATCCTATGAAGAATAAATAAAGTCCACAATCTGGCAATGTTGATCTTCATCAAAAGATGCGCTTTGCTAGTGCAAACTTGCTTTGATGGAATAAGTGACTTTTTTTTTTGTTGAAGTATTAGATATCAAAACCTATTAGCATGGACTTTGCATGAAGAAGGGACATGCATTTATTGCAAGAATTAAATGCTTCAACAACCAGAAGAATTCAGACGAAGGACATGGTAGAGAATCCATCCGTTGAGAGACAACAAATACTTAAAGATGAGGGCTATAAATAGAAGAAGCTTTGTAGATACAAAACACAAACAACTTATGTGATTTATTCTTTCATTCTTTCTTGTGAAAAACTCTTTGTAAATCTCTTTATAGATACTAAGCTCTCAAAACACCATGTAAATCTTTAGAGAAAAGACTAAAGTGTTCAATGATATATCCGTTTGTAAGACGATCACATATTAGTCATTGTGTAAACTTCCAATAAATCTTATTGATTTGTTTAGAGCCAATAGTGGCTTGGTAGAACAAAGAATACTGGGTCAAAGTCAAGCTTGGGATAAAGCTTATCTTTGTAAGAGGTAGAAGTGACAGTGAAGAATACTTGTAACTTTTGATAAGTTAGTGAAATCTTGGTAGGCTGCTAAGAACTGAACGTAGTCTCGGTGTAGAAAGTATAACTTCATGTGTGTTATTCTTTATTGTTTTTCTTTGTGTGTTGATTGACGAAGGATTTGAATTTTCTTTTTATATCTTATATTTGTTTTTGATCTGTTAAGAAAATTGTTTTCTCATTGTCTGATAAAGTCTTTCTTAAATATATCTTTTCTTTTATTTTAGTTAAATTTGCATGAGACGATAAAAGTGTTTTTAGTCTAAGAAAAATTTTAAAATTTCTAAAATTACAATTAAACCCCTTTTGTTGTGTTATTAGCTTCTACAACTATTAAGCTAATTGGTTTATATTTTCAAAAATTATAACAATTAAATCTATAATATGTATTGTGTGTGTGCTATATAATTATAAAAAAATGTAATGGTGGTGGGTATCTGTATGTTGGAGTTAGCCTTAATGATCAATTAATTTCAAACTATATTTGCATGAAGACCTTTGATTTATATATTTTATATATACATGATGCATGTCAATTATTATGTTATTAATTGTATAGCGTAATAATGTCTTTAGAATAAGTTTCATTGGCAGATCAAGTGAGACTTGATTGTGACTTTCATTAAATAGTGAAATGTTGTTCTAAAAGTATCTGTAGTCAAGTGTTATTGTTGATTAAGATGACAACAATGAATTAAGGCTATTGTATGAATAGATTGATGACCATGTCTCACAAGTGAGTGTTTGGCATCTAGCAATGCATCGCTACCACCCATCCCATGAGAAAATACAGTGATTCGATTTCAACCTTACTGGTTACTGCAAAATTTCCATCACGTAGCATTTTTCCCTTCATCCAAATGTCTTGATCGAACACGAGGCATAAGAATATCATCCTTGTTAGGTCGGATCATCGATTTCTCAATACTCGAGTGGATGTGTAAACACAAACAGGTCCAATGTCTCATATTAATCCATTTTCGTGTGGCCACACATATAGCGTGTCACACTCTATCTAGAGGCCCATAGTGAATCTATCCAGTATAAAAATCACTCCTAATATTTATACATGTGTGCCAACTATATATCTCATACCCATGACCTGTGAGACATGATCATCAGTCTATTCACACAATGGCCTAAATGCAATGTTGTCGTCCTAGTCAACAATAATACTTGACTATGGGTACTTTTAGAACAACATTTTATTATTTAATGAAAGTCACAATCAAGTCCTACTTGATTTGCCATTAAACGAATAGCTTATTCTAAGAATATTATTACGTCATACAATTAATAACATAATAATTGACATGACTCATGAATATACAAAATATATAAATCAAAGTCATGATACATTAAGTTTTTTAAATACATAATAGTTGTTATAATTTTTAAAAATGTAAATCATATAACTTAATAGTTAAATAATTAAATAAAAAACTTAAAGATTTTTCAATTTAGATATAATTTAATGGATTTATAAAATATGAATTTAGATAATTTTAAAGGACTTTATGTATTTATAAGATTTTAAAAGACTCTATAAATTTTTAGAAAACATTTAAAATGATTATATTTGATGAAAAAGATAACAAATAAATGATAAAGAGTCTTCTTTTAAGTTGAAAAAAAATCTTGATTGAATAATACAGTATTTTTTTTATCAAATAAAAAGTCTTTTAAAATCTTTTCAAATCCTAATTAAATATATCTTTCTTAACATTTATTTTTGTTTGATTTTATTATCTAATGACATTACATTCTTTTAGTCAAATCAGCCATTAACAATAAATAGTTAAATAAAATAAAAATAAAAATATATGAGATACTAAAATTGAAAAATTTAAAGTTTGGGTACCAAAATCAAAACAATCTATTTTACAGGTACTAAAAAACTATAAGCTTAACTTTAATGTTATGTAAAATATTTAACTTAATGTTGCATGCTCAAATAAATATTAAACATCTAATTTAACATAATCTATAGCTAATTAAAACTGATCAAATAATTTATAATTATTTTTAAGTGCAATTTAACATATTAGATAACATTTATAATTATTTAATTGGTTATTGAAGGGTGATAATTTAATGTTAATGGCCAGGAGAGCTTTCGCTCGGTGCAAAAGTTCTTTAGATTCCATCTAAACTTCCCTAGATGATGTAAGCCAGTGAAAGGGGCGAATTCTAGGGTACGAAAGTGAAACTACTTTCGCACCCAACGAAAGTTGCTGGAAAAAAAAAAGTAATTGCTATCGTCCGTGTTTAAAATAAGAAAATCAAACGGTGGAGATCGGTTAAACTACAATAGAATCGTTTACACCAGATAAAATAAAAAAAATATGAGATTTTTTCTTCTTTTCTCTCTCTCCTTCGAGCTTCTTCGAGCTGCCTTTGGTGTCCGACCACCTCTCTCTCTCTCCTCCGAGCTTCCCCCTTGTCAACCCCAAAGACATCGGCATCCTTGTCGTCAACTGCAGCCTCTTCAACCGCACCCCTTCCCTCTCCTCCATGATCGTCAACAAGTACAAGCTCTGCGGTAATGTCAAAAGCTTCAACCTTGGCGGCATGGGCTGCAGCGCCGACATCATCGCCGTTGAGCTCGCAAAAGACATGCTTTAGGTTCACCCCAACACCTACGCCGTCATCGTCAATACCAAGAACATAACCCAGAATTGGTACTTCGGGAACAACAAGGCCATGCTCATACCCAATTGCCTTTTCCGCGTTGGTGGGGCCGTGATTCTTCTCTCCAACAAAAGCTCCGACAGAGCAAGAGCCAAAGCTGGTGCATGTGGTTAGGACTCAGAAGGGGGCAGATGACAAGGCATTTAGGTGCGTGTACCAGGTACGAGCCGCGCAGCAGCGCGTGGGAGAGTTGGACCATGGGTAGAGGGGGAGGGGACGTCATAGATGGTGTCGGAGAAAGAGGGGTGATCGGAGGAGACGAAAGGCAGAAGCTCGGAGGCAGAAGCTCAAAGGAGAGAGAAAAGAAAAAAAATCTCATATTTTTTTATTTTATCTGGTGTAAACAATTCCATCGTAGCTTAATCGATCTTCACCGTTTAATTTGCTAATTTTAAAATCGGACGGACACGATACATTTTTTTTTAACCAAACTTGCGTTGGATGCGAAAGTAGTTTTACTTTGACACCTAGTAGCCGTCAGTGAAAGGAAAAGGAAAAAATTACTTGTTAATTCTGTCATATAACTCTATTTCAAGATATAGTCTTAATTCAGAGCCATTCAGGCTCGGAGCCTTATATGAATCATTCCTAGTCAAAAAACACTAGAACGCCATAGTTTTCACTTTCTGAGTTCGAACCGTGTTTCCTTACATTTCTTCATTTATTCATCAAAATTGGTTTCAAATACATCATTGACTGATGTTGACAAGCAATGTAGTAATTTGTTATGTATTTTTTGTGCTATTTTTTTTAATCACTACTGCAGTTTCCCTTAGGAATCTATGCTAACATTTAGCATAAACATTTATTACATGAATTTCAAAGTATAGCTCCAATGACTGGGGAACACTAAAAACGCGTAAAGAATGCATCTAAATTTTATCCCATTTAATTCACGTCTTCAATTCAATATGGACAAAAATTAAAGTCCTCTTTCCCAGGGAACAAGTGTGATCTAAAACATACTGAAAAAAATACTTCGTTATTTTCATTCAAACAAAAACAAACTAGAAACCAGCTCCAATGTTTGTTGATTTGCAAAAGAGCCAAATCAGAGATAACACGATGACCTGAAAAGAAAACATAAAACCCTTCTCATTTCAATGTAGCAAATTGAAACACCATTTGTTTTTTCCCCAGACAATTTTTTCTATGTTCACATGCCATGGTCAGTATAGTAAAATATCACTCATATCATCATTCAGTCAAAGCCTTCTTCTGTTATTATCCTATTAGGCTCTAAAAGTCATAGTCAACCACATTTTAAGAGTCTTCAACATCCCTTATCATCAATTAAAACTGATAACAACCCTTCACCTGTTTATTTTGAACAAAATTTTAAAGCACAAACTATACAACGGGTATGTGGTGATCATATATCCATATATTATTGTTATTGATTTGCCTCACATTATAAACCATGGATACTTCTCAAAGTTCATCACAAAGTCAAACTGTTCACATTACCCAGAACAGAACACCAACTACATAATTATACTATATATTATAATTTCAAAACTCAATATACAGCTGATGGAAGACAAGGAAAGATACAGAAAATAATTAACTAGTGTGATTTCCAAGGAAAACATTGTAGGTTATTGCAAGATTCTGTCCATTTACTAGTGCAGGCGCCTCCAACCCCATCACAACACTTGCATACAACTCCAAGCGTTGCAAAAATCTTCGAGTACCCTGCAATTACATCACATATATAAATCAATAAACAGCCAAAAAAGAATTTAAGTAGAATGAACTAATAAAATCATAGATTGTTATATATAGTAATAACTTTTTTATATGAAAAAATTTGTTGGAGATATTAAAAAATCTAACTAATCATTTTTAGTGGAATTTATTTCTAAACAGGTACCTTACTTCAGGGAATGAGAACTAATGACATATTGGTATACATAATAAGAGTATATTAATTTTTATGATAATTATTTTAAAAATTATATCTAAGAGAAATTCTAATTAGTTAATGGTATAATTATCTTTGTATTAAAAATTGGACACCGCAACAAAATCAACAAGCACTGAACAAATAAGAGAGGGAGTAAAATTACCTTGACCAGATATTAAGGAAAGTGCCCTTCCTTCTATAACTGATGGTTTCTCTGCAATTGAGACAACCATGATGATCAGCAGCATAAGCACGTGAGACTTAGTCATACCTATATGATATATCTATAGCCGAATTAAACTCTCTATTGTGCTTAGCTGAGCTTCTAAAACCTGAGAGGTTCAAGAGCCATGGATCACAAAGAAATTGGGAGATTTAAAGGACAAAACTTGGAGGAAAGGGAGTTGCGTAGAAAGTATGAGAGCCACATGATTGGTATTATTATAATTCCTAAAGTATGAAAAAAGAGAAGTAATAGTGGATGTGACGTGCATAGTGTTGTTATTGTAACGTTTAATATATGCAGTGTCTGGAAGAAAAGGTTGGCATTAGGTCTTCTTGGTGTATTGGCTGGGTTAGGAGCTTAATTAAGACGTTGAATTGGGCCCATTGGGATCCGAGAAGACGTATTCAAATCTTCCATCTTCTTACATTATAGTAGTATATGATATTTAATTCCAAAACAGTAATTTTAGAATATTTGTTAAAGAATTAAAAAAATAAAATATTTATTGTATAAACTATAGGAAAACATAAAAAGATTATCAACATCATAATTTTTCATCTTCCAATAATAGTATTTCTACTATAAATTTCTTAATCAATAGCCTTTAGGATTTACCATAAATTCATACATTTCAGATCTGGTTTTTCTGAAACGAATTAATGTATTTTACTAGTAATATAAGATAAGGTACAACAACAGTTATTAATTAAAAAAGTAATACATGCAATTTTAATAATTATATATATATATATATATATATATATATAATCATTTCACATCATGACTTACACGAAATTTATATTGTTAATATATGTTAATCATGTAATTTATAATATCTTAATAAATATACTAGCTTTAATATATTTTATTAGTTAACTATAATCAATAAATTATTTGAGACACACACTCACATATGTGTATATAATTTATTATAATTTCATCGGTTGATTTTTTAATAATGACTATAACTCATTTTATTATTTTGTATACTATATATTTGTTAATTTTATCTGGTTTCAAAATAAAAACATATATTTCGTGTGTACCGGGCAAAAGCTTCTTAATTATTTTAAAAATATATATTGTAAATATTTTTTCTATTACTAATCTTAGAAATTGACTTTTTCTAAAGAGATTATTAGTAAAATAATCTTATTCAATGATAAAATTAATAATTAATATTATAGTATATCAATTATTTGCTATCCATATATCTATAATTAATACCGATTTGATTTTCTCATTAATAATTAAAATTTATTATTTTATCATCTAAAATGAATTGTACAATACACTTTAGAAGACTCAAATACTTAGATATGTTTGATAAAACATTTTAGTAGTTTATAAATTACTTTTGGTTGTTGAAGGTTGAGTGTCAACTTAATTGGGATTGCTCTCTTCGATTGGCTTTAGTATATCTCTAAATTTCATGGAAAAAAAAGTGTTTAAAAAGACATTTTAATAATTTATAAGTTATTTTCTTTAGTTATTGACAAAATCTGTAATATATTATATCAATAACATGACAAATAAAAATATTAACTCTTGGGTTTTGTGGAAAGATATAGTAGTATTAATCAAGAAAGATATTATACCAACTTAAAAAAAAAATATAATCCCTCTATGTTAGTATTGATGGACTCTCTTAATTAAGTGTATTTTAAGAAGATTTTTTTATCTGTAGTGTATTTTAAGAAAATGTGGACAAGGAAAACAAATTCATTGAAAAGAAGAAGACAAAGGACGACAAAGGATTTGAATTGCCGGAAAGAAGACTCAGGGAGCATGTCACACGTTTTCCAGTTTGTTACATCTCCTGTGAGCTCGTCGTGACTGAGAAGGTGGATGCCACTTTCCTTGTAACCTTTTCGGTTTCAGTCCACATTAAGTCAAGTATTTCTTTTCACTCTTCAGTATAAGTGAAATGACAAAAGTTAATGGTGAAAGATTGCGATTATTTTTCACTTAGCACGACCACTTCAAACAAAATGGAACGTTTCTAACTTAAATTCTACTTTTTTTTTCCTGGTATATCCATTATTTTGCTACTGAATTGAATAAATGATACGAGAAAAATAAAAACCCATGAAATTATATAATTCCTTACTGATATTTTTTACTCGAATATTGCTTTTTTTCTTCGGATGTTTTACTCGGATATATTTTCAATCTTTTATAATTACGATTAACATGTTATTTTGATTGTTTGATAATTGTTCACGTCAACAAACACTCGGGAGAGAAGACCGTGAACTCTAGCTCAAAGGCAACATCAATTTCTTTTTTTCTTCGGGATTATTTACTCAAATATATTTTCAATCTTTTATAATTATGATTAAGATGTTGTTTTGATTGTTTGATAATTATTCACGTCAATGAACACCAGGGAGAGAGGATGGTGAACTCTAGCTCAAATTCAATATCAACGTCTTTCCCTAACTCTGTATAATCATAAGTTTGAGGTGAGTCATTTAGCTCACTTCCTATTTATACACGGTGTCCTCTGACAACATCATCCACGTGTTGTAGTCTTATTAGTTCCTTTTCTCCACGCCGCTGTGCGGCTTTAGTCTTGTCCCCCTTTTACACGGTACGAGGTGTGTGCTTGTGTGTGTTTGACATGTCAGTTCGTAGTGATAATCCTGCCGCCATGTCTCTAGGGTACCACACTGTATTGTACTTCCAATCGTTTCACCTTCTCGGCCATGGAGTGAGTCAAGCGCCGTTCCGACTGCTTGGTGTTATCAAGATGAATCAGTCATCCAGGAGTTCATTTTGGGGATGTACAAATCCACAAGCATTAAACTAGTGGCATAGACGCACAAGGGTGAGTCACTCCTTTTGCTAGAGTTGACACTCTTGAGATATTTATTCCGGACTGTGTACAACCCCTCAAGCGTTGAGGTTTATGGCGTAAATGCTTAAGGCCAAGTTATTTTCCAATAAAGTCGGCACTTCCGAGATATCTATCTTGGGCGATGTATAACCCCTCAAGCATTGAACCTTGTGACGTAAATGCTTAAGGCAATGTTATCTTCTCAATAGAATCGATCAAAACTTTATTGTTGCTGAAGTAAAAAATCAAGAATGTGATTGAACTTCCTAAGGCGTGACAGTCAATATCCTAAAAGGTTTATCCATGGTATCTCATGCAAACCTCCAAGGATACACTAGAAACGTCTTAGCAGAGCTACGGTTACATAACTTGCAAAGAAAAATGATTGACCCAGGAGTAAAGAGGGAAAGGGCTTAATAGATGCAAAGAGAAGCAAAGAAGAATCAAAGAAGAAGCAGAGAAGAAACAAAGAAGAAAAACTAAGAAAAAGCCAATGGCCTCATTTCCTTTTAAAATCATTTAAAAAAAAACTTCAGCCAATTATTTTTTTGTCCTTTATCACCAATTACGAGCCTATAATGTCATTGTCCCCCTCTTGATTTTCACTTTTATTGGCATTAATAGAAAAATTGAATTTCAAATTTGAATTTAAATGTCATAACTTGTCCATTTAATTAAATATTTTTTTAAGAAAATTCTTTTGAAAATATTAAAATTATAACAATCCCCCACATATTTCAAAAGAATAAATAACATTTAATGAATAAAAGAAAATTCCTGGGTCAACATGAGGTATAATGCATCGGACCTGGTATAGTAAGCTATATGAACCAGACCTAGACTGATAGGACTTAACACACAGTGTAGTTGGTGTAGCAAACTATATGAACCAAAGACACTTGGCGTGTGAGAGTGGTCTACTAATCACAAGACACCGCCATAATCTTTGCTGTTATTGTTGTGTTGTGCTACTAGGTCATGCGTGTGTCCGATATTCATGAGTGTTCTAGAGATCTCACCAATATCTCATGCAAGCGGCCCCACTTGACACTCATATAGGTGATTTCATCAAGTGCATGCTGCAAATCATACACCACTTATAAGAGATATGGAAATCATTAAAAACATTATAAGAAGTAAAGCTTTCTCTAACATATAAAGTTTATCCTCTCATTAATACAGCTCTAACAGTTTCTCACACCCTAGGAAGTAACTAAAAGCAAATTGATAGAAATCAATTTGAGTGTTAGCAGAATTGACAAGTAACTTGTTTTTACCCATATGAACCTTCTTCATAGGATCTCCAATAGAAAAGGTTAGGTTACCATTACTTGTTTGTTTTCAAGTGGCTTAAGTCCCATTCCCCTTGATGTTTCTAATATCATATTCCTCCCTAAGGGTTTTGTCAAAGGATCTGCCAAGTTTCCTTCTTACTTCACATAATTTATGGAAATTGTTCCATCTTTTAGCAGATGCTTAACCACATTATGTCTCAGTTGTATATGTCTATTTTTCCCATTGAATACTTTATTCTTAGCCACAACTATCGCTAACTGGGAATCACAATGCATAGATATTGATGGGTCTGTTTCATTCCCAAAGGAATGTTAACTAAGAAGTTTTTCAACCACTCAGCCTCACTACCAACCATTTCTAGAGCAACAAACTTTGACTCCATTGTTGATTTAGCAACAATAGTTTTTCTGGTTGATCTCCAAGCTACTACACCACCACCAAGAGTAAACACATAACTACTAATGGATTTTGTCTCATCTGAATCAGAGATCTAGTTAGCATTGCTATACCATTCAAGTATCGTGGGAAATCCACTGTATTCAATATCATAATCCATGATACCTCTCAAATATCTCACGAATATAAAAAGTGCATCCCAATGGTTCTGATTAGGACTATGGGTATATCTACTCAATCTTCCTACTGCATATGCAATATCAGGTCTAGAAAATTTCATCAAATGCAGTAAGCTCCTGATGCTTTGGGCATATTGAGTTTAAGCAATTGGTTATCCTCTATTTTTCTTTAATTGAGAGTTAGCATCATAAGGGGTACTCGCTGACTTAAAATCATAATATTTATACTTCCTAAGAAGTTTCTCAACATAATGCTCTTGGGATAGTAATATACTACCTCCTTTCCTTATAATTTTAACTCCCAAAATAACACTTGCTTCACCCATGTCTTTCATATCAAATTTAGATGCTAAGAAAGATTTAGTTTTAAAAACTATATCATTTCATGTACCAAAAATAAGCATGTCATCCACATACAAGCATATAATAACATGATCATTGTTCACAGACTTTGTATACACGCATTTATCAACATCACTACTAGAAAAACCACCAACAAGTAAAGTCTCATTAAATTTTTCATGCCATTGTTTAGGCATTTGTTTTAAACCATATAAGGATTTCAAAATTTTGCACACTTTGTTCTCTTGACCATCCACCACACACCCCTCAGGTTGAGTCATATATATCTCTTCCTCTAATCACCATTCAAGAAAGTAGTCTTAACATCCATCTGATGAATCACTAACTTAGGGATTGCAACTAAGGCTATTTGAATCCTAATGGAGGAAATCCTTGTAACAGGTGCAAAGGTATAAAAAAATCTATGTTAGGTTGATGAGTAAACCCTTTAGCAACCAACCTTGCCTTGTACTTATCTATAGATCCATCAGGGTTATACTTCCTCTTAAAGATCGATTTACATCCAACAGGATTTGCACCCTTAGGTAGATCTACTAAAGTCCATGTATTATTGTTTTTAATTGAGTCAATTTCAGTCCCAATGGCTTGCTCCCAAAGGTTTGCATATGAAGAACTAATAGCTTCTAAAAAACTTAAGGGATCATCCTTAATAAGATATGTATAAAAGTCATCTCCAAAATATTTTTCTGTCCTATGTCTTTTACTTCTCCTCAAATCCTCGCTTATAGGTTCACTATAGGTTTCAACTAGTTGTTCAAGACTATAAACAGTACTGGAACTAGCCTTAGACCTCAAAGGGAAAACATCCTCAAAGAATTCGACATTCTTAGTCTCCATAATGGTGTCACACTCAATCATATCACTCTTAAGAACTAGAAATCAATAGGTTTTGATGAGCCAATAATGCCATTGTCTCCTTCTTGATTATCACTTTTATTTATGAATCATGCAGGTTTTGATGATGTAAAAAAAATTCACTTGATAATGATTTTCATCATAAAAAAGGGGACGAATGTGAATGTATGAATACATGATTTTGATGATAGCAAAGAATAATCAAACAAGGTTGCATTCAAGATTACTTCAACAAACAAGCATTGCTTCAAGATTAATTCATGAACAAGCTTTGCCTCAAAACAAAGTGTTTCCAAGAAATCCAAGGCTCTGGTAATTGATTACCAGGCAGTGTAATTGATTACCAGAAGACAATATGAAAAATCAGTTTTTAAAAAGGATTTTGAATTTGAATTTTGAATCATGTAATCGATTTTCAGATGTTTGTAATCGATTACCAGCAATGACACTTTAGAAAACACTTTGAAAAGTTATGACCTTTCAAAATATAACTGTGCAATCGATTACTAGCAACTTGTAATCGATTACTAGTGAAGAATTTCAGAAAAAACTTTTCGAAAAGACACATCTCTTCAAACCATTTTGAAAAGGCACGAAGGGCCTATATATGTGTGTGTTGACTTCGAAAAAAAAGAGAGAGATATTCTAAGAGAACTTCATTTCCAAATGCTCTCTCAACAACTCTTGGGCAAACACTTACAAATCTATAGAGAGTTCATCCAGAAATTTCAAATTGTATTATCATCTCTAAAAGAGAGAAATTCCTCTAGAAACTTCAATTTGTATCATCCACTCTAAAGAAGAGAAATCTTTCTGTTCATCAGAAAGTTAGTTATAATCAAGAGACTGGTTGTCTCTTGAATTGTGAAGTTTCCTGAACACAAGGGAAAGGGATTCCTCGGGTGTTCAGAAGTTGTAAAAAGAATTTTTACAAAGTTAGTGAAAATCTCAAGTGGGTTGCTTGAGGACTGGACGTAGGCACGAGAAGTGGCCGAACCAATATAAATCGAGTCTGCATTTATCTCTTCCCTTATCTCATTTATGTTATTGCATTCAATTTTGTCTTGCATGTATAAAGAACATTATTAAATTAATTGTTGCTTCTTCTCCTGCATTTTGAGCCTATCATTTAGAAGGGGGTTAAAAGTTTGTAAGTGAAAAATTTTGAAACTTAATTCACCCCCCTCTTAAGTTATTGAGGCCACTTGTTTAACATTATTGACATTAATAAAAAAATTTAATTTAAATGTCATAACTTGTCCATTTAGTTAAATATTTTTTTAAAGAAAATTCTTTAGAAATAAATATTAAAACTACAACAAACTTATATTTTTTATCATTTTATTAAACTGTGCATGTGCACGGGTCCAACACTAGTTTTTATAATTGCTCAAGTCTTTCAATTAATTTCTTTTTGCAAATTACTCTAACATCTTATTTTGTGGTCAAATCATTTAAGGTATTGAATCAAATCATATATACAATGATTTAAAAGAATTAAAATGTTAGTGGTTATTGAAAGGAGAAGAAAGAAAGAGAAGAGGAAGAGGTCGCAGATTTGAATTCTCCCAACTAACATTTCTAACAAAATTAATATTTTTCTGTTAAAAAAAAGAATTAATACTAAAAAAATTCATAATTTTTTTTTACCTAGGGGGCATTTGTTTTATGGAATCTTGTAAGATTCTTGGGAATGTTTTTCATAGGAATATTAGATGGGAATAACATTCATATGTCTTTGAACAAAAATACGTTTGTTTAACTATTAAAATTAGTTGAAATCTTTTTTATATTCCCAAGAATATTTAAAAAATGTGTTTGGTTTATATTTTTTTCTAGGAATATATGTTATATTACTAAAATATACTTTTTGTATCAAAGAACTTATTATATGAACCTACACAACAAGACACAAGGCTATACACTGCAATTTGCAAATAACAGTGAAAAATCTTACCAAATTTTTCTAAACTTGGCTTATAAATCACCATGGGTGAATAAAATTTGATTTAAGTGGGAATATACATTAGCATGAAATTGTAGAGATTCCCATAAAAAAAATCGTAGACACATCGGATAATAGGTGTCATACCCTAATTTTGCCTGGACAAATTAAAAAAAACAAAAAAATGAAAAAAAGAAAACAAAAAAAGGAAAGAAAGAATAGAAAAAGAAAATAAAAAATAAAAAAGGAAAGAAAGAACAGAAAAAGAAAAAAAAAAGGAAAGAAAGTAAAAAAAAGAAAGAGAAAAGAAGAGGAAAGAAAAATAAAACGAAAAAAGAAAAAAAAAGGAAGAAAGAACAGGAAAAATAAAAAAATTAAAAAAAGGCAGATAGAAAATAAGGAAAAAATGAAAAAAGGAAAGGAAGAACAAAAATAAAACAAGAAAAAATAGGATTAAAAAGGGAAAGAATTATAAAGAAAGAAAGGAGAAAAAAAATTATAAAAGGAGAAGGTATGAACACAATTACACACAATTAGAGACAAAAAAGAATTACATGGAAACGCATAAAGAACATGTTGAAAATAAGAAGAGACACGAATCCGAAAGAGGCAAAAGAAGCTCATTGCATTGCATTGTTTGACACTACAATCAAGAAAGGGGGAGGAACCTCCTGGTATCCCCTTATTCCTTTCATCTCATCTATTTCTTTCTTTTTCTTTCATTCACTCTTCCTCCCCTCCCTCCTCTTTTTTTGTCTCTTGCTTGATTCATTTCAACTCCTAGGTGAACCCCTAGTCGCTTGTGAGACTTTTAGATTTTTATTTTTTGGTAAATATTTTTTGTCCATTTTTTTATAATAAAAAGAAAAAAAAATGAAAACAAAATAAAAATTGCTATTAACACCATCTTTTTCACATATACAACTTTTCTTTCATTTTGGGCCTGACTCATTTTTTCAAAAAAACAATTGCACATAAAATAAATACCATTAGTCACCCTTTCATTTATATGCACACCCCCACTCCTTTCAGGCATAGCCCAAATGAAGTAAAAACTTCTATTTACACCACCCTTTTTCTTATTTGGCTTTATTATTCTTTTTTTTTTATCTTTACAATTGTTTGGTTAGTTCATAGTGTATCGTAAATATTATGTCACTTATTTATTTTCCCCATGTTTTAACCCTGCACCCTTAATTACTAAGTGTATTTCCCGCTTCTATTCTATCCCTTTCTATTCTCATTCGATATATTTCTGCATGTCTCGTCTATTGTTTGCTTAACACTACGTTAATCATTTTGAAATTCTTTGTTAATACTCTCTAGTACATGCTTACATTTTGTGCACTCCATGCTGGGTCTTCGACTTGCTTGGTGGTGTTTTAATAAACGTGTGGGTAAATTTAACGAATGTCATGTTAGGTTTCCGACTTACTTGACTTCGCAAAATTTACCACAAACCTGAAGTCTTTTTTTCACATTCTGTGCCCTCCATGCTGGGTCTCCGACTTGCATGGTGGTGTTTTAATAATATGTGAGTAAAATTTCGTGAAAGTCATCCTAGGTCTCCGACTTGCTTGACTTTACAAAGTATACTTGAGATTCTTCCTTTTCTCCAAAAACAAATAATCACTCAATTCTCCTTTTTTTTCTCCACTAAATTTGCACATTACTCGAGATCGCTTCAAGGTCCAATGCCTTAAGGAATTATCTCCGTTGTTTTCTTAAAATTCAACGTCGTTTCAAGGTCCAATGTCTTAACGACTCTTTGCCACGCAATCAAAACAAATCTTTCAAAAAAAAAAATCAACCCAACACACAACTTGTTTTCTACTCAAAAGAATTACGTGAGTCTGATTTCCTTATTCAATCTGAGGATACGTAGGAGTGAGGGCAAACCCCTTGTCGACCTAAAAAACTTAAAAACATAAAATTCTCTTTTTTTTGCCTAAAAAAATAAATTTTGCTTTCTTATTCTAAATAAACAAAAAAATATAACAAACATAATTCATGTTCTCAAGGGAAAATATATAATTAAAGAGTCTCTTTATTTTTAGCACACTTAATTAAAGGTTTTTGTCTTCATGAAAGGTGCATGGGGTGCTAACACCTTTCCCGTGCGTAAACGAATCGTGAATCATTTTTCTCAAATCGTAGACCATTACTTATCTTTTTTGGTTCTCATGACCTTTTCCTTAAATAAACGTTGGTTGCGAGTCCCCTAGTTTTCCTTTTTGGAAGACCTCTTTTTATATTTTTTATCGTCAACCCGTCATGGCCCACATTGCGAAAATAGGTATTGATGTTAGGGGTATAATAGGGTTTTTACATAATTAATATGATTCCCACCACATAGGAATCCATATTCCCAAGAAAGTGAAGTTCACATGTGTATGCTGATTATGTATTGAATTAATTCGCATGAAACGAGGGTGGGAATATTTTCCAACTACAAGATACAACGAAATATTTTTCGATTAGTTTCAAACAAACATGATAATATATATATTCTCATTTCCACAATAACAAGAATCCTACAAGATTTTATGAAACTAACACCCCTAAGTTATAGGCGAAGATGATTTAAAATATTTCAATTACTTTAAATTGCAGAGAATAAGTACAAAATAAAAACATAACAATCTATTCCTTGATTTCTTCTACACTGTCAACCGAATGTTGTAAAAGAAGCCAAAGTCTTAAGTCATTTCAAATTGTCCTTTCATGATCACAACCAACAAATGCATGTCAATCAATTTATGGGTGAAATTCACAAAAAGAACAAGTAATTGGACATTGAACTCCCTTTGTTTGAATTCAATGCCCAGTGGGAAGACAACCTCTAGCTATTCTCCAAATTAACAACTTCATTTTTGTGGGATTTTATGGCACTAAATCAACAACCAATCACCATTTCACAATAAGTTTCATTGTCTCCATAATGTGATAGTAAGTGGATTTAACAAAAAAAATTGTCATCTTTTTATGATTCAAAAAATCACTTCATCCTCATCGTTGCTCAAGAAACTGGCAAGGAAGTTTTGGATGAAGCTAGGAGGAAGAAAAAAAAGTGTATGATCTTTAAAATGGACTTTGAAAAGGCATGTGATTCAGTATGTTGGAGCTTTCTTCTATATATGTTGAAAAGACTAGGATTCCATGACAAATGGATTCATTGGATCCATGAGTGTCTAGTCTCTAGCTCGGTATCCATCCTATTTAATGAAAGTATTTCTAAAGAATTCATGATGCAAAGAGGGCTTTGACAAGGTGATCCTCTAGCACCTTTTCTTTATTCTATTATAGCGGAAGGGTTAAGTGGGCTAATAAGGGGGGCAATAAGAAAAAACATATATAGAGGGTTCAAAGTGAAGGCTAAGGAGGTGGAGGTGAACTTGTTGCAATATATGGACGACACAATTTTTGTTGGAGAGTTCAACATGGACAATGTGGTTGTTGTAAAAAGTGTGTTGAGGTGCTTTGAACTTGTATCTAGATTGAAAGTCAATTTTCACAAAAGTAGATTTAGGGGTATTGGGGTGGATAGGGAAGATATTGAACGTTTTTCATCATTCTTGAATTGTAGAATATTATCTTTCTCATTTATCTACTTGGGAATTCCTATTGGTGCAAATCTGAGGAGGTTGGAAATGTGGGATCCCATCAAAGCTAAATTTGAATAGAAGCTTGCTTTGTGGAAGCATAAGCATCTCTCTTTTGCCAGAAATAATTGCTTAATCAACTCAGTACTTATCCTTTTACCAAAAGGTATTTCTAGGAAATTAAGTTGCATTCAGAGGAAATTTTTATGGGGTTATGATGATGGGAGAGAGAAGATTTCTAGGGTAGGGTGGGAAAAAATTTGTTCACTGAAGAAGCATGGAGGTTTAGGGCACTACTAAATAAAACATTTATTACGACGCGTGAATTACGACGGTCCACAAAAACCGTTTTAAAAAAATATCCAAAATAATATTATAATAAATTTATTAATAATAAAAATGGTTATTTAAAAAACCGTCATAATTCCTTTTATATTTACACTTTTTTTTGCTTTTTCTCTCTCATTACAGCTGTTAATTGGCTTTTTCTTGTTATTGTGATTTTCTCTCTCTCGCATCGGGCAGCGCACTGGTCATGCTTCTTCCCTCTCTCTCTCTGCTCTTCTCCGCCTCTTTGTCTTCCCTCTCTTTGCCTCTTCTCTGAGTCTTTCTCTTCCCTCTCTCTACCTCTTTCTCTTCTCTTCATTTCCGACGTTGCCTCAATTCTCAGTAAACGGAGTTGGTTGGTACCACACATACAAACGACGCATCCTTCTGTTTCTTTCGGCTTCGATTTCTCTCTCCTCTTCCTCCTCAACTTGATCCCAATTCCACTAGGGTTAGGGTTCCATCACCCTTTTCCCCTTCTCAATTCTTGCTTTCCTCTTTTATCCGCTATTGTTTTCATTTATTAATTGATCATTCTTTCTCGTTTTGTTCTTTTTTGGTGAATCCAGGATTCAATTCTGATGCGATTCCAAGCTTGTTAGATCCACGACAAGGTTTCATTTCCCAGATTTTTTTGTAAAAAAAATTCTTCCTCTGTCTCAACTTTCTTACGGTAAGTCATCAAACTCTCAATTTTTTGGTATATTCCACTGTCGCTTTCTCTTCACTCTCCTGAGAAGCTAAGTTTAGTGTCATTATCATAGTAGTGGAAAGTTGATAGTTGAAACCCCTTCATGGTTGCTGAAGTTCATTCAATAATCACCCAAGTGAGTTTAATAATAATTAATGTTATTGAAGCTATATGTTTCGTGTTCATTTACAGCATTTGGAGGAAGCAAAAAAGTGTTGGTAGTTGAAATTGACGCTCACAAGAACAAGACTTTGCCTTAAAATAAAGAATCAAACGCTTCCTGGATTGGGTTCTCGGAAAATTAGGATCTGTTGCTTCAGTGCTTCACTATTTTTTTTGTCTTGAGGAGCACTTGGTGCAACTTTTCTTGTTCTACACAAGATTGAAAACAAGAGGTTGGGCACTGTTTCCTTTGTGTGTGTGTGTGTGTTATGTGTAAATGTAATTGCTGGAATCATGCAGCATGGACTCTTAATGAATTTAATTTCGCTTATTGAAATCTTGTAGGTCCTCTGCTTCTTATCAATGTCTTTTGAGGTACTAATCAGATTTCTACTCCAAAGTAGAAGACATTTGATTTTATGAATTTAGTATTCTTACAAAATGCTATGAGCACCATGTGATGTGGCATTTTATTTGAGCTTAATTCCATCTGAATTATGAAGCTATTTTTGTAAGTCTAAATCATGGAATACTACGTTCTTCTGGAGCAGGGCTACGAATATAAAGAAAGCTCGGGGATCTTATTTTTCGGAGGAGGTAACTAATAAGGCTTTGTGTCCCATTCCTTGGTCTTCCATTTTCGGGGATCTTATATTTCGGGGATCTTATCAATAAAATAAATAGATCCTCCATTTCTCCACTGCCAATTGTTTACTCTTCCACACTGTAAGTAACTTGTTTTTACTTTTTAAATTGTGACAATGTTAAAAAAATTTTAATCATTAGCTTCAAGGGAAGTGTTTGAATTTATACAAAATATCTCAGAATATATTTAATGTGTCTTAAAATATTTTAGAATATCTCTAAATATTATGTAATCAAATAGACATCATACTAAGGAAGTAATCTTGAGACTTGTTTCATAATTTTATTATGTTTCCTTATTTAGTCATTGTAAGCAATTTTATTTTATTAGCTTGTGTTGTGTGCTTGGGCTTGTTCTAGCAGTGCTTGGGCTTGTTCTAGCAGTGCTTGGGCTTGTCTCTTGACTGTTTTTACATATATTGAAATTATTACTTAGACATGATAGTTCAAATGGCAAAAGGAAGATAGAAGAGAAGAACCTGGGATTTTTGGTGTGTATTGGGAGGGGCAAGGACTCAGAAAGCATTAATCTGGTTCACACGCTACTGCACCTGAAGTTAATATTTCTTATTCATTCTTTTATTATTATTATTATTATTATTATTATTATTATCATTATTATTATTATTATTATTATTATTATTATTATTATTATTATTATTATTATTATTATACTGTATTAAACTTTCCATATGTTATTTTATATTGATTATTGTATGTGAATTTTTGGTGGGTTGATGATTTATTTCAGTATTGGAAGCTAATGGTCCGAAAAATCCAAGGAATTTGTTTCAGAAATACGAGTGAATATGAGGTATGCTTCCAATTCTTCAATTTTTCATTTTTTATACCACTGTTGATGTTTTTAGCAATATCTTTGTTATTTATTTCAAACATGCTATTATATTAATCTATAATATTACTAGCTTAAGTGAGAGAATTGTTTAAAATCTATAGTATTAATCTAGCGTGGCAAATTAATTTATAATATTACTAGCTTATTAAGTTATTCTAGCATGGCAAATTAATCTATAGTATTTATTTTACACTCTCCAGGCCCACTAGCTTTAGTCTAGCCATTTCCACACAATTAAATCACGTTGACATTATATAAAAAAAAAATTCTTTTTTAGTTTTCTCTGATTTTTTTTAATCTTTTCAAACAATTTAAAACTAAAAGAATCTAAAATATGATTAAAATTAAAAGAGATTTTGAATAACTCTTCAAAAAAGTCAGTTTTTTATAAAACTATTTATTACTATATTATAATAAACACACATGGCTTATTATTTTACTAATAATATAAAGTATTTTGACTTATTTTTTATATTTAATTAAAATATTTAAAATAAACGAAAAGTTCAAGACATTAATTCAGTGTTGTTAATATAACCATACCTTTATTGAATATGTAATTATTTTTACAGTGTTAATAGTTGGTTTAGGACTTGTTTGGGTAAATAGTTCAATAAAATATTTATTTCTCAAGTTTTTGTCTAATAGGAATATATTTAATCTTTTATTGACAGACTTATTAGAATAAATTCAAAGAGAAGCTTGTTTTGATATAGATTTTTATAAACTTTTTAAATGAGTTTAAATGAAAGCCTATATAAAGACCATAAATCACTATAGTATTGAATATGCTCTTTTATATTTGTAGCTGATGTATACATGCATAGATAAAATAAAAATCCATATTTGCAGATAATTGCTTAAACAACACCCTTGATGTTTAAATATTTTAATGGATGTAGCTTTTACTTTTAAAATTTATCTCAACTTCCTCTCTAGTCATCAATATTTTATTTCACCATTAGCTGCATTGCTTCCATTTCTGATATCACGCGAGTGTGTATCCCCTTTTAGTTTTCAAGCGAAAACAAGTTAATGCAGTTTATCTATTTTTGACAACTTTCAAAATTCTAATCAAATATATGTAAACTTACCAGGTACCACTTGATTTCCCAATGCATTTGAAGAGCTTCGCCAAGAATTAGCCAAGGTTTATAGTCTCCAAGTTTGGCTGCCAAGTGCAATGCACTGTTTCCCTTGTTATCCACTTTTTCGAATATATTACTTTTCTTTAGATTTTTCTTGTTGAGCAAGAAGTTATATAAGTAAGTTTGTCTGTTCTCTACTGTCAATAGCACTATATTTTTTTTTCTTGGCATCCATATCATGAACAGCTACTAGAAACGAGTCAATGATTTTCTCTACCATTTCTGTCACACCGTTCTTTGCAGCTATTAATATCGGTGTCTCCAACACCTTCTTCTTTTTGGTGTTAATCTTTTCATTTTTCATTACAAAAAAATGTTTTCATTTTTCTCATCTTTTTTTGATGTACAATCACAACAACAAATATTGAACACCTTCTTAAAGCTTTTACCTCTTTATTATGAAGCATGCTTAACAAAAAAATATTACTAAAACAATTTTAAAGACGGTTCTCGGTAAACCGTCTTAAAAAATCTTTACATTTTAAGACGGTTATTACCGTCTTAAAATGTATAATTTTTTTAACACGGTTTCTAAAAAACCATCGTAAAAAATTTTAACTTTCTACGACATTGGCAACAAAGACGGTTTAAAACCGTCGTAAAAAATGCTTTAGAACCGATGTAAAATGATCTTTTTGTAGTAGTGGGGGTCAAGGATATCTTTGTTTAATTGTGCTTTACTTGTTGAATAGCGATGGAATTTGTATCATTGTAGAGGGGACTTATGGGAAATGGTGTTAGATTCAAAATATTTGGGTTGACAAGGTTTGTGTGAGGGTATTGTAAAAGCTAACAACTCCTTTTGGTGGAGAGACCTTATTTTGTGTGTTGGAGAGAGAGTAATAGTTGGTTTGAAGAAGCCATGGAGTGGAAAGTAGGTAATGGGTCACACACTAGATTATGGAAGGATAAGTGGCTTGGGGAAAAAGTCATCAAAATAAGTTACCAAGGTTGTTGCTCAAGTCGGAACAAAAAGATAAATGTGTGGATAAATTTGGTAGATGGGTTGATGGTAGGTAGGTTTAGGAATTCAAGTGGAGGAAAGGGTGGTTTGAGTGGGAAAAGGGTATGGTGGATGAACTTTTTTCTTTGATTAACAATGTTATAATTGAAAGTCAAGGCAATGATCATTGGCTTTAGTTGGTGGATCCTTCCCTTAACTTCTCGGTGAAGTCTACATATTTTGCACTGCACAACTTGAGGGTTGGAACATAAATGAACAAGGTTTATAAAACCTTATGGCACATTAAAATTCTTTACAAAGTATCATTTATGATTTGGCGTTTGTTTTATGATACCTACAAAGGTTAACCTACATAGTAGGAGCGTTCAATTACAGGAAGGAAGCATCTCTTGTGTGTTTTGTAATGAGAATGATGAAGATACATCTCATGTTTTCTTTTCATGCAAAATCGCACAAAGGATTTGGTGGATATGGTATAGGTAGCTGGGTATCTCAACGATATCTCCGATTACAGCTATTGAGCATTTTTGGCATAATTCTCATGGTCTTCTATGTGAAAAGGCTAATCGGTGGTGGCCTGTGGGGTGGTGCTCAATCGTTTGGAACTTATGGCAGTTCAGAAATCTGATGGCTTTTAAGGGACAACCTTATGATGAGGAAAAATTATTTTCAACCAGTGGGTGTGGCTAAAGACTTATCAAGGAGATTTCGCTCTCTCATTCCATCAATGGCAAGTGGATCCAGGGTGCTATATGTCTCTCAATTGAGGAGTTGCGGAAGTTTTTGTTGGTCATATGTATAAGTGTAGAGTTGAATCTCTTCTTATACAGGATTTAGCTGTATAAGTTAAGATTTGATGTTCTACAGGGTGGCTTTGCTTTGCGGTTTAGGTAATGATATTAGTAAGGGGGGAGTCTGGTCATGTAGTGTTATATGAATTGTTTTTACGGGATCGTTCTTCGATCTTCTCCCGAGAGCTAGGCTTTAGCCTTGATTCTATTGGTGTACATTTCTTCCTTATTTGCTCTCGGGGTTCCCTTCTGAACTTTGATGTAATTGTTTATGCACTTCTTGTGCGTTTAATATTTGCTTTTTGCTGATAAAAACAACAACTAGGTAAGGACATAATTTGTTGAGCAACAAGAATGTTAAAATATCATGAATAATGCTTGCACATCAAGTTCTAGTTGATTGGTTTATCAAATCATATACCTTTAAATTTTCCAAACCAACAGTAGGAATAGTTCGGACTTAGGGGGTATCATTTGCTCATGCAATGTGAAAGATTTGCTTGAGCAGCAAACTTTATGAGAACCTCTTTGCTAGCTTTAGATATATATTTTCCACACCAGTGATGAATCTTCCTCCAAATTCTATCTCTCAATTAATTAAAAATAGCATTCTTCTTCCTACTCATATAAGCCATGCCAAAAGAGTTTCCCGTTCCAAGACAATTAGTGACTCCCAAGATGGATGAAATATTGTCTTTGTTTCTTTGAGAAGTATTTTTTCTAAAATAAATCTCAGACTTCAAGAAGTTCATGCTAACCCAGAGGAATGTTCAAAGGCACTCAAGATGGCATGCATAACTTCAACCTCCTTATCATTAACCTAACAAAAAAGAAAACAATTGTGAGCAAAAAGTAAGTGTGTGAGGAGATGAACAATCTTATGCACACTTTGATGCCAATAATATTTATATTTTCTCCAGCTTTTTTCAAAAGAGTAGTAAAGCATTCTAGCATAAGATAAAGAGATAAGGTGATAGTGGGTCACCTTATCCAAGATCTATTCATGAAAAAATTGGGCCAACACCTTCATCATTAACCAAAATACTAAAATCTACTAATTCAACACATTCCCATCCACCTACCCATTTAGCATCAAAGCCCATCTTAAGTAAGAGGACACTTAAATACCTATTCAACTTTATCAAATGCTTTGTTCATATCAATTTTATGGGTAAACTTACAAAATGTACCTCTAGTCTTACATTTTGATTACTATTATAAATAGTAACTTTTGTCATAATTTATTCAATTTTAATTAAAAAGGTAATTTATATCATACTTAATTCAACTACTATTGAAAAGGATATATTGTATCGTAATTAAATTAATTTCAATTAAGAAAAGATAATTCATATGACCATCAATTTGATTAGTTTAAAAAAAAGTATGTATATAAAATGGAAACATGTTTTTGTTTTATATTGTGAAAATACAAAATGGAAACTCGTGTTGTGAACCAATACAAAATGAAAATGTTTGTTTTGAATAGGAAACACACACCATAATACAAAATGGAAATAGGTTTTCATGTGTTTTGTGATCAACAAAAATGCATTTCCGTTAGGTGTGTTTTTGTAAAAAATAAACTAAAGCAGGGTGGTGCACTTAGCGATATAGGTGTGCTAATAATAATTCCTAGAAAAGGAAAAGGAGAAGCTAACCCAATAAAACAGGCCCATGACCCTTACTTGGTTGCTAGCCCAAAAAGTCGTTCATTAAGGGTCTGTTTGGATATAAGGTATAAATGCTTTTGAGAGCTTCTTTACTGGAAATATAGAACTTTTTTCAATAGAGAAACTCCCAAAAGTTGGCAAAAGGACTTTTTAGTCTTGGATCCAAACAAACTCTAAGGAGTTACTATTGGTCCCATGATAATTGCTCTTGACCCTTATCTAGGGACTGTGACTTTTTTATTCTAGAAATACTCTACCCATGGAATCACGATTCCTTTATACAAAACACACAACTGAATCGTGATTATGTTACCAATCATTTTTCACCCCCCACCTCTCCTTATACACAACAAAATCGTGATTCCATTGTATTCATATACAACGGAATCATGATTTCGTTGTATTTTTTTCCACCCCAAACATAACAATGGAATCGTGATTGCGTTGTTATATTTTGGGGTACCCTCTAACAAAATGGAATTATGATTCTGTTGTGAATAATTTTTTTAACACAACGAAATCATGATTCCATTGGGATAAAAAATATCCACAACAGTATCTTGATTACGTTGTGATGTCTTTTGAAAAAAAGAAGAAAAAACACATTTGAGTGAAGCTTAAATGTGTTTTTTTTATTGAACACTGCAATGTTACATTTATTGACTAAGACTAAGACTGTTTTTTTTCCCGAAACATATTGATTGGACACCACTTTTTCCAAGAAATATTTAGTGAACAATCATTTTTCCCAATATGCATACCAACCCTATTAAATATAGATGCAATCTAAGTCCTTTATGTTTTTGGTGTCATCTAAACTATTGATATGATATGGGTCACGAGAAAAATAGATCATCTAATATAAATAGCAGTAGAGGTTTGATGTAACTCAACACTTTTGCTTGATATTCACCATACTGCATAAAACACCAAGATTGTATCTACTCATGTGTATTGTGATGGTGACATGATTCCATCATCTAAACGGATATTGTTTGAATGTCCTAGTGGTCCTCAAATTGTCACAATAAGTGACCACATGGCACTTGATGCCTAAAAGAAAACAATTATTGATGCCATCGGAGGTTGCAAAATTTTACTTGATCTTTTTTACCATCAACAAATTTATGTTGATGATGGTTGTGTTGAATACGAGAGTATGAAGCTTAAACATGAAGATGATGTGGGAAAAATATTTTTCATCTTTTTGGAATTTAGTAACAAAGTTCCAATTGAGTTTAATGCAAATTTTGGTCGGTTTTCAGATGAAATCCTAGCCCTGATACGCAAACTAATGAAACCAAGATCTGCTAAGGAAATCATTGCTCTGATGATTGTTAAATTTATGTAGTCATGTTTTTACATTATCAAAATCATATGTTTTTTGTTTTTTTTTTTTGAAAAAAAGTTTGTATTATTATTGTTTATTTAGTTGGTGTTTATCCATATGTTTGTTTTATGAATCAATTGAAGAGTTGTTGTTACTACTAGGCGTGTGTTGTTTAAACAGTTAACGAACACAAAAATTAAGTAAATAAAACACACCATCAACTAAAAAAATGTCAAAACAATAAAAATCTGTACAAATAATAATAATAATTAAAAAATTAATGACCTACCTCTGCCACCCTTCCTGTTGCCCTTGGCAGCCATCTTCCTTTGCCTTTATAAGCTGCACCCAACTTCGAAGCCCTCCTGCAGCAATTGGAGAGCTTGTTATATGGTCTGATGATGACTTGTGCCCTCTAGTATAGCTTTGAGGTTCAACAAGCTCTGCATTGCGCCTAGCACTATCTAGAATCGATCATGCAAAAACAATTTGAATTAGTAACTATTTTTAAAGTGAAAATTTAAGGGGAAAATTGAGAAAATCAATTTTGCTTTACCTAGCAAATGTAGTCTCCACTTGGTACATACTCTGCCAGTGGCTGCCCAAGCGGTAGCTACATTGGGATGGATAGTAAATGTACAAGAGGACATGGTGGCTCTCCCTCCTCTGGTGGAATGGCATAAAGGTGGGAAACCCAGTAAAACCAAGGCAAATAGTTAGGGGTGTAAGCCTAAGGACCCCAGGGTGGCACAACATCACCTAACCGAATGACATGTTGTTGCCACTCTGCCCACATCATTTCAAATGCCTCATACGTGAGATGTTGCAGTGGATTGCATGAGATGCGCTGAACATGACCAAACTACCTTAACACCTTCTCTGCAAGATAAAGCCACACCTCCCTCCCACACTTGATGAAGCAAGAGAAACGGGCTTGCTAAGGGAAAGGCCTGACACCCCTGTGGCGCTTATAAGGACATCAAACGAAAACATTCATCTAGAGCTCATCTAGCTTCTCCGTCATCAAATGAGTTGGTCTGATGCCTCGTGTTGGCTTCCATCTGGTGGCTATTGGGTTGTTCTGAGCAACGGTCCCAGGCTCAAAATAGCCAACACTGAGTAGATGCATAAATGCCCAAGATTATAAAAAAAACATGGTCAAACAAATTAATTATAGTAATAAAGAAAAAATACAAATAATCACAATTAAAAAGTTATTTACTTACCATGACTAACATCATGTAACCTCTAACCTGCTTTCCAGTGCACTAGCTCACATAGGATAGATGGTCATATAGGTACGCCAGTGCAACAACTCCCTAGGCATACTGGTGGCAGTCATCCAGGTTGTTGAGGTAGAGAAGGTAAGCGGTATAGACGTGAGTCGAGGACTTGGCGAAAAATATCATACTACCAACCAAGTGCAAAAGGTAAGTTATGGTAGCTCATATGTACGATCCTGATTGGACATACCAATGATATAGGTCTGCCAACCACGTTAACCTAACCCTAGCACTTGTAGTGGTCGCCGCTATAGCCTCTTCCTCTGTTGGAATGCCAAGGCGAGTCATGAGCAGAACCCTCATGGCCTCTTTAGTGATGGTGGAGAGGACATGATCAATGTCCCTGAATGTCACAGGTAGGTGTAGGAGACATGACACATCATCCAGAGTGATTGTTATCTCTCTGATAGGTAGGTGGAAGGACAAGGTCTCTTGGTGTCACTTTTCCACAAGGCCATTCACGAAGCCCTTGTTTGTCGTAACTAGGCCGATAACCTTCATTGCAACACATAAGTCTTCACTGTCGGCTCAGTGGGGAGTGGTAAGACCTGGCCACCGTGGCTGACCAGCTTCATCTTTGGTCACAACTATTGGACTTATACATGACCAACAAAGTGGTCCTATAAGATCGGATCAATGACACATCAACTGGGCCTCTTCCAAATGGAGGTACAATGATCCTATCATATGCATGTGTCACTGTTTGTGGCTTTGGCTCTAGCTCTGGCTCTATAGGTGGATGTTGATGGCCACGTGCTGACACAGTTAGCCTTCGATGCCTCTCCCTAGGATCCTTCCTTTCATGTGAGGGGCCCAGGCCATCTAAAATTAAAGGGAAAACAAATAAACTATTAGTATAAAAATAACAATATAAATTAATTATTAAACATAATAACAAAATAAAAAAACTTTAATAACAACAATAAAATCATGATTTCGTTGTGTGTTTTGACATGAACTACAATGAAATCGTGATTCTGGTTTGGGTTTTGCCAGAACACACAATAAAACCATGATTTCATTGTCGTTTTTGGTAAAACCCACAATGAAATTGCAATTTCATTGTGGTTCATGTTAGAACACACAACAAAATCGTGATTCCATTGTAGATTTCTCTCAACAGAATCGAGATTTCATTTGTCATTCAAAACCAAAAAAAGTAACGGAATCAGGATTCCATAGTAGATCTCTACAATGGAATCGCGATACTAAATCAGAGGTATGCGCATAAAAAAGGAGAAGGGAAGGGTTCATTCGTTTGGGTTGGGAAGAGAAGGTTTGTTGGGGAGGAGGAAGGAGAATGAGAAAGAGAAAGAAAAGGGAAAAAAGAAGGAAGGAGAAATGGAAGGAAAAAGGGGTGCCAAAAAGGGGAAGAGGAAGAGTGGGAAATTTTGAAGTTGGGATAAAAGAATAATTTCAAGAGAAAATAAGGGCCAATAACAATTTGGGTAAGAATCAATACTAACATCAATTTTTAAAAAGGAAAATTAAAAGAAAAGGTACATTAGTTTATTCAACTCGGATATGTACCCGTCTCAACCAAAAAGAAAAAGTTGTCACGGCATCCATCAATCATCATATGCATCTTACGTAATGATAAGCAGTATAAATCTGAGGTCTAAATAGGAATGCAGGGCTTTATCAAACTTGTTGCATATCAATCACCGAATATAACCAATACGCATAGTAACAAACTCGAAAATGAATCAATCTCCTCTAGCACTATCCCTCACGGCCTACTAGACATGCACAAAGCACAAAGACATTAATCAAATGTTGTTTCCAATCCAACATTTAACACAAATACTAAGGCCCAATATATTTAAGAGCAAATACTAATAAGTGTCTACACATTAATAAAAAATTTAAAGTAAAAATATTTTTATCGAAAGACTAAAAATTATGTTGTTCATAATCTTTTTTACATTCTCCTCTAATTTACAAAATAAATACTTTTCTTTTTTAATTCCTTAATCAATATCCTAAAAATACTAATTAACAATACCCTACATTTAACCATGCAAAAATACGGATACAAAGACAGCGCTACGATGCTGTTAGAGAAGTGTAAGAATAAAATAAAATAAAAACTATAAAGGCTCATAGTACTAACATGGATCACTAAGCTAGTGATTGATGGTGTATGCCCAAGATTACTTAGTAGAGAGTGATTATTTGTGGCAGTTGTTAAATACACCCCCATATTACTACTACACTCCCTCTTCCCCTTTCTTTAAAATTTTTCTCCAAAATACCCTTATAGATACATTTCCTTTCCTCACTTCCTCGCTTGGGTACGATCCCTTTTTTTTTTCAAGAAAAACCTAATCTACTCCATTCAATTGTTTCTGCAATGTCGGAGTGCACATTACTCCTCCCATCCTTGTTAGACTTCGTCAATTTCATATGTGAATAATTGTATATCGAGATGCTTGATGCTTTTTGATGTTCAACAGGAAGAGTTTGGCAAATCTTAACTATATACCAAGCCGCTCCAAGGACCCATAGAGGAAAAGGTTGCTCCAAAGACTTCAAATTATTATTGAATAAATACTAATAAATACAATAATGTCAACACATAAATATCATATATAACCTAAGATTTACATAAATCTAACATTTGCAAAATTTCTTAAACACTACTTAGTGCTTCATTTTTAAGTTTTAGAAAACATCTTGCCCACTAAATGTGAATTGCATTTATTCTCTCTGGTTCCAATGGTCTTGGATCAGTAAAATATTGTATGATATAATAAAACATAACTTAATCGGTGTAAATAATAACAACTATAACAAATGAAATTAGTTTTGAAGTAAACAATTACCGTTTCCCACTTATCCTTGAAATCTCCTAGGACTATGGTTGACATCCAATGCATGACGTAATAATCGCACTCAGTGTTTTCTCTTTGTTTATTACACTAAATTCAATAAGATATTCAAAGTTATCCCAAAATTAGTGTACACAGTATAAAATGTCATTTTGAAAAGATCAAACAATGTTTAAATGACTTACTCTCATTGGAATCCATTTAGAAGTTGCCTTGGATATACTTCCATGGTTATCATTTAATCTCTTCAAAGCACTGATTAAGAGAAACATGCATACATATTGTACAACTAAAATATTAATGTCAAATACTAATAATAAAGTAAATGTGTTACAAATTACAACTGACTTGTTAACCATTTCTTTTAAGTAGTTGTTGGGCTTATTGTGCAAGGAACAAAACTAGGCAACAACATTGTTCTTAGGACATACAACCATCGGTTGTCAATGTCCATTGAATTGGAGAACATTAACACTACTAAAAAAATGTATTCAACAACGCGAAAACGATGACGGTTCCAAAAAACCGTCTTAGAAGCTAAGGCGATGACAATTTTGTAAATAGAGACAATGCAAACCACAAGGGTTTTATGAAAAAACGTCTTGGAATGTTGGGTTCTACAACGGTTATACAAATAACCATCATAGAATGCAACGTTCCATGACATTTTTCGTAAAACCGTCGTGGTTTATGGATGCCCTCTATTTACAAAATTTCCATTATGCATTTGATTCCCTCCCTCACTACCCTGATGACCTAGTCTCCCTCACTCAACTCGTGCACATACACCCTCACTCACCTCTAGTCATTTTCTACCAGGATTTCTTTCGTAACTCATCAGCCTTCGAAGAATCGTCTCTTGTGTGTCTTGCCGCCATTGTGTGTCGCGTTTGTCGTACAGGTAAGAACCCGTCCTACTATATTTTCCAGTTAGAGAACCCTCATTTTCATCAGTTTTTTAAATTTGAATAAATACATTGAGTGAAGGTAAAGAATAGAGGAGAACATTTGAAAAAATAGATATCCAATGAATGCTTCAATTAGGAGATTGACATGAGTTTTACCAAATAAGAATCTGTTGAAGCTTTTATTGAACAATGCACAAAGGGTCTTCTTAGAATTTGAAAATTACCTTGTTAACCATCTGGCTTATGTTTATGCTTTGTTGTCTTATGTGAAACTGTGTATCCCAATCTATTGATTGGTATTTTCGGTTATAAATAGCAGCAGGATTTTTTTCATTTCTGTAGCGCCATTTTTTTCGTAAACTTTCTGTCACTTAATGTAATTTGTTTTCGTTAAGGGTAGTTTGGAAGTGTATTTGGTCTCTAGTGGTGTACGTGCGTTTGTTAGGAGTATATGGTAATTTTTTGCCAGTTTTTGTCATTGGAGAAGAAAAGGTAAGCAAAAAAAAAATGGCATGCACATACGGATCAACAATCTGTATGACCCATACAGATTGGAGGTCCAATACGAATTAGCAATCCGTAGGCCCAATATACGGATCACCAATAATGGTCCAAGAAGGGATCGAACTTGTGTCACCTACATGATTAATAGAACACTCAAAGCAACTGAACTAATAAACACATTATGTTATAAACAAATAGTGTCGCTATATATAACACTAAAATTTCTAGTTTATATATAAATTTACATAATAAATTTTGTGATGATTATTTTTTATATAATAACTAATTTGTTTACATATATAAATTATAAATAAAAATGATAGGTTTAATAAGTATTTACATATGTAAAAAAATATCAAATTTATTTAATTATCAATTGTTATAAAAAAAACATCTAAATACATCATTCAATTAAATATCATATTTATTTAATTTTTAATAATTATAATAAACATCTAAATACATCATTCAATTAGATATCAAATTTGTTTAATTATCAAATTTAGTAAATAAATTAAATGGATATAAAATTTCTAAAAAAATAATTTTAAAAAAATTAAAACATATGGATTCATAAATAAATTTTAAATCTTAAATTTTGGTTTCAATATTTTTTATAACTACCAAATTTAATATATTTTTAAATTTGATTTCACTCATTATCTTAAACTAACAAACTTATCATATTTTAAATTTTAAATTTTGGTTTCAATATTTTTTATAACTACAAAATCAAATATATTTTTAAATTTGATTTCAATCATTATCTAAAACTAACAATCTTATAATATTTTAAATTTTGGTTTCAATATTTTTATAACTACAAAATCAAATATATTTTTAAATTTAATTTCAATCATTACATTAAACTAATAATCTTATCATATTTTAAATTTTGGTTTCCATATTTCTTATAACTAACAAATTTAATATATTTTTAAATTTGATTTCCATCATTATCTTAAACTGAGAATCGTATCATATTTTAAATTTTAAATTTTGGTTTCAATATTTTTTATAACTACTAAATTAAATATATTTTTAAATTTGATTCCAATCATTATTTTAAACTAACAATCTTATCATATTTTAAATTTTGGTTTCAATATCTTTTATAACTACTAAATCAAATATATTTTTAAATTTGATATCAATCATTATCTTAAACTAAAAATCTTATCATATTTTAAATTTTAAATTTTGGTTTCATAATTTTTATAACTAACGGATTTATTGTACAATTAAAAATTATGTTTCAATATTTTTATGACAAATTTTAATTATTAAGAATTTTTGTTTAAATATTTATTGTAACTAAATTTTTTTAATTATTTTTAATTATGATTTCAATATTTTCATAAGTAACAAATTCAATATCTTTTAAATATTTGTTTCAAGTTTTTAAAAAATTTAGACAAATATAATATAACAACATTGAAAATTAATTGTTTCACCAATCTAATCTTAATTTTAGAAATCTAGTCTAATCTTAGTAATAACTAATATATTTTTGATAAATAAAATCAATACTTAACATATAAATCAAAAAAGATTATAAAATTTCATTAACATTACAAAATAACATTACACTACGAAACAATTTAAATAATAACTGACAAGTAAAAGATTTCCAAAAAAAAACAAATTTTGAAGAAGAAAAATTGGAAAAAAAATTTCAACAAAAAAAATCCATATGGGTCAACAATCCGTATGGGTCAAATTCGTATGACACATACAGATTGTCAATCCGTATGATTCATACGGATTGTTGATCCGTATGATTCATACGGATTGTTGATCCGTATGATTCATACGGATTGCCAATCCGTATGAACCATACAGATTGATGATCCATATGAGTTTTTTCCAGAAAAATGTCATTTTTTTTGTTGGAGACGATGAAGAAGAATCACAGCGGCGCGGGAAGCGGAGGAAGAAGAAGAACCGCAAGGAACAACCATGAACACAAACGGTGACAAGAAGAAGAAGCGCCGTAGGAAGAGGAAGACGAACAAGAAGCGAAAGAGGAAGAGGAAGAAGAAGATGAATGGGCCAGCGGTGGCCGTAGGAACAGGAACATGAAGAAGAAGGTCGTAGGAACAAGAAGAAGAAGGATGCGCATGCAGTGGCCGTAGGTACAGTAACAGGAGGAAGAAGAAGGTCGAACAACATTGTAGCTTTATTTATATTATTAGGGTGAAGGGCATTTTTGCCATTTCACCCTACGTGTTGGGTGCCCCAGCAAAAATGTTGAGTGCACCAAGTAACTCCCCGAACCTGGGAATAATACCTCCAATGCTTTTTAAGTATACCTTCCTTTTTATTTTATTTTTCCCAAAACACCTTTTTGTAACCACACCCATCAGAGATCGGCAACCTTAACCATTATTGGCTATGCATCATAAAGCCATTGTGCACTAGAGGTATGCACCCCATAACCACAAGTCATGCAACACCACCCATGGCATCCATCATAGTTAGAGAATGGATATACCCACCCAAGCCACCCTTACACATAGATAGCAAACTCTCTCTTAATTTTTTCATGGAAACATTAGAGAAAAGGAGCATAAGTATGCATTGATACAACATTTCTAGTGGCATTTTGAAGGCATTTCGCTTTCTTGAACTTTGCCTCACTCTCTTCTTCCTTTCATGGTTCCTCACATGCCTCCTTTTCGGCCTTTGACTCTTTATTGACTACCTTTGCAACCCTATCGTTGTCTTCACCGTTTCTAGAGTCATCATTGCTACCCTCCTCAGTCAGTCTTGTTGATTCACCCAATCCAATTTTGTTGTTTCTTCGATACCAGAGTACTACCAGATCAATGACACATGTACCAAAAATGATTCAAGCAGGTGCTGCAATAGCTGATTTATGATATTGTCGATGTTTGTTGGAGAGAAATGGCAAGGATAGGAATAAGACATAGATGGGGAATGACATGGGTTGTGTTGCATTCATCTTCAAAGGTCATATTTATGTTCAACAATAAAAAAAAATATATGATCAGTTCAATGTTTTTCTTATCATGTAATCATATTACATTGGTTATCAATGGATGCCATGGTGGTGTTATGTGACTCATGGTTGTGGCGCATGCCTCTTGTGGATGCCAATGATGGTTGTGGTTTCTGGCATGTGATGGACATGGTTGCAAAAGGGTATTTTTGAAAATAAAAATAAAAGGTGAGGTATACATAATTTTTAGGGTATATTTAACAATTGCCCATAAAATACTCTACTATAAATCTTTTTCTGATTTAAGGTTCATAATCATATTATATTATTGAAAGAGGATTGTCTCCTATAGTATAGTCCTACTAGATTCAAACAAGATTGTCTTAGATGGAGGATACCTGTGGTTCAGAAAAACAATTATTATAAAAAAAAGTTCTTCTCCCTAAACCCTTTTTTATATCTTTTTATATCTTAAACCCTTTTTAGTTTTCATTCTATTCTTTGCTACTAAAACTTTAATTTGTGTTTCGATAAGGAATTTAGAATGTTTAGAATTTGAATTGTTTTTATTTTAGTTTTCTTCATTTTCCAAATGCCTTATTTGGATAAATCAATTAAAATTTCTTAAATTTTAAATTCTTTATTTGGATATGACAATTCAATTTTCTTCATATGCAAAATTTCATTTTTATATTTCAAATAGATTAAGTTTTAATATTAAATTTTATAGAAAATAAACATTATCTAATTTTGAAATATTTAATTAAAAAATATTTTTAAATATTTAATAATTTAAAAACACAAATATCAATAATTTTGACTAAGTTTTCTCGACTGACCACAATCAATGATGGTTTTAGACCGACATCAATCGGGATTATTTTTCAACTGATGTCGACTAGGTTTATTTTACCAAAGTATGTTAGAAATATTTTTCAGCTGATGTGGGTTGGGGCTATTTTTCAGCCGACATCATTCGAGACTATTTTTTTGCTAACGTAATCAAGGTTTTCCAACAAATGTCAGTCATTGATGTTTTTCAATCGACATCGATAAAAAAAATAGCTTGTGCTAGACGACTCCGGCCAAAAAATCCCTACCCAACGTTGGCCGAAAAAATAATCCTGGTCAATGTCGACTAAAAAGCCCTAATCATCATCAATCAAAAAAATTCTAGTTAATGTCGGCTAAAAAATAGACCTAGTTGATGTCGGAAAAAAAAAACATAATTGGCATCAGCCGAATAAACCGTAACCAACGTCAATAAAAAAATTACTATAGAGCGTCAGCTAGAAAATAGCCTTAGCCGATGTTGGTCCAAAAAACCTAGCCGACATTGATAAAAAAATATCATTGGACGATGTCAATCAAAAAAACCAGAACAACATCGCCCAAAAAAAATCCTTGGTCGATATTGGCAAAAAATTCCCATCACCAATGATAGTGAGAAAATAACCTTGATCAATGTTGGTTGAAAAAAATTCTAGCCAACATCAATCAAAAAATAGCCTTGATCATCGTCATATGAAAAAAATACTAAAAGAAAAAATCTTGATCAACATCAATGAAACATAGCTAACAAGGTCGATGTTGACCATAAAAACGTTGGAAATAGGTACTTGTGTGTGAGAGAATGTGAAAGTGAAAGTGAGAACAAGAGTCTCTAATTTATTTTTTTTGAAAGAATTTAAAATTTCATTATTTTAATTAATCAAAATGGTTCCTAAAAATATTAAGATTTCAATTTACTTTCAAAAATTCTATCAAAATAAGTTATTTTTATCATGAATCATTTAAATTTTCTTAAAAATAATGAATTCTCGAACTCTATTGTTCCATTGAAACACATTAATGTATTCTATACCTAAATCCTTTTTGTTCTAGAGGTATTTCAATTGGGTGAATTCCAAGGTGAAGTACTAATTTTTCTGCCTCATCAGTGAAACGTCAAAATTTATCGTAGGATATAATATTAAAAAATTAGACGGATCAAATTTATTACTGGAACCGATTAGTAATTTTACTTCCATTTATGAATTTAATTTGTTTATAATTTGCAACAGTTACAATTACAATTTGATAACTAGTTAGTAATATCAATTTATCGTTAAAAGAATACTTATTTCTATTTTTTCAACAAAAATATTAAAAGATGTTTGCTTAGAATTACGTTAATTTTAGAATATTTTACGGTATTTCCTTAAAAAATCATGGGATTTATAGAAATTGAATAAATCATTTAGACTATTCAAGCTAATTCATTACTTCCCTGATTAAAATTTATTGTATTAATTATTTACGAAAATTATTAACAAAATTTTTATTTTTTACAAAAAGAAACTAAAAATACTGATATATGTGTGCCATTTTGTGTGCCAAATTTAACATATTTTAGAAAATATAACTTAAAAAGGTTGACCTGATGGTAAAAAAAAAGTTGTCCGTTCAAATTTTACAAACAAAATTAACAAACTAACTACTTTGAGGATAATAAAAATAAAAACTTCGGCACAATATTTCTCCCCCTAAAATGAATTTACAATGACTTTACAGTCTTGTTGGCTTAATAATTATAAGACCACTTAATCACAAACTTAGTAGCACCATCGAAGGCCAATATTTCAATCACTTTCCTTTTTCCTAATTTCCGATGATTGATTACAGCAACAACAGAAATATGGTTAGTATAATATAATATCACCGAATCAAATGATGTCCAAGCAAGGTGAGTAGATTGAAGACATCTTCAGCATGCAAAATCATGCAACAATTGCCCTCCTCCAATAACATCTCTTCCAAAATGTCGATTTTGTGATTCAAAACTACTAAGAACATAGCCCTCAGGCTGAAGGGCAACGCCAAAACGTTGAGCTGCACTCATTCCAAAGGGCTCAAACAACCCAATACCGTGATGATTTTGGTGAAGACCAAGTGTGAGAGACACCCCATTATTGCTCACTCCAACACCCATGACTTGCTGATTGCCTGTGTTGGTCTGATTCAGCTGCTCCTGACTCCTCACTTGCTTGTTAGCAAGTTCATTTCTAGGGTGTTTATAAGGGGCATCATGAAACTTCTCCATGGAGGTGGATGGATTCTCAGTAACAACAGAGTTGTGATCTGAAGGTAAATGATCACTTAGGTTTTTCTTACTTCTTTCTTCCCAATGTGACCTCTTTTGACCTTGTTGTGATTCTAGCATATGTATTTCCTCCACCATTGGTTTCCAAAGCCTTACTCTTGCATTAATAAACCAATTAGACACCTGTTAAAAAGATATAGTCAAGAAACAATTGTAGAATCCATCAACAAGTACATTTGAGATTTACAAGAGATGGATCATTTATCTTGAATCTTCACCTGGTTGCGAGATAGACCGGTTTGTTTAGCCAACATTAACTTGTCAGTATCAGTAGGATAACTGTATCAAGAGAACAATAATTGAGTAACATAGACACCTTAGTCTCATGAAATTAAGGGTGGGGGGGTCCATATGCATGTAAGCATTCATGTATTAGTTGTTTAGGTGAGGAATGAAGGAAACAGTGAAAAACCAACATGTCCATGAAGTTTATATCAAACACAAGGCATTACTCGATTCGTGTTAATAAAATTTAAATAGTACTTACGGGTGCAGAAAGTGTTCAAACAACCAGGCTCGGAGAACACTCACAGCTCGCTCAGGGAGTCCTCTTTGAGGTCGCCAAACTGGTTGTTGGTGCTCAAGAAACCCTGGCCTTTGGCTGTGAGTGCCCCTATCACTGCTGTGGAACCTTGGAGATTCATCCTTTCTGTTGCTTATCTGAAAAGGAGCCTTGTTGATGAACTGAAGCTGGTCAGTAATAGCATTCTTCAAGCATCTAAATGGTTTCGACATGGCATTTATAGCCAAACTTGCGTACGGGGCCACATTACCAAGGCCTGCAACATACTCAAATGAAGTTATCACTGCATGCATCTGTTGATAATACTGCCTGTACCTCCTGTGAACCTGTTTGTGATTAACAAAAAAGATTTCATATAATTAAGATCAAATACTGAGATTCTCTGCACTTGTATCAGTAGCAGCAGGGACTACTTAATTACCAACTATATAATGTTGAAGGACTTAGGCAATGAAGTTCTGTAATTAATCATAGAATTCCCCAACTTTTAACATCTAATTGGGCTCTATACATTCAGGTTTCAGATAATCCATCACAACGGTAAGGGAAGAATAGAGCAATTTTATGCACCATCCAATGAAAAATGAGAACTAAGATTGTGTTCCATTACCATAAACCTATACATTCTTAAGATAGAGATGGAGTACAAGACTTGTGATAGTCATACATGAAACTCCACAGAAATCCTTATTCATCGTAGCATCTTACATTAATAGATTTACAAACAAATTCAAGAATATAAAAATAGCAAGCAAATAAATTTGAACTTTCTACGCAACCTCACATTCTATACCTTGAATCCAATAAATTTGAACTTCAAAGCGATAACATAATCATGGGTTGATGTCCAGGTGTTTTGTACAACAGCGAGATAGGTAGAAGTCCCCATCTTGTGTCCAGTAAAATTTTAATTCTGTGAACTTTGCAATTTTATATATTAGGAAAATTTAAATTCAGAAGTTAGAGTTTGCTGGAAGTGCTTGGTGCATTAAGGGTAAGAAAATCTTCCTCCCATGCGCAAATTTACAACACTGAGAGAAAAAAAATGAATCAAGCAAGCTACAGTTCAAATTGTCAAATGATAAGAAACAAAATAAAACCGCAACGGATAACTAGAGTTTAATTAGCAAGATCAATTTGGAAGGAATCACTATGATGACAACTATAAAATTCAAATAAGGAGTAAAGTGAATATCAACAACTGCGCGCTTAATAAAACCACTAAAAAGAAAGAAAAATAATACTCAGTATAACTTGATTTCATTGTAATTTGTAAACAATTTCTTCCACCTCAAAATGTATAAATATAATTATAGTTGTATTAGTTTTAGTTTACATGGTGTAACGTTTTCATGTTATATATATATATATATATATATATATATATATATATATATATATATATATATATATATATATATATATATATATATATATATTAATATTTAGAGTTATAAGTTGTGCACATCATTTTAATTTACATAAGATTTTACAACAATTCAATCATTGCACAAGAGCAAGGACCCACAGGTATGTATGTTGGTCTTCCACAGGAACCAATCCCTGTCCAGGAACTGTGGTAAAAGAAATATAGGGACCAAACAGTGTTCAGGAAACATTTTCCTTGTAGCTTATAAAGAAAATACAGTATTTGAACTAGTGAACATTCTTATTCCATTTCCCTTCTATTCTTTCACTTTTCAATCATGTTTTCTTTACTCTTTTAACAAAAGATTAAAACCAATATATTGATTTACGCACGTCAGACTGCTTACAAGGTTTACACACATATAATTGAGGAATTGACCTGACCAAATAGGTATTGGTTATATTCCACCGTTGATTCCACCCCCTCTCCCCATGTTCCCAAAGGTTTGCCACTAGGTTCAATGCTTTTGAAAGGAAATACAAGGCGTGGATTTTTTATTTTTTTTTATATCAACTTCAATAAATATCTATTTAAGGGGTTAAAAACATGTCCATGCCTTGTATTTCCTTCCAAAAAATTGAACTCTGGTATAAATGACTGCTTAAGCAAGAATAGGTTCCACCTAAAGAAAAATCATAAAGCATACTCAAACATGACAACTACCAAATGGTACAACATACACCACCAATCTTAATGACAAGTCACATACTCTAATGCCACATAGATAGTACCATTTTATTATTCATCGCCTTTTTCACTTTTCAAGGCTATATTTATTCTCTGAAGGAACTGATTGGGGCACAATGCATGTGTATATTGATGCCCTACATTTGACAATATAAGACCACTGAGCGCTCACATAGTACGTCTGTGCCTACGGGCATTATGATTGTTTAGAAGAGGCATATTTGTGGCATTGCATGGTATTACAATAATTTTATACTGCAGCTAGCTTACTAAGAAAAGTAAAAGTTAATTCATAATGAATGTAAAATTAATATTTAGTATCCACTATAAAATATATAAGATTTGCATCCTAATCTTTTATAATTAAACATAACAAGCCATGTATCGGCTAAATATGCATGGCCTATCAGAAATTATTAGTACCAATTTCATGTGAGAAGATCAGTTTCATTTCATAGAACCAATCTGCAACTAATAATTGTCAAACATAAAGTGAAAAATTATATTCTATCATGACATGACATGCAACTACTATAGCATCCAGAATTTTAATAGTTTTGTTGTCAGAGTAAAACCCCAATAACACAATCATAGTTACTTTAATCCCAATCTAAAGCCAATCCTAGATAAAGGTAAAAAAAAAACCCTTGTCATATGTAAGTTTCTTTAATCCTAGAACAACAAGATCATATCAAATACTCACTTTTTCGGAGTATAAATCTTTTCCAATGGATTCCTTCAATCACTTTATATGCACATTAATTACCCAAACCAATCTGGATGACGTCCCTTACTAGAAAATATTTCTATACATGTCAGACACTTTACACTCCCAATCTTGCTGTGCATATATTCCCTCCCAATAACTTTTCCAAAAAGACAACCAAGTTCACCAAGGCCACCAATATCTCACCGAATACAGGCATCATCTTTAAGCAAATAAAATATACTACCTTTTTCCCTCCTATTTATAAGATCCAAAATTTTAAATTTATTTAATCTTTTATAAAAGACTAAATCTGTATTAAGTATTTTTAAATTAAAAATATTCTCAATTAAATAAAAGAGAAAGAGATTATATTAGCAAGCAAGAGAAACATTATTAACAATGACATTTTAAAAATAATATATAAATTTAAGATAAATTTATTATTATTAATTGCATTAACTATTTTTAAAATCTTAATGAATTAGGTAATTAATTGGTCTTAGTAAATAAAAGCCTATGCCCACACGTACAAACTAAAAAAAAAAAAACTACGCGATTCCTTCATGTAATCCAAAATATGGAATGCTAGTTCAGAAGTGACTAGCAAACCCCTTAATGCAATCATTAAGTACACATTGATGATAACTTAGGACTTAATTTTTAAGGCCAGAAAGAAAACCCTGACAAACTAAAATCAAGAATCCACTCCTGCACAAAATTTATCTAAAATAGTGTAACACCACTGAGACTTATCAGAATGAAACACACAATTCACACACACACACAAAAAACAAAAACAAAAAAATTATATGAATTACTCTCTGCTCTATTTAATCATTCGACCTCATTTATTTAATTTTAATTTTGTTTTTAATCACTCCATTTTATTCATGATAAAAAATTCTAATGAAAGGGTCGTTTTCCCTAAAATTTTACGTAAATTTCTTTGAGATAAATAATCTTTTCCGGGCAATTCAAAATGTGAAGTAAGTCTTCGTAATTTAAATATTGGTAAATTTGAATATTTGAAATTCAATCGATCCCAATTTTTTTTTTTGTAAAATAACAGGTATAAAATCATAAAAAAGTTTCATTTTAAAAATAAATTTATTTTTTAGTTGAGATTAAAAAATAAAATAATATCAGCTAACTTAAACTTTCTTAATTAAGATGAAATTAGTTATTATTTTATCTTATATAATCATGAAACCCCATTACATGAAATCTTTAATTTACCATAACTCAGATCCGAAATGAAAAAAAAAAAAAAAACATACCTCGTCAAGCATGGTTAATAGTCTACACTTCTTCATCCTACCATAATTTTGATATTCCCCAAGTGGATCATCCCCACCAACAACTTCACTAGCACTAAAACCCTCACGAGGAGGTTCCATCAACGATGCATCAGGAGCAATAATCTTCTCGGTGGTGTAAATTCCACGAACCCCAACATCACATAACTCTTCCAATAATTGCTGTGCGGGTTTCAAGAACCTCGATCCCTTCAATATCGAAGCATACCCCGTAAAGGGTCCAAGTGGAACAGAATTCCTCGAAACCTCACTGTTACCTCCAACCAAACCCGGATTAACAGCCCCATATTGCTGAAGATTCAGTTCCAGAGGGTAATGATGAGTGCTGTTACTGTGGGAAGACAAGGACAAAGACAAAGGCTCAGGCTTGAACACCATCATTTCACTCCCATCATTGTAGGTGTCACCATATTCCCTAAGGTTCTGAAGCTGGTATAAAGGGTTGTTGTTGTTGATGATGACTTGAATTGCATCACCATTCACAACCGCTCCTTTAACAAACCCCATCATCAAATTGGAACCTTCTTGTTCCTTAGCAGCAGCACCACCACCACCTTGTTGGGTGGCACAAGCTAACAAATCAGAAGGAATAATAAGCGAAGGATCGTAGAGAGAGGCTAAAGTAGGGCAAGTGGAGGAAGATTCAACGAAACAATAAGGTTGGTGCTCAGGGAAAACTCTCAGCTTGTTCCTTCTACTTTGTTGTGGGACATGGTAGTGCTCAAAACCCTCCTCAGCCATAGTGCAGAAAAGAAAAGTGAGCCGTTTTGATGATGAAGAGAGAAAGAGAGTGGAAGAGCAGAAGAGCTGCAGAGAAGAACAGTGGAAGTGATAGTGACTGTGAAAGGAAAGGATATAATAATTATGATCATGATCTTATGCAGAGAAAGTGGCGCAGGTTGTCACAGAGATACGTGAACTGAACTGGTTTTAGGAGAAGTTGGTGTGTGGTCTCTACACGCATCTGAACTGAAACCACTGCACACCAACTCACAAGAAAACACGGTGTTTTTTTTTCCTCTCTCTCTCTCTCTGTATGAACTATGAAGTGTTGTTTTCTACAGTTAATAACTGTGGCTTGTTCACTTCTCTTTCTCTTTTCTCTCTTGAAAATTGAAACTCCAAAGGGAAGGGTGCAAGGTGCTCATGATACACCTTGGGGCTCGAAAAGAGACCGGCTATTTCCGGTAATAATCGAACAGCGCTGCTTCTGTGTGTTGCAGATACTATTTCTGACAACTGGGTTTTGAGTCCTGTCGTTTTGTGAACCCTCTTGTGTCGTGTGTCTTTGTGAGCTTTAGTATTTTATATTATTTACTGAACACTAAGATTAGAAAATTATTTAAAATTATAATTTTATAGAGTATATAATAAAGTAAAATGAAATAGAATACAAGTAATTTAAGTTAAAAGTTTTAAATTAAAATAAAATATAAAAGTGTGATTTTTTATCGTGTTTTATTGCTTATTTTATTATTTTTAGTTTCATTTCTTATAATATTTCGTCGTATTTAAATTGTCTGTGAAACAGTGAAAGATTTTATTCGTCGCTGGATGACAATTGTACTTTAAATCATCTCGTAGGGCTAAATTGCAAACAAACACAAAGTTAATCTTTATATTTTATGTGATTAATTTATATTTTTATATAATTGAAAATTATAATAAATTTAGTTTTAATTAAAAGTTTTAATGAATAAATATAAATTGTATTTAGGATTATAAATGATAATTTAAATTATTATATAAAGCTATTATTAATTATTCACAATTTTATAATTATTGAAATTTAATTTAAAAAATAAAAAATTGAAAATAATAATAATAATAATAAATGAAAATATTAAATATAAAAAAGTAATAATAAAAATAAAAGACTAACTTTTTTATACATACCTTCTAGTCCCAAAATATAAGAAAAAATATAATTTTTATAAATAAGAAAATTTAAATAATTAATTTTATCTTATTTAATATTATCATTTCTAAAATATGTTTAATTGAGATTTTAGTTTTAATAATTCTTTTTTATTGCTAATAAAATATAAGTTGAGAAAAATTAGTATTTAATTAAAATTGATATAATTAAATATGATTAACTAAATTTTTTTTAATTAGTGTTAAACAATTTTTTTCTGTGAGACCAAAAAATAGAATTATAAGAATCAATTTCATAAAAACATCAAATAATTTATACATATTTTAAAATCAATTAGTCTCTTTGAAAATAAAAGATGAGTATAAAAATAAGTATAATAGAGCTTAAAATAGTAGGAAAAAAATGTTAATAATATTTAATTGAAAAAATAAAATAAAATATCAATCTTTATGAATTTTAATTTATAAGAAAAATATATAAAATAAAATGACTTTGTTTATAGTATTTAATAGTAGTAATAATGATAATATGATTTAAGTATATAAGTAATTAACAAAAGTTATGGTGGATTGGTGGTGATAGATACTTACGGTGATAGGGTGACGCACATGAGAACAGAGGAACAGAGCGGTGAATGAAAGAAAGGTTTTTGTCGTTCTCAACACTCATCTCCTCTCTCTTTACGAGGTTTATTAATTAATTAATGGCCTCCTCTTTTGGTACTCCTATTTTTTTTTAGAGAATTTTTCAATTAACGGTACTTCGATGGAACAAGAAACGGGATTAAAGAAACAAAGTGGATTCTAAGTAATTGAAGTTAAAATAAGAAAGATTATTCTTTTGTTAAAAAAAAATTATTCATCCGCATTATAAAATGTATCGACGGATATATTTAATTATCTTTTTTTTATCTAAATCAAATAATGAAAATAATATAATTGAGTTAGATAATTGTAAATTTTTATTTGCACCTATAAAATAAATGTAAATTTAATGGGGATGACATACGGTTGAAATCGTTATAAATGTGATTAAGTTTGTCATGGGCCACGAATGTTTTTTTTTCCAGAACACACAAGTAAAATTTTTTTTTTTACCAAAGCATACCACTTCTCCCAATATTTACACAAACATAATAAATGCTATTCATAGTGAACATTCGGATGGGGGAATCCAAATTTCCATTGTGATTTGTAAATTTTTTTTTTTTTGAAAAACCAGTTGAGAATTCAGGTTCATCTATCTCGAATTCTCAACGTGGTTTTTGTTAATTTTAAAAAAATAATTTTTAAGATATTTTTTAAAAATATAAATAAAGAAAATTAATAAAATTAGAGAAGATTATGAAGTTAAAGAAAATTAGTTAAAAATAGTGCATTGTAAATTAGTTTGGAAGATCTACATTAGTTAAAAATAATACAGTTAAATAATGATTTTGAATTTATGAATGATGTGAAATGAAATACATTAATAGGAAAAAATAATAATTTTCTTGACTAGAACTTTCGGGATGGTGGAGGTACCTATTTTTTGAATGACCAATTAGCTTGTAGATTGAACAACGTTTTGGTTGACCTTTTTTCTCTCTCATCCATATTAGTTCGTATTCTTGTAGATTTTGGTCAACCTTTTTTGTTTCTCCTCATGGCTAGATTGACACATAATTGTGGTCCTTCATATGGTGGTCAATATTCATGATGACGCATGTCTGATAACGGGACTTTGTAGACACTTGACACATAATCCAATGTGTATATTGAACTAACATATTGCAAATAATCTATATTGATGTGCTTACATGTAGCAATGACATGTACACATGACATATGTAGCTTTTGAGGCTCCCTACAATCACATGTTCTTTGATCCATCCTGATAGTGAATTTCCTTATTCGACGCCTCTTTCTCGTATTCACTCTTTCCTCAACTTGAAATTGAAATCTTTGGCGGTCAAACTATTGAACGAAGTGAGTGTTGGACTTAGTTTCTTCTTCGATGATGAACTTCACTACAATGAGTGTGTAAACTTGTCCTGAGGCGATCATTGCATCAGCCAGATTCTCACGATCAACAAAATATTTGTTTAACTTCTCATACGTGGCTCTGACCAAAGTAGTGATTGGAAAATTTTGAATTTTTTTTAGCACCGAGTTTAGTGACTCTACCAAATTAGTGGTCATGTGTCCCCACCGTTTTCCCTCATCCCATGCTAAGGTCTATTGCTCCCTTGGTATTTGATCAACCTAGGTAGTGTCGTGTGGGTTGTCTCCTTGTAACTCCTGGTAGTGACGAAAAAACTTTGGTTGAGTCATGACATACCCTGTAGTTTGAAAAAAAATGTAAATCTGAATGTTAGTTTAATGATAAATAATAAAATATTGTGAATTAGAATATAAACAAGATATCTTACCCATACTCAAGACGCTTTTTCTTTCGTCCTCATTTTTGAATTGTTTTTTATAATTTTGACCAATGTGTCGAATACAGAACACATGTGACAAGTTGTCTACTGTCCACCCATTGTCAGGTCGTCTGTATGCACTTTTGATTGACTCATACCTGTCAGAGATTAAGCATATACCATGTTGTGGTGTCACATGTGTTCTCAAGTTTTGCAAAAAAAAAAAAAAAAGAAGTGTCAACCATCTGCTGTCTCACCCTCGACAATGGCAAATACCAATGGAAATATGTTTTTAGCCTCATCTTATGTAACTGCAATTAATAGCATCCCTTTGTATCTTCCATATAACCATGTTCCATCGATTTGCACAATGGGTTTACAAAATGCAAACGCATCAATGCATGCCTTCAATGACCAAAAAAGTCAATGGAATATGACCTTGTTTGGAATTGGTTGGTTCGACTCGTCCAGTGCAGGAATAGTTTGAATCCTGACAATTGTGCTAGGGACGAAAAGTTGCAAAGCTTGTAGGTATTTGGGAAGTATGTTGTATGACTCTTCCCAATTACCATATACTTGCTTGAGGGCCCATTGTTTTGCTAGTCATGCTTTACGATATGTGATGGTCTATCCAAACTCTTGTCCAACGAATGTGATGAATGTAGGAATGTTAGTTGCTCATTTTCTTCAACCATCGCAAGGATATTTTTGCCTACAAGTTTCAATTCCATCTTATTGTGATCTTGTGAAATGGTCGACATAACGCATGTGTGAGGCCCTTTTATCATTCTAATTTCCCAAACTTTTAGATTTTTTCTTTCAAACGCTCTAAGTTTCCATTGACACCCCTCAATTGGGAAACATAAGACCCATGTATCCTTTGCACACCTCTTGTGTTTGAAAGTGACATGGTTCTTAATGTGTCACATTTTTACTGCGTGTTTGAGGTCCTCCAATTAACAGAATCACTGACCAACATACAACTCACCATCCTGTGAGTTAGATTTTTGTTGTTGGTCCAAAAAATGTCTATAGTCGGGGTTGTCAGCCACTTAGTTGTCACCAACATCAATGCTATTTGGATATGGACAATAGACATTTTCAGTTGATGTTGGTTGGAAAGGGAATTGTATGCCATTATCGTTGTTGTCGTTAATGTTGTTGTTGTTCACCAAAATTTTGTCTTCGTCGTCACTGAAGTCACCAACTACTTCATCCGGCAACCCATTTTGAGCATGATAGTCATGTGACATTTCATTGCTTTGAGACTGAGCAACATGGATATCAATAGTTGGCTCGACATTTAGGTGGGAAGACTCATTTAGTTGAGGAGTCATCTCACAGTAGTTTGACGATCCACTAAGCAGTTGTGTGTATGAGCTAATGTGGGTATCAAATTCAATGGGTTCAAAATAAGGGATGTAATAATCATTTGTGAGCCTATATGGGATTGGTGTGTAGAAAATGGGCCTTCATGGTAGGTTTAAGTATGGTAGTTAGTGTATGGTATTTTGTGAATTATGGTGATTGAATGATTGTTTCGACATTGGTGGTAGAAGAAGGTTGTTGTTCGTATTGTACGAGCAACTGAAAGCCACTTAAGCATTGATGTCAGTTATAGACATCGAATATGCCATCAATATCCTCATCGTCACTGATGGTAACAACCTAGTAATTTAACATGTCAGACCTAACAAAAACGTGGTATTGATAAATGACTGCGGTTATGGTTTGACCTCAGTTTAGGCCCATCTTACGTTGGATTTTTGTTTTCAAGGCATTGAGGGTCATGCCTCTCTTCATTGAAACAAGTATATTGTTTCCTCCCTTAAGCTTTACGCCATCATCATAGTCGGCTACATAGGCATCATAGTAGACTACGATAGGGACGTTTTCGTTTATGCTTGCCATGGTGATAATATGGTGTGTTGTATATGAATAAGGTTTGGAGACGGAGAGTGATTTGAAACTTCTGTCGTGAAGTGTTTTCTGTGTGTAAAAGAATACATTTGGAGACTAATTTATAGTGTTGTGGTATGAGAATTTGTTAGGGATAGATCCAATGGTCATCATCGCACAACAATTTTAACAGTCAAGATTGCCTCTACAATGACATGAACAGTGCACCAACATTTTTGCAGTGAAAATTGTGGGAATAGTCCCGTGAACAATGCACCGACAATTTTTGCAGTAAAAAATGGGTCTACATTAACGTGAACAATAATTGAACAGTATACTGACACGCACAGTGACATGAACAATGTCTCTACAGGATTCATGATGCATCAATGACGTGTACAGTGACATGAACAATATACTGACATGCACAATGATGTGGCAGTGTGTTTGTAGGATTCCTAACACACATAGTGATGTGAACATTATTGCTAACGCGTACAATGACGCTGCAGGATTCCTGATGTGAATAGTGACACGCGCAATTTTTCCACACCTATAAAAACCATCTCAAATGGCTTATTCCATACAGCTTATCACACACACCTGTTCTTTTTTAATATTAACAACTAAATTTTCAATCATTTGATTGTGAAAAAGGAGAATGGAGGCGGCAACATTATTATGGAAACAAGATTGTCGCCGAGCTTCAAAGATACAAAACATGGTAAGTACTAATTAAATAATATTATAACCTTTTATTGTCCTGACAATTATAAAATAATAACTTGTTTTATAGGGACAACCACCAATAATCATTTTCTATTGTCATTTGATGTCCCTCCTCCTCCTTTAATTGAGTCGTTGCTTGCTCATATTGGGTTTGTTGATGTTGCAAAATTACGCACTTCAAAATTGATCACCATCTAGTGACTGCACTTGTTGAGCGATGGAGACCAAAGACTCTCACACTTTTCATCTTCCTGTTTGAGAATGCATAATTACACTGGAGGATGTAGCACTACAGCTTGACATAAGGGTGGACGGTAGGCCAGTCACTGGTGCAACGTACTATGATTGGGAGGAAATGTGTGAACAATATTTGGGTGTGGTTCAACCAAAGGGAGAATCAATAGTAGGCTTTGCCATTAAGCTTAAGTGGTTGCAAGAAAATATGTCGCTGCTTCTCGCAAAACCAATACAACAAAAGTTAGAAACACATTGTAGAGCTTACATTTTACAACTAATTGGTGGGGTTTTAATGCCAGACAAGATGAGAAATTGCGTTCATTTGATGTACCTCATTGTGTTGGCTGATCTCGAATGAGTCAAACACTATAGTTAGGGCTCTGCTTGTCTAGCAATGCTATACAGGGAAATGTGTAGGTCCACTAACCCTGATGCCAAAACCATGGGCGGCTATAAGTCATTGTTGCAATCTTGGGCATGGTATTACATGCTCTTCATTGCAACAAGAGTTAATCAGATAGCATTGTATCCATTGGTTATGAGGTAATATGAATCTCAAATTCATTGTTATATGATTAGCATAGTATGTATTAAATTAATAATTTTTCATTTATTAGATGGAGTGGCGGTGGATTAAGCTTTTCTGGTACACCACATGGAGATGTCATCAGTTATAGAATGAGATTAGACCATATGACAGCTGAACAGGTAATAAATAAACTATGGGTTACGTAAAAATAATGTTGAGTTTTGTGTTTTTAATAATTAATTATTCCTTTTTTATTATTTCAATTCTTGTGGAATCCATATCTCTACTTTTTGGATGCTTTGGAGTGGACAACTTTCATAGACTCCTCTATATGGACAGCTTGCACCCCTCTAATTTATTTCTCGATAGTAGAATGTTACCAAGAGGATAGAGTTAAACTTCAATTCGACCTCCAACAAGGCATACCATATCCCCCAAAAAACACGGACAAACTTCACAAAATCGACATGCGAGGTCGAACTGACACAAATTGGGCAGAAAAACATGCAAAGTGGATAAGGTATTGACAACAATGTCAATCAATGGTTTTATAGGGACAACCGATTATAGGGCATGCAAAGCATTCTTAGGAATACATGGTGTGGTATCAAAGTAATACTATTATTTTTTTAAATATGCAACTGCCAAGTGGATCGTCAATGAATTTTGAAACTAGTCAATCCTCAAGGGCAACAAACATCGTGCAACCATAATGTAATCCTACATACACACCAACTCCCCCCATGACATATTACGTTCCACCCACATAAACACTGATTCCTCCCATGACAAATTACATTTTTCCTAGTCCTTCAAACATAGACTGCACTCCACCAATTGTCCAACCAAATGATTTCCCGAGCAATGTTTTTGGAACTGATTGTGGCACACCAACATCAGCTCGTGAATACATGCATAGCTTACAGAATGAAGTGGGTAACTTTACTCCATTAAGTTTCAATTTTATGTTTAGCCAAAATGTTGAAGAGAATAATCCACCATTGCATGATATACTAGATCAACACCCATGTCGAAATTCAGGACGTAATAGGAAACACCCTCCTTGTGGAACATGACACCATTATGGGGATTAAGTAGTCAAATCTAATATATGATGAAAATATCATTCTTCAATTAACTTATGTTGCACTTTTTGACTTAATCTTCATGTTCCTTTAATTTTACAATTTATTTAAGTACCCTCATGACAAATGAAAATGACAACTGAACAACATCGTACAAACACATTAAACAAACATCAAATACATAATAAAAACTAACAACTAATTAAAAGCAATACAATAACAACATATGTTAAATAGTTTATTCTAATTTCATTGAACTATTCAACTTCTGCTCCATCTCCGTCCAAATTAAGTCATTAGCGTGAGACAATGATGGTGAAGTATGAACTTCAACTCTAAGTTCCATACATATTACACTTGGCATGCTTGTGAATGTATTAAACATGCAACCAAACATCTTCTTCATGAGTAATTGGACATGCCATATACTCAACATGTCCATTCATTTCGTGTATAGGACAACGATACCAAATTGAAGTAATTGCAGATGAAACATCAACATCTGTAATTGATGATTGTATTACACTGGTTATGTCGGCCAGCGTCATTGTAGGATACAACAACATCGATTTTGTGTTGTCACTGGTGAAAATTGTGTTTCCACTTAAATTACGGGTGATCTCACCATTGACATAAACAAACACACAAATTGGGGCTAAACTCTTTTTTTTTTGCACTATTCTTTTTTGGCTCATTGACACTTTGATGTAATTATGCAAAGTATAGGGTGATATCATGCAATTAAATATATAATCAATCACAGGATAATGGTAGGCGTGCTTTGGAAGCTAGAGGCATGACAATAAGATAGTCGTGCAGAGGGGTTTTGGAATATCGAGGCATTACAGTAAGACTATCTTTTTAATGGAAATTGGAATCACGAGGCATGACAGTAAAATGGTTTTTTTAATGGCCTTTAGAATCTCGAGGCCTCACATCCAGACAAAAGCCATGTGCAAGACAACATCGCATGTCAAGTATCATTGCATGTGACCTCATAGTGAACAATCGCACACAATCAACAAACCATGTGCGACTGATTAAAGGTGTTTTTTATTAATACGGGTCACCGCACTTTATCAGTGCATGTGATTGAACAATGAATGCCTGCATGCAACGGACAAAATCCCAATTAATTATGATTTGGACCCTTGAAACAATGTTTAAGTGACCATGTTATGCATGTTTTTAAAATTATGTCCAATACATTAGTAATATCCATGAAACATTTTTTCCTTAATTTAAACGTCAAAGAATCCAAAAAATATATATCGTGCACCAGTTCCATGGACAACGACCTCAAATTAGGAAAAAAAAAAAGCTTTGGACCCTTGAAACAATGTTTAAGTGGCAATTTACCAATTCATCTAAATGCACAGTTAATACTATTGAGTCACCCAACTATAAACAAATTTTATAAATACCACTACAGCTAAAGACATTCGTAGAACTTTCAAATATTCATCTCCACCCCTACCACAATGTGTCACCTAATTGCATATGTTTGTGTTTACTATAACGGCCAAATCTACAACACTAATGAGAGCACTATCTTCGTTAGTAACAACACAAAAACTTTCATGGACAAAGGCCATACCTTTACACAATTGCTTGAACTTGTTCACTAAAAACTAAACATTGAATCACACCAATATAGCCAATATCTCCACTTTCGATGCCCCACATTTGAGTCAGGACAACCTTATATGTACACATCTTTTATTCTGTGAGATGATGCTGATGTTCGACAAATGTTCAACATTTTTTACAACAACCCACCACTACCATTTGTGGAGTTATTTGCCATAATTTGTGACAATAATAACCCACCAAGCAACCAACATGACTCAACCTCCAATCTTGAGGACCTATCAGATGAATACAAGAATTATTGGGTCAAAAACTATGGTAGTGATATTGACTCCTCTTCCGGGCCTGAAGGAAGTAACATGTCTTCATCCCACGAAACAATATTCAAACAAGATTGGTAATCTAGGGATGATTCATGTCTTAGTTGTTTCTGCTTTGAGGTTTTCTTGTGGTGTTCTATGTCGGTGTTCAATGATCACTTTACATAATGAAATAAATTGTTTATTTAATTTTATGTTAACAATTTCCAGTTTACCCATTTCTACTGTAGTAGGTGGCATGGTAACATAACAGTCGAAATTAACAACACTTTGTAATTTAAACATGACTCTTAAAAAAAATAAAGACTTCACCAACAAAACTTTTATAAAATTGACAACTTAGAATCTCTTTTTTAGTCTTAAAGTTATAATGGATGTCTGCTGCATCAAGTAGTAGGGAAAAATCACAGCCGAAATTCACAACACTCTTCAATTTGCACACGTCTCTTAAAAAATAAATGTTTCACCAACAAAACTGTAATAAATTTGAAAACTCAGAATCTACTTTTTAGTCTGAAAATTATAATGGACATTAACTGCATCAAGTAGAAGGGAAAAATCACAGTCGAAATTCATAACACTCTGTAGTTTGCACACGTCTCTTAAAAAACTAAATGTTTTACCAACAAAACTGACATAAAATTGACAACTTGGAATCTCTTTTTCAATCTAAAAGTTATAATGGATGTCTGCTGCATTAGGTAGGAGGGAAAAATCACAGTCGAAATTCACAACACTATGCAATTTACACATGTCTCTTAAAAAAATAAATGTTTCACCAAAAAGACTAGCATAAAATTGACAACTCAAAATCTCCTTTTAGTTTGAAAGTTATAATGGATGTCTGCTACATCAGGTAGTAGGGAAAAATCACAGTCGAAATTTAAAACATTCTGCAATTTACACACGTCTCTTAAAAAAATAAATGCTTCACCAACAAAACTAACATTAAATTGACAACTCAGACCCTCCTTTTTAGTCTGAAAGTTATAATGGAGGTCTGTTGCATCAGGTAGCATGGAAAAATCACAGTTGAAATTGGCAACATTCTGCAATTTGCATATGTCTCTTAAAAAAATAAACGCTTCACTAACAAAACTAGCATAAAATTGACAACTAAGAATCTCTTTTTTATTCTGAAAGTTATAATGGACGTCTGCTGCATCAGGTAACATGGAAAAATCATAATCAAAATTCACAAAACCCTGCAATTTGCACATGTCTCTTAATAAAATAAATGTTTCACCAACAAAACTAATATTAAATTGACAACCAAGAATCTCTTCTTTAGTCTGAAAGTTATAATGGACGTCTCCTACATCAAGTAACATGGAAAAATCACAGTCAAAATTAACAATATTCTACAATTTGCACACGTCTCTTAAAAAAATAAATGCTTCTCCAACAAAATTAACATTAAATTGACAACTCAGAATCTCTTTTTTAGTCTGAAAGTTATAATGGACGTCTGCAACATTAGGTAGCATTGAAAAATCACAGTCGAAATTGACAACACTCTGTATTTTGCACACGTCTCTAACAAAATTAAATGCTTCACCAAAAAAATTGACAACTTAGAATTTCCTTTTTAGACTGAAAGTTATAATGGACATCTGCTGCATCAGGTAACATGGAAAAATCACAGTCGGAATTCACAACATGCTGCAATTTGCACACGTCTCTTAATAAAATAAATGTTTCACCAACAAAACTGATATTAAATTAACAACCCAAAATCTCTTCTTTAGTCTGAAAGTTATAATGGACGTCTGCTGCATCAGGTAGCAGAGAAAAATAACAGTCGAAATTCACAACACTCTACAATTTGCATACATCTCTTAAAAAAAGAAATGTTTCACCAACAAAAATAACATAAAATTGACAACTCAAAATCTCTTTTTTAGTTTGAAAGTTATAATGGATGTTTGCTGCATCATGTAGCATGGAAAAATTACAGTCGAAATTTACAACACTCTACAGTTTGCACACGTCTCTTAAAAAAAGAAATGTTTCACCAACAAAAATAACATAAAATTGACAACTCAAAATCTCTCTTTTAGTTTGAAAGTTACAATGGACGTTTGCTGCATCATGTAACATGGAAAAATCACAGTCGAAATTGATAACACTCTACAATTTGCACACGTTTCAGACAAAATTAAATTTTTCACAACAAAATTGACATAAAATTGATAACTCAAAATCTCTTTTAGTCTAAAGTTATAATGGACGTCTGCTACATTAGGTAGCAGGGAAAATCACAATCAAAATTCACAAGACTCTACAATTTGTTCATGTCTCTTAAAGAAATAAATGCTTCACCAACAAAACTGACATAAAATTGAAGACTCAGAATCTCTTTTTTAGTCTAAAAGTTGTAATGGACGTCTGCTGCATCAGGTAGCATGGAAAAATCACAGTCGAAATTCACAACACTCTTCAATTTGCACACGTCTCTTAAAAATATAAATGCTTCAACAACAAAACTGACATAAAATTGACAACTCATAATCTATTTTTTAGTTTGAAAGTTATAATGGACGTCTGATACATCAGGTAGCATAGAAAAATCTCAGTTGAAATTCACAACACTCTACAATTTGCACGCGTCTCTTAAAAAATAAATGTTTCATAACCAAAACTGACATAAAATTGTCAACTCATAAACTCTTTTTTTAGTTTGAAAGTTATAATGGACATCTGCTGCATCAGGCAGTAAGGGAAAATTACAGTCAAAATTGACAACACTCTGCAATTTGCACACGTCTCTTACAAAATTAAATGACCCACCAACAAAATTGACATAAAATCTACAACTTGGAATCTCCTTGTTAGTCTTAAAATTAATAGACGTCTGCTACATCTGGTAGCAGGGAAAAATCGTAGTTGAAATTAACAACACTCTGCAATTTGCATACATCTCTTAAAAAATAAATGATTCACTAGCAAAACTAACATTAAATTGACAACTCAGAATTTCTTTTGTAGTCTGAAAGTTATAATGAATGTCTACTGCATCAGGTAGCAGGGAAAAATCACCCTCGAAATTCAATACAATTTGTAATTTGTAGACATCTATTAAAAAAAGAAATGTTTCACCAACAAAAATGACATAAAATTGACAACTCATAATCTCTTTTTTAGTCTGAAGGTTATCATGGACGTCTGCTGCATTAGAAAGCATGGAAAAATATAGTCGAAATGGACAACTTAGAATCTCCTTGTTAATCTTAAAATTATAATGGACGTCTGCTACACCAGGTAGCATGGAAAAATCATAGTCAAAATTCATAACACTCTACAATTTGCATAAGTCTCTTAAAAAAATAAATGCTTCACCAACAAAACTGACATAAAATTGACAACTCAGAATCTCTTTTTTTAGTCTGAAAGTTATAATGGACGTTTGCTGCATCAGATAGCATGGAAATATCACACTCGAAATTCACAACACTCTGCAATTTGCACACGTCTCTTAAAAAATGAAATGTTTCACCAACTAAAATGATATAAAATTGACAACTCAGAATCTCTTTTTTAGTTTGAAGGTTATAATGGACATCTGCTGCATTAGGTAGCATGGGAAAATCATAGTCGAAATTGACAACTTATAATCTCCTTTTTAGTCTTAAAATTATAATGGACGTCTGCTACATTAGGTCGCATGAAAAATCATAGTTGAAATTCACAACACTTTGCAATTTACACACGTCTCTTAAAAAAATAAATGCTTCACGAACAAAACTGACATTAAATTGACAACTCAGAATTTATTTTAGTCTGAAAGTTATAAGGGATGTCTGGTACATTAGGTAGCATGGAAAAATCACAGTTGAAATTCACAACACTCTGCAATTTTCACACGTCTCTTAAAAAAATAAATACTTCACCAACAAAACTAACATAAAATTGACAACTCAGAATCTCTTTTTTAGTCTGAAAGTTATAATGGACGACTGTTGCATCAGGTAGCTTGGAAAAATTATAGTCAAAATTCACAACACTGTAATTTGCTCACGTCTATTAAAAAAATAAATGCTTCACCAACAAAACTGGCATAAAATTGAAAACTCAAAATCTCTTTTTTAGTGTGTAAAAGGAGTAGGAAACAAAAGAGAAATACACCTATACACCGAGAGACCGAGACTTAGAGCTCTCTAATGAATAAATCCTAAGCCTGAGTATCTCAAATAGGGTAAACCCTCTTTCTATGTCCATTATCCCTTTCTCTTCATTTATCCATCCCTTCCCTTTTTCTATCCATATCAACCCCTACAGTGTAAAGTCTCTCATGGCAATGAGAGGCTAAACCCCCATTGTTGGAAGCCTGGCAGACCAACTCTTGTAATGTAACTCTTTCTTATTATGTATTTGATGCAATCTTGTTTCTATTGCTCTTTTCTATGCCTAATTGTTTATTATGGTCTAGCCATCCATACAGTGTTTAGGGGATAATGCATTGAAAAATGGTTATTTTCTAAAGAAATAGGAAAGGGTATCTAAATGAAATCATTGCTAGAAATAGATTGATATTCGTTTATCCTATTTCATGCATCTCTAATCTTAATGCGATTTATTATTTTTATCTTTGCAAAAAAATTTGGAAAAAAAAAAAGATAAATTAGGCTCTTTATGTGGGAAACCAAAGATAAAGTGTCTTAGTAGATGTGGGTGGAAATAGGGATATCATTAGATAAACAAAATCATTAACATTGCATCACAAGTAGTTTTGGCATGCTAGGTCCTAACATATTTTCATTTTGAATTCATCTTTTTATCATCATCTTAACTTCTACATTTTTTTTTATCTTTATCATCTTTTACTTTAAATCTTTATCTTATCTTCTACCTCTCTTTATCTTCTATTTTAACTTTCTTATCCTTTTTATCTTTTACTTTCTTTAAATATTACATCTACAATTCCTTATCTCTTGCTTAAAAATTGGGATATACACCAGCTCAAGTACGAACAAAGTCCCTGTGGATTCCACACAACATACATTCACAAACCAAATTCAATCTCAATACTATGACATTCATGGGAGAAACAACCAGTCAGACCATTGCTAACTCAGGATTAGCCTTCATTTTTCCAAATAGATCAATCATTCACAACCAAACTGGTGTTTATTTTCAAAGTCCCACTCCAACACCAATGCGAGTTCCTAATGATTGTTCTTTTGAGACACTCAAGAGTAGAATGCACAAAACCATTCAGCTAATCAATGATCAATTAGTGGATGAAATCTACTACCGACAACCATTCATAAATGCAAGTCAAAAATATTTTTTTCAATCTCTACAATTGAAAAATGATGATGATGTTTACACAATGTTAATGTGCAATGAGCAATACTTGTGTGTTGGCCCTATAGAATTATTATGTACCATTAATAGAACACTGTATGGTATACTCAACCTACTTTAATCCACTATTACTCCTACTCATGATGCAATGTTGTATTACAACGGGAAGTAGAACATATCTAGCCAAGGCGGATTTTTGGGTTACTCTTTCACTAGAACAAATTCAATAAGATTTGACATTCCTTCGGGATGTAGCATGGACAAAATCAAGGATATAATCAAGCAAGTTGTACCTTTAGGGGTTCCCCCTTATGGAATTCACGAATCACAGGTAGTCAGACGATTGTTCTTTTGACAACCAGACCATGCTAAATATTCAGAAAAATTAATAGAATATGAAATAACAAAGTTGAAAAACGACGAAGACATGCTAAAGGTGTTAGTAGAATCCAACTACTGGAAATGATTCTGCCCAATATAAATTTTAGTTATTTTTAGCAAACCGGTAACCCAAATGGAAGAAGACATGTCTCTTGCACAACATCTTTCAGACTATCATTAGTTTCGTCATATTTGCGTTGCAATTGTGTTTTTTAGTATGTTTCGTTATTCTTGTATCTCATCTCAGTCACTGTATTGTTTACTTTTATGTGTATCATATAACGTGTGCAATGTAGTAATTATTTATTCACTGTGTTTTTTTAATTTATTTTAATACTACTAACTAATTTTCTCATTTTTTAATTAATGTACATAACAAAACAAAACCACCAATGACACATAAATTTAGCTTTACAATAATTCACAACATGTTTAAATATCTTAAACTTGCAATTTATTTAAATACCTACATCATAACTAAAAAAATTATATCATAATCTTATTCAATTTTATTAATTTCCTTTATTTATATTTCTAAAAAATATATTTTTTAAAATTATTTTTTTTAAATTAAAAAATATAAAAAATCACGTTGAGAATTCGGGTTGGGGGGACTCAAATTCTCAACTGGTTTTTCAAAAATTTCTTTTGCAAATCACAAGTATAAATTCGGGTCCTCCCCCTGGAGTGATATGTTTTGGTAAATTTTGTTTTTTACTTCTATGTTTTGGAAAAAAAATCCACGAATGTTGGATGGTGATTGGATGGTGATTAAGTTTGTAATGGGCCACGAATGTCGTTATAAATGTGATTAAGTTTGTAATGACATACGGTTCGTTCCAAGTGAATTAAAGACTTGAATGCAAAATTAAAGATCTATTTGATTATTGTCTTCTTAATTTTCATTTAAATATAACAATTTTTGTTTTAATATTTATAAAAATTTAGATTTTTTTTATATCTTAAAAATATAAGATTTTTTTAATAAATAAACGAAATTAAAAATAAAATAAAAACACTAATGTGCGACCGTGCTAGTAGACTTCTTGTTATGCATAAGTATGGACTAAATGTTTGAATTATTTATGTGGAATGCAATTAATTGTAACATTTTGTTTTGTCCAATAAAAAAAAAGGTTAAAATTATGATTCATATGATCATATTTAAGTTTACCGGTAATGTCATTAATGATAACGGAATTTGAACACCTAATTATGATCCAGTGGGCCTAACCATTAGGTCTATGATGGAAAATATCTAGGATTAATAAATAATATGGTTAGATTCATTCATTGTCACAACATTCAATTATTCACTAGAATTCATCTTATGGATAACCTTAGAATTTGGAATGTGTGATCAGTCAAAGAAAGATTTGGCTTCTTGGTTATAAAGATTTGTGCAATACAAATAATTCTAGTACATTTGATCTGTCCTCAATAAGTAAGTAATTTGATAAAATATTATCATTGTTCTAAATTCATATAAAAAATATGTTGTTCTTGACATAAATTTTTTTTTTTACATTTAGTATCAAATCCAATTTTATATGATTTAGAATCTGATTGTTATATCCTTTATCTCTTATTTTTCTGATTAAATCTTGATGATTGTCTTCAGCAAGTTTTTTGTTCTCGATTTGTAATTGAATCCACCAGTTAAGTTATATGCTCCTTTGCAATTCAGAGGCAGATTCAATTGCATTATTTTTTTTAATTGTTAATTGTTGATATTATATATGATTGTTAAATTTGGTGAGGTTCAATTATTTTGTGCCACCGCTGAATTTTAATTAGCACTGCTGGTTCACGCTATTTGGCTATTTGCGCTCCAAATTAGCAATCCATGCATACTCCTATTTTAAAAATTTAGTTGCCCTATATTATTTATCGCATATAAGTGAATGCGAAACTGAAACCTTGTTATTTCCCATTTTGCAAATGGAAAACAAATCAACAAAAAATAGCTTTTTTTCTTAGTTTTTTTTTTATGTTGGGTTTGGACCCTAGACTGGCCAAGCCTAGGCCAATATGTTTTTTATTTTTTCTTTCTTTCTAGGTATGCTTTCATTACTATGTGTTGCTGTAGGAATTTTGTTGAAGGACAATACACTTCCAATTGAATGCCGCAACAGGGTTTATCTCCACCTGGGTTTAGTTGGCATCATGATTTTAATTGCAATTTCAATTATATTATGATTGAATCATGATGTATAATTCTTAAGCCACTGTTTGAAGTTTATAATATATTTTCATTGACTACTATTACTTGTTTTAATTGTTATGCATGTTAGTCAACTGATATTTCAATTGAATGAATGTCATTGTATTTAAATTCTACCTATTCTTGAATATGTTATCTCAAGAATTAAATTGCACTCCTCGATTGCAATAGAAGTTGCACCTATTACTTTCCAATCAATGATATGTCATATTGTAAGGTTTTCATTCTTAATTGTTATATGTTTCTTATTTGAGACCATTTCTTGACTTCTAAGCATGGTATTTTTTGGAGTGATTTTTTAATTGTCATTCAATTATTTTATTACTTATACGCTCCTGATTGCTCATTTTCATCAATTGTCATTGAATTGATATATGCTATTGCTATAATAATTATGCAATGACTTATTTCCTATGACATGGTGATTTTAATTAATCACATATGGTTGGTGTACTATTTCAAACGCAGTTGGGTAATTGAATGGGTATTTATTTTTCTATGGTAATATTTGTTATTCTTATAATACTCAAATTTGATTTCAATTAATGAGTATTTATATCCTCTGACAAAGTGGCAATATAACTAAATTGTATTTTGATTCTTGTCTGGAATTATTGTCCTTGAGTATGTAGATATGCTTATCGAGTAGCTATGTTCCTTGTATTTTGATGTATGAGTTGTTGTTGTCACAAGGTGGGAAGGGAGTTCGATGTAGAGCCTTGTACGGTATTTCTTGTAGAAATTCTTTCTTGCATCTGTTGTACTTGGTTTTAACGCTTCTTGTGTTTTTCAGTGTCAATATATATGGTTGCCTATAAATAAATAAAAAAAGGGGTTAAATTGCTATGTTTTTCTTGTGCAATTGCTATTATTGCTTGCGTAAGTTACTATTTTGGTAATTGGCGTTACTTGTTTGCTTGCATTATATTGCTATAGCAATTGGAAAGATAAATCAATAAAAGAGAAGATAAAAAATTCATTGGTGGGATTTAAACTCAAGTTCAAAAGGTGAATTAGAAAAGCTTGACCACTAAACCAAATTGTGTTGCTAATATTGGTGTGTTGAACCTCTGAAATATGAATGTCAATGTATAGAGTATGTCTACATTGTGTTTTAATTTCTTTTTTCCCTACTGAGAATATATTATTAATTTTTTATTTAGTTGAATTTCAAAATTAATATGCTTCAATATATAGCCATTTTAGCCTATTTGGGTACAAAACATATTAGGAATGCAGTTCATTATTGTGTGACCAATAATGATACTTTTTAATGATGCATTTGCTTTGTTGACTAGGTCATGTTTTAGGATAACATAAAATTGATTCCTATGCAAGATTTTTCATGGGTTGTTATTTGTCCTTACCACTAAAATGGGATTACTTGTAACACCCCGAATGAATCGCATCAAAATAAGAGAGATTCAGAGGTTGTGCAGATATGAGACTTACAATTGAGAATGACTTAAAGAAATTTATCGGTACTACCTATACCAACAAGATGCATCTATTTTTTGGTAGCCTATTACTTAAGAACTCAACAGTTAAGTGTGCTTGACTTGAAGTAATTATGGGATGGATGACCTTTTGTAATGTTTTCCAGAAAGCGTGTGAGTGAGGACAAAGCATGCTGAAAAGTCTCGTGTTGGTTTGTGTAGACATTCAATGATCCTAAAAGAAGATGAATGGTGTTAGAGCTGGTTGTTGATGTCTTAGAAAATGCTACCTATGGAGAATTCTAACCAACGAGGAGTGGAGTGAAGTGCCATCATGTCAACTTTTGTAGTGTGTGAGCCACCAAGAAGTTGACAATCAGGGGCATTACACCACTTGTATTGATTCATGGTGGTTTTGTAGTTTAAGGAATGCTATGATATTTGCATGTGATTTTCTACCCAAAAGGGATTGTCATATGCTTAGGATAAAAGTTAAGAATGGGTGGAGTTACTGGAGAATGTACTCAGTCAAGGGATTTGTTTGCTAAGAGGAGACAATTTTTTGAACTTAGTATGTGCTCATGGATTAACCCATCTGAGGTATTGACCTAGGTTGTGACCTTGGTGTGTGCATTTTGCCCAAAGGGAAATATGCTATTATACTAGCCTTGCTTTGATAGTTTATTATGTCCTAAGCTATATCCTGTTATATTGTATGTTTGGTGCATTCTTGTTTTGTCTAACAATTATATGTTTTGGATGGAGATATTGGAGAACACATTGGGATAGGGAATTTGTCTACCCAAAGGGGATAATTTTTGGAATCCAGTGTGTACTCATGGATTAACCCATCTAAGGTTTTGGCTAGAGCTATATAGCCTTGGTTAGTGCATTTAGCCCAAAGGTAAATGTGTTATTGAAGGGCCTCATTATTGATAATTCCTTACATCTTACACTATATCTTGCCATAGTATATATATGTCCCTATTAACTATAGGTAGTTAATGGTTTTGAAACCCATAACTCAAAGTAGTCGTGGAAATAGAGGGAGACATTAACTTGATTTTAGAATTTGGATCTTAGCTTGTTTTGAAGGATCGTTTTATCTACCTCCCTTTAAGAGATTATTATGGTAAATATGTTATCACAAGGCAACAAATGGGATCATTTATTACACACTCATAGGATAGTAGAATAGTTCCTTTATAAATGATACTTAGGAGTCTTAAACTGTATTATGTGGTCGAAGGACGTGACTGCACACTCAAGGATATGATGAAGAACACTAAGACTGTGGATTCCATGTATACTAAGTTCCTGAAGTTTGATGTCCCAGGCCTTGTCATCCTATCAAATAAAGTTAATGTTGTTTTAAGCAACATTGTTTCTCTGTTGCTACTTAACCCTTATAGTAATGTCATATCTACTATCCATGATTAAGTTCATTTTTTCTGTTATGGATGTAGGTAACCCTTGAGTTAATGATGTGGTTTGTTCTCCAACTATGGTTCAGGTTTCACAACCTATTGGTCTAGTTGAGTAATTCCTACAAAAGGGTTTATTAAGTAAAGGCGACCTTAAGTTGGTGATGACTTTATGGTATATTTCAATGAGGATACAAATAAGATTAGAGATATTGTTGATTTGAGATTTATCAAGTCTCTTCTTGCCTTTAGTCTAAAATATGAAAGTGTAGTATTAAGAGATGTAACTATGTTAGTTAATGACATATGAGAATCGATTGAAGAAGGGTTATCTAGGTATAAAAGGATTTAATAAGTAACATTGAGAGATTTAAAGTTATACAAGTCACCGAAAAGTCATATTTATACACGCAACAACATGAAGGTTTTCATATTGATGATAATGGGGAGTTTGTTTGTGAGCTAAAGAATTCAATTTGTGGTTTGAAACAAAGTTCTGGATAATGGTAGCTAGAATTTAATAATCAAGTAACTTTCATGGGGGTTAGAGAGAATAAATTCGACTAGTGTATATACCTTGAGGTCAGTGGAAGCAAGTTTATCTTCATGTTATACGTAGATGATGTATTGTTGACTTCTAATGACCTTAGAATGTTGCATAAGACAAAACAAATATTGACTAGCTCTTTAATGTGAAACATCTTGGTAATATTTTTTTTTTTGTATTGGGAATCGATACTCATAGGGATGGATCACGTTGTGCAATAGGGTTGTCTCATAAGGCTTACATCAATAAAGTCTTCAAGATATTGATTAGTATACATATTTGTAAACCCAAATGTATTCAATAGTTAAAAGTTATAAATTCAACAAGGATTAATGTCTTAAGAGTGAGATTGAGTGAGCAGAAATGAATGATAAACCTTTTAGAAGTGTTTTGGAAACTTCATGTATACTTAGGTATGCATTAGGTTTGATGTATCCTTTATAGCTGGCATTCTTGGTAGATACCTGTCAAACCCTAAGAATGACCTCTTGATAGATACTAAGAAGGTCATGAGGACTTGTAAAGGAAAAAAGAGTATATCCTTGAATATAGAAGAGTTGACAACATGGAGATCATAGGGTGCATGAACCTAAATCTTGGTGGTGCCCCGCTGAGAGGAAATCCACTTCTGGATGCATCTTTATGATGGTCAGGAGTGTGACATCTTGTAAAAGTAAGAAATAAACTCGTGTTGTCTCTTCTAGTATGCAAGCAAAGTTCATTGCTTGTTTTGTTTTGCTATTCCTAGGCCAATGAGGATTCTCTATGACATATATGTAGTGTTCCATATAAAGAACAATAAGACTTCTAGTGGTTCTATACTCATGGAGTTGAACAATGTCTTGGCTATAAGATATCTTGTCAATTAAAGGTTGTCATTGTTGTTTAACATATAGACACAAACTTCGTGCTAGTTGATCCTTTAACCAAGGTACCCAGGCCCATGATTTCTTTTAAGAGACATGTAGTTTATATGGGCATTGTGAGTTCTTTTAATCTTTTAACATGCTTGGTTAGTGGGAGTATAAGTTATGTGTTGTTTTCCCCTATGTTGACAAACCTTTAAATTTTGGGCCTTTTTGGTGATATTTTCATTTGATTTGAATTTTATCATGTACTTTGTATATAGGTACATAGACTATAAAAGTTATTGTGACACCCTCTACCCCGACAAACATATTTATATAATATTATACATGAAAATGCGAAATTAATTAAAAAGATTTTATTTAATAAACATAAAAGAGTTCACGTGGGTAAAAAGTTTACATCCACGTTAATCATCAAATTAAAAACTTATCAAATAAGGGTATGAAAACATCTCCGACCCAAAACAAGACCGTCCAATTTTTACAAAAGAAAACAAGTTAAGTAGCAGAATAACATAAAGTAACATGTTTAGAACATTATGCAAATAATATAGAAACCCATGCCCCAATGTCACATCCTATTAGAACGTTGTGTCCCAGTGTTCTTTAGCACGAGGTTCTTTAAAGTCATTCACCTAACCATCTTCAACCACGAACACAAGGTTCGAGATCATCACATGATTTAAACACAAATAACACGCAGGGAGTGAGTTATCATATTCCTAAATAGATAGAGATAAACAAAAACACACACATATATAATATAAGTATAACAACCTCAACTTAGCATAATTCGCATCATTTTACCACTCGTTGCGTAACATCACTTGTCCCAAGGATTTAATCACAAAATCATATTCCACACCTTCACATTAATCATGTGTTCAGAACAACATATCTCAAGTACAACACAACATCTCACACTCACACAATTCATTTCCCACCATTACATAACAAGTCACAATGATCATTATACAGACGCTATCCAACGTATACACTAAGATTCAATTCTATATGCAATGTGATACCATGTCAGTGAAAAACTACACCAGGGCACCTAGGAGTACATAACAAGACATACCATACAATGGGTATGTTAGGTCACTCTCATTAAGTGAAATCATAAGGTGACCAGTCAGAGTCACTCTTTTTTGCGAGAATGCTTCAACCATATGGGATCAAAATAGGCTTAAAAGAGCATTTAAACCGAGTGTATTTACCCCCAAGGCCTATACTCCAAAGAATCTGTTAGAGCCTCACCTTCCTGATTCAAGTCTAACCCCTAAAACAACTTTTGCACACAAACACTGCTCATGAATTATACAATACCCATAACCTCACACTTATTTTCAAACACGTTCAACACATTGTGCTACAATTTAACACCTCAGGTTCTTAACTTGGAACCCTACACTTTCCTTTTAACACCTCAGGTTTCTAACTTGGAACCCTACACTTTACTTTTAACACCTCGGGCATAAACACTTTTCTCAAAGTAAACACTTGTCAGGTTATTGTATAATTCACAATTCACAACACAAGTAATATCACATCAAGTTTTAACCAAACAATTATTCACAACCATATTTCATGTTTTCAATTTAATATCTCACAATGTCACAATCCACCATCACATGTTCACGTGTATCTCACAAATTAACACATGCTTAACTTGCCACTTATACTCAATCTCAATCACAATTTCATAATCTCAAAACGTCATGTCATTACACCTCATGAATCATATACACATCAGACAATAGTAATATTTACATGGCACAAAACATATATGTATATACATACATACATATATATATATATATATATATATATATATATATATATATATATATATATATATATATCATACAATAGTCATCTTCCAGCATTTAAGGCATATAATCATTCACTTATTTATTCAGTTAATAACAACCACATGTACAAGTATATCCTTACATTTCCTCCTAATTTACTACGACCTTTGTAGAGTAAAATTACAAGTACAAGGGATGTACTAATCCTATTAAGTTCATACTTGTCTTGTTTGAAAGCTACGACAATTATCTACAACTCTTATGTTGATCACAAAAATGGTAAACATTAGATCATTGCTTAATCCTGAGAGCTCGAGCTTTTCTTAGCAATTTGAATCTCTAGGGAGCTATACAACTTCGAATTAGGTGAAACCAATGGAATTTGTTAACTAACATACATGGCTACAACTTTCATGAAGACCACAAAACCTAATTCAATCATTTTATTAGTCATTTATAGGCTACAAGTTAACTCACGTTGTTAGGAAAATAGCACGGGCGTGCTCTCATCAAATACGATCATGCTTCACGAAAAACCTTTGTTTCGTGAAGCAAAAGAGGCACAATTCAGACCTCAAAATACACCCAAATTCAAAATGAATAGCATGGAACATGTGATCACATCATGGGGAACAAAACCCCTCAATCAATTTCAATAAAACATGCAAGAATAAAAAATTGCCAAATTCCAAACACTCAATTAAACCATCTAATTCGCATCAGGACATCAATTGACCCGTCAAACATGAGCAATTCATAGTTATCATTGTACATGAAAAATTAAAATGCATAAAACACCCGAAAATTAATCCCAATTTGATCCTCTAAGGATCCCTACACATGTTCCCTATAACCCAATTGCGATAAAATCATTCCTTACCTCTATGTGGGCTCACATGCGTAGTCCAAAAATGATATTAGTGTCTCTAGAAATTCCCTAAGATTCCTTAAGCTTTTCCTCTAGTTGTTCTGCTAGGGTTTCCAAGCATCAGAGGGAAGGAGAAGGGATTGAACCCTTAATTTCACTGTCTCCGTGCGAGAGGAATTTTTTTTTCTCTCTCTCTCTATAGGAATTATTTTGCAAATTCTGACAGTGGGAATGTGCAAAAATGAGTGCCGAAGGTGGTGTCTAAATTCTTGAATGATCCAACGATTAACATGTCTGGGATCATAGTTTTACTAGAATAGGTTTGGATGTATGTAGGAAAAGAGAGGGTTTCAAGAGAAGAAAAAAGGAGAATGAAAATGGAAGGAAAAGAGAGCGTAGAAACTTATCATAAATGTAAAACTTGACCTAATATGTCTCTATTTATAGTTAAGATACTTTGAGCCTATTATTTACTCTATTTTTTATTTATTTTATTATTTTATAAAATGAACTCTATTTTACTTCCTATCAAATGAATAACTAAAGTATCCTTTTATTTTCTAATAATACATATTTATTTTATTTACGTTAAAACTATTATTTTAATTAATAAAAATATTTCTCCTTATTTATTTAATTATAAAAATCTCATTATTTTTCTAAAACTCTATTTATTTTTAAATAAAACCCTTTTTAATTTATTTTACAAAATACATGATGTTACATATATCGTTGGGACCACTATGTCGGTGGTTGACACCAGGATTGGAGCTTAGGCCTAGTAATATTATAGCTTAGTGTCGTTGGGACCACTATTTTGGTGATCGACACTAGGATTGAAGCTGAGGCATAATAATATTAAAGCTTGGTGTTGTTAGGATCACTGTGGGCTGGTGATCGACATCAAAATCAGAGCTAAAGCATAATGATATTGGAGCTCGATATTGTAAGGACTACTGTGCCTATAGTCAATGCTATTTTGGAGCTAAGGATTGATGGTTTCCTGATAAGCCATGTAATTTCTTTGGCTATCAAGCACTTGAGAGAAATTAAGGACTGACGAAGAAAATGACATTATCGCTTTTTAATCACATTGGCATATCATTTCTTGCTACACCCCACATTGATGACTAGTCAATGGAGTCGATAATATTTGTAACAAGAACATGTTGTATCAATGAGGGATGCACTTATCGCCATGATTCGATGTTACATGGCTTTTGTTGGATGGAGTCTTAACTAGGTGTTGTACCTTGGGTTCATATGTTTTATGGCCACAATATGTTATTTGCCCGAGAGTCATTTTTGAAAATGTTTTTTAAACTTTAAGGATACACAATTAATTTTGCTCAAGTGGGAGAATGTTAGAATTTTCCTATGAGTTTTTGTGGTTTGCAATTAATTGTAACATTTTCTTTTGCAAAAACCAGACTAATATTATGATCCATTTAATAATACTTAAGCCCACTAATAATGTGATTAATGATAACGGACTTTGGGCACCTAATTCTAAGCAGTGTGGGAAACAGTGTGAGCCTAACCACTAGGCCCATGATAGGAGGTGCTTAGGGTTAATAAATAGTGTGGCTAGGTCCTTTTTCCATCACGACATTCAATTGCTCATTAGGGTTTGCTCCATTGAGAATCCTATAATTTGGAGCATGTGATCAGGCAAAGGAAGACTTGGCTTCTTGGTTTCAAGGATTTGTGCAACACAAATAATTCTAGTACATTTGATCTATCCCTAACTAGTAAGTAATTTGATAAAATATTATCATTGTTCTAAATTCATATAAAGTATATGTTGTTAGTGTCATATGTTTTCTTACAATAAAGTCATTGTATGCCACATTATCCTTACATTTGCAAAAAGGTTTTTTCAGACTCATAACCAATCGGTCACTTTAAAAAGAAAATGAACATAGATTTTTAACATATAATCATGTAATTAGAAAAAAGAATGTTTATATGTTCTTTATTGTTGTTTGTGAAAAAAAAATCCTTAAGAACAATTTTCAAACATTACCTTCACTAACCTTTAGACACTATTACTTTTTCATGAGCTTTCAAACATTAATCTTGCACACCACTTACTAGAGGGAGAAAACAAGGTTAAAAGCTGAAAACATTATAAGAGAGAGAGAGAGAAATAGAATGCATTACTTTATAATGCTACAATTTGAATGAAAGAAGAACACAATAAAGAACAAAAACAAAAACGAGAGTGATGTATAATAAGATGGTGTAGTTTGAAATCATACTCCCTCTAGTCTCGATTATAAGAAAAAAAAGACATGCTTTAGAATTATTAAGAAAATTAGTTAACTTCATTAAATTATGTCTTTACAATTAAAAAATAAACACTTCTTAATTATATTTCGTTGGAACTCGATATCAAGCATAAAAAATTCTTTGGCCTTACCACGTGTAGGGTATTTTGGAGAGAATCTCATTAAATAAGGTATAGGAAATTAAGATTTATTTATATTTGAGGCCAAAAAATAAGGAACTTTTGTTGCTTATATTTGAAACCAGAGAGAGTACATATATAAGAGAAAAATTGAAGAGGTATATGAATGTGATTATCCTTTCCTCAAGATATTTTGGATCCAGAGAACTAGCTTTTGAAATTGAAGCGAGAACTAGGGATGGGCAAATACTCGTTATTCAACCCAAACCTGAAAAATCCAAACAAAGAAAAATGCTTTAGGGCATATTTAGGCATTCTTCTAGGTTATGTGAGTAAAAAAACTAGTTTTGGGTGGGTTATTACTAGTCACTTCAATTTTAGACTTTTTATTTCGTCAAAAACTAAATCTGACTTACTTAATACCATATAAGACTTATGATTTTCAATGGTCCTAAGTTATAAAATGAATGTGATGTAGTGAATTGTCTAATCAAGTTTAGCCTTCAATGTTTAGTCACTTCAGCGTTCATAAATAAAACCAATGAGCTCCAAAATCAAAATCAAAATCAAAATCAAATTTGAAATTTCAATTTTGAATTTATAAAAAAGGGAAAACTAAAAATGGAATATAGGACTAGTGGAGAAAATTCTAGTCTCACAAACTCTTAGAGTCTCTTCTCACTTTAGACTCTTGATCTCTCACGCTTGTGAGCTGTGTAAAGAAAAACTTCTTTATTCTCACTTCTTTACTCTCACTTCTCACTTCATTTTTCTCTTCTCAATTCTTTGTTCTCATATTCCCAATTTCAGTAGTCAAAATCCCTTATTTTCTAACCTCTAAAGCTTGAGCTTAAATTTCTTTCCTCTGTTGGTATTTTATTTATTTTTTAGTTTGATGGATCATATGCCATATGTAACACCCTAAAGGCTATTACCATAACTACGCTTAGGTTTCTAAGAACGTGAAATTTAAAATACAAAAATGACATGAGTTTCATGTAAAAGCTAAACAATTTATTACACAAGGATTCCATGCATGCTTAATTCTATTTATACAAAACATAGGGAAATACATTGTCATAACCAAAGCTAAGCTATGTCTTCTTATATGTGGCTTCAAGCTCCATCAACACCAAAAAGAGGAAAAAAAACTTAAAGGGGTGAGATATAATGTCTCAATAAGTAGCTAGACTCTTCTACCCAAACATCATTTTGCTTATCTCTCATGGATTTACTTTCACTAAGTCTCTAACAAATCTTTCAGGTCTAAGGTCGAATCTATACCTTTTGATCATTAATAATTTCCATTCTCTTCTCTCTTATTCTCAGACTGATACATTGATTTACTCTCATTATCAGTTTAAGATTTCATCTCACTAATAATACTTTCCTACCATAATTTTACCTACTTTAGTCAATATTCCTTATGTAGACTCTACCCTTTTTTTCCTATGATTCTTATGAAATACCTAAAACACACTAAAAGAGGGGGGGGGGGTGTTGAACAATGTGATGGATAAAACTTAGTCTTTTAAAAACTTTTAAAATCTTTTTTCAGTGGATGATGGGTTTCATCTAAGGTATTTAAAATCACGTCGTGCTTAGAAAACTAATTCACAAAACTTGGATATAGTAGTGTAGGAGTAACTTATAGAAAAGAACTAGTTATATAGAAACAATAAAGAAAACACAGGTTTTATATTGGTTCACCTCAACTCTTGGGCTATGTCCAGTTCTCCTTCAAACCTTAAAGGGTTCCACTAATCAATTCTTTGATTACAATCAAGTATTCTCTATGCCGCTTCTAGCTATAACAAGTACTCTCTAGGCCACTTCTGGCACTACACTTAATCTCCCCCTGAGATTAAGACCCAAATATTCTTTGTCACTAAGTCACTCCTAGCTTTCACAAACAATATTTGTTTGATACAAAATGTATTCTTAATCACTTAAAGAGTGTTTACACAATAAGCTTGAATATAATGAAACTCACTAACTTAGCAAAGCTAAGATTCACCCAATTTTCTCAAGTTTTCTTCATCCAACGAACTGACAGGGTTACAACACTTGTTCGTTTTGTATCAGATTATTCTCTTATGATTCGACAAACTTTAACAAAAACATCTTCAAGCTTTATATAGACTTTAGAGCTTTGATCCATTGAGAGATCCCAGTTAGCTGTTGTCTAATAGCTTTGGTGCTTGACACGAGTCCCCTATTGTGCAGAGAGAGTGGGGACCACAAACATTTTCTTCAACAAATTTTCTAAGAAGTACAATATGCTAGTGTCATCTAGTGCTCAGAGCTGACTTTCAACATAAAAATCGAAAGAAATGTTAACAACATAAGACAAATGAATTAAGAATGATGATACAAGACAATTTAAATCTTCTCTTTTGTGCGCTATGACACGAGTTTCTTACTGAACCTATGGACATTAATTTTTTATGATTGTTTTTAGTACTTGAGGATTGAGTAACTGTTTCATTGCTTTTGTAATGCGAGCCAAGTGTTAAAGCACTTGTCTTTTTAGGACTAGACGTTGAAGCGGTATCATCCAATGACTAATACTTTGGCTATTGTGCAGAGCCTTTTTGTTCATGCTTTTCTGCTTGTATCTCATAGAGATAGATGAGCTTGTAGCTTAAGCTTGAAATGTTAATACATAAAATTTATACTTTGCTAACATCAAAACCTTAGGGATTTAATTGTTTGGTACAATCCAAAGTGACTTGGACGCAACCATACTTAACATCTTATAGTTGTCTACCAAGGTCATGTATAAGGTTACTATTGCTTCTAGGATGCTTCTAACATTTAGTTGGACTTATGTCATTCTATCATCAACTGGTGTAGTGATAATTGCTATGCATATGTAATTTTTACATGCCAATCTCACAGCAACTATTTACTTTCCTCTATTTTAATGCTTCTTTTGGGTTAAAACATTAAGAATTTAGCTTCTTTTACGTTTTTATCGACTGGATGCTAAAGTTAGTTCATTTACAATATTTTTGGTTCTATTTTTTTGTAAAATTGCACAACAGAAGGTCTAGAAGATGATTGAAGAACTAGAGCAGCGCGCTCAGCGTGAGGAGCTAACCTAGAGGCTGATTTAGCGTGCATCTGGAGGCTTAGGATGTTTCTAATGCTTATAGGATGTTTCTAACATTCAGCTGGACTTACGTTATTCTATCATCAACTGGTGTAGTAATAATTGCTATGCATATATAATTTGTACATTTAAATCTCATAGCAATTATCTACCTTCCTCTCTTTTAATGCTTCTTTTGGGTTAAAACATTAGGAATTTAGCTTCTTCTGAGTTTTTTCCAGTGGATGCTAAAGTTAGTTAATTTTTAATGATTTTGTTTGTAGTTTTTGTAGAATTGCGCAGCAGGAGACCTAAAAGATGGTTGAAGAATTGGAGTAGCGCACTCAGCGTGTCAACAACCGCTTAGCGTGCATCTGGCGGCTTAGCACGCAGTCACTTATGCCAGATGGGCTTTGCATGTGCACTCAATGCACACATACAGGCTTAGCGCATAGTCAATGTCAAAAAACATGATTGTGCTGCGTTTTAAAGATAAAAAGAGGGAAAATTGTAAAAAAGCAGTTGGGACCAAATAGGAGAGCTAGGGCATGAGACAAGAAAGGAAACCCACTCACTTGGGCACGATTTTCACCATTTTCTCCCATCCCTCTTGTTTCCTTTTTGTATTTGTAAGCCTCTTATGACAATGGCTACAAGCTAAACCACCCCATTGTTGGGAGCTCAATAACCAAACACTTTTGATGTAATGATTGTTACTATCTATTTAATGTTATTTCAATGTTATTGTTTCTTTTCTGAGTTTATTGTCATGTTTATGGTTTGATCACCCATGCTCATGTAGTGTTATAGAGTTTATACATTGAAAAATGTCTATATCCTAAGAACTTGAGAACAACATCTAGGTAATCCATGTCTAGGGATAGAATGGTATTATTTAACCTTATTTATGCACCTTTATTCTTAAAGCAAATTATTTGATGTAGCTCTTAAGGGATTAGGAGTGAAATTATGAAAGTTAGGCTCTTTCACATGAGGAATCATGATTAGGGTAGGTTAGCATATGAAGGTAATAATTGGAATAACGTTAAATAGTGAAAAATTTCTAACATTGCATCAAGAGTAATTTTGATCAGCCGAGCACTCAACACATGACGAAACTCTACATCAATCAACAACTTACCACCCCAAGTGTTTGTTTGTTGTCTCTTGCATGTGCTCTGCTCTTTATCTTTATTTATGTTGAATTTTACATTTTCCACATTATTATTTAACAAATATCAAATTTAGTTTAGTATTCGCTTAAAATTTGATATATACAAACTTTGAGTATAGTCAAAGTCCCTGTGGACTCGACACTCAGACTTACCATTTTAATTACTACTTGGATGAATTGGTGCACTTGCCAAGGAGTTAACAAGTTTTTGACGCCATTGTCAGGGACTTTGTCCCCTGTAGTCAATAGTTTGTATATCCTCATTTCATTAATTATTTATTCTTTGATTCTTTGTTTTAAAAGAAGTATCTTTTTCTTGTGAGTGTATGCTTGCAGGGTGGAACCTTTGAAGAACTTGATCCATGGAAGATATTTTGAGTAATATGCTTAGACAACAAAGACTTCTTAGTAATCAATTAGAGATGTTGTTTGAGCATCCTGAAATCATGCAATTAGGGGCCAGTCATCCACAACCTATCAATTGCGATTTTTGTGGAGGAGAGCATTTCGATGATAGTTGTCATCTTTACTCCATGGAAAATTCTTGGTGGGAGCAAGAGTTACACTTTTACAAACAATATGAAGAAGAAACACTCTCTAATCTTGAGAATGTGTTGATGTAATTCATGGAAACTTCCCAAGCTAGCTTCAAAGCCAATCAAAACTCTATTCAAAATTTGGAGATTCAAGTTGGTAAGCTAGTAAAATAAGTGGTTGAAATACCTTTTTTGGTCATAAGGGAAGAAAATTTTGTAGAGGTTAAAGCACATGAGGATAGTCTTGTAGAAAAGCATGATTCAAGAGAAAAAGAGGAAGAAAAAAAAAGAGAAAGGTGAGGAGAGAACACAACAACAATGGGAGAAGTTGACGTAGCTCCATGTGGAGCTTGTAGGCCTTAGATATTCTTCATCAATGGAGTCCTTTGCTTCTTGAAGATCAATGGCAGCGGAATGGACATGGAAGAAATATTATTGGAGATGCCACTTCAAGGAGAAGATGAGTCAAGAAGAAGCTCACCACCATAGAAAGCCATGGATAAGAGCTTGAAGGTAGGACAAGATGAGTGGAGGGAGAAAGAGAGAAGGAGCACGAAATTTTGTGTCTCAAATGAGGTCTGAACTTTGAAGTGTAATTCTCAAATGATCAAAGTTAAAAAAATGCACACACAAGGCCTTTATTTATAGCCTAAGTGTCACAAAATTGGAGGGAAATTTGAATTTCTATTCAAATTTCACTTGAATTTGAATTTGAATTGGTGGAGCCAAATTTGGAGCCAAAATTTCACTAATTATGGTTCACAATAATCCAAGATCAAGTCCAAGATTCTTCACTAAGTGTGCTTAGATGTCATGAGACATGTAAAGCATGAAGGACATGTACAAAGTGTGACTATATGATGTGACAATGGAGTGTAGCAAGCAAATGCTCACTTCCCCCTTAAGATGGTCCAAAATTTAATTGGATTGGGCTTCTCCTAATTCAGTTAAATTTATCTCCCAACACACACATCAAATAGTGCACCTAATGCATGTGAAATTACAAAATTACCCATAATACAAAAACTAGTCTAGGTGCCCTAAAATACAAGGGCTGAAAAATCCTATATTATTAGGGTACCCTCCCTACACTATGGAGCCCTAAATACATGGTCCAAAAATAATGAAACCTTAATCTAATATGTACAAAGATAAGTGAGCTCATACTGAGCCCATGGGCCCAAAATCTACCCTAAGACTCATGAGAACCTTAAGGTCTTCTCCTGCATCTCTGACCCAATCTTCTTGGAGTCTTCTATTCAATGCCCTTGGAGGGTAGGATTGCATCAAAGTGCTCACAAGCAGAAATTCAACAATAAAAACCTTTCCTTATCAATTGATTGGCAAGGAAGAAAGGCATGGAGAATGTGATAAATCTTTAAGTACCATTTTCTCCTTGATCACCAACATGTCCTTTGTAATGATTTGGAAGTTGTTTCATGGATACATGATTCTCATGGAGTCTTTAGCTAAGAAGCAAAAATGCAAGGAAGATGTGTTTTATGTGACATTCATGCCACCTTGAAGGCATTTGGCCCATCAAACTAGTGACGCTGAAAAAGCGCTTACTAGGAGGCAACCCAGGATTTCTACCCTTTTTCTCTTTTTTTGTGACTTGTTTAATAATCGTGTTAGTTGATTTATGTGTTGATGTTTGTTGTTTTGTTGATGTTTGGTTGATTTTGGTTATGCCCATGACTTTGAATATTTGTGTTAGTTGATTTGTGTGTAGATGTTTGTTGTTGTTTGTTGTCTAATTATGTTGTGCACTCAACGCTCATGTGTGCGTGCTTAGTGCTTACATGCTGTTTTGATAGTTGTGCTAAGCCTGCACGTCACTCTAAGCTCAAAGAACTCCCTGTTTTGAAATATTTCGTATTTGGGCTAAGCGTATGTGGGCAACTTGCTAAGCCTACATGTCGCGCTAAGCCCAAAAACACCTTTATTTTTTAATATCTCTAATTAGGCTATCCGCATAAGAGTAGGCTAAGCGAGTCACACATTCTTGTTAAGCTTGCGAGGCTCGCTAAATGGATTTTGCAGGAAATTTCCTCTTGCAGAACTCGCTAAGCCCCACATGGTGCGTTAAGCCCAATGATATGTTTGGAGTTACAATTTAATTATTTGGGCTTAATGCACAAGTTTGGGCTCAACGCAGCTAAAAAAAAGTTTAATTTTTTTTAAAATTTCTTTTATTTTTGTTTTGGCATGTCTCCTGCACAGCAGACTTAGCACACACTTACGTGTTAAGGTCCAGTGTTCCTTAGTGTTTGCACTTTTTGTGTTGCGCTAAGCGCCAGTTGCGTGCTAAGCCTAATAAACTTGATGTTGTTTTTTGTTGTTGTTGTCAATTGGGCTTGGTGCATATTTATGCGCTAAGCCCACTATGCATTTATGTCTGTTTTGTTTTGGGAAGCGCTAAGCGCGCACCTGTGTGCTTAGCGCACCACTCCTACCTGCCTTACTTTGATTTTTGTTACTTTTCAAGTTTGAATTCACTGTTATGTTTAATTTTGCATGAAAGACATGATGATACATTTTGGTTAACTCTGATACTGAACACATTCTGGGCATGTTTTGGTTGAATTGATTGCATGACTGAGACATTGTGTACTAGTTATTAATGTTGTGAATTTTTTTATTTTTGAGAGAGCACATGTTGTTGAGTGATGGTTTTGTGAATTAAATGCGCGTGAGTGAGTTGGTTAGCTTGCATCATATAAACTTTATGGAAGAAAAACTAAATGATTCATGTTACCGTGTGAGTTGTGTGTACCTTAATTGTGAGAGAACGATTGGTTTTACTCAAGGCCTTGTTGTTTAATTTAATTTTAGCCACTTAGCCAAAAAGCTAACCCTGTTGTAAATGAATGTTATGTTGGACAAGTAGCCTCAATAACTTAAGAGGGGGGGGGGGGGTGAATTAAGTTTTAATCGATGTTCTTTAAATGTGCAAGACAAATTAAATTGCAATAAAATAAACGAGATAAGGGAAGAGAGAATTACAAACTCGATTTATATTGGTTCGACCACATCCCGTGCCTACGTCCAGACCTCAAGCAACCCACTTGAGATTTTCCACTATCTTTGTAAATCCTTTACAATCTCCGAATACACCTTGGGATCCTTCACCCTGTGTTCAAGATTCTCACAAGCCAAGAGACAAACAGTCTCTTGATTACAACTAAGTTTATGAGATGTACAAAAAGATTTATCTCCTTTAGAGTAGATGATACAAATTGAAGTTCCTAGAAGAATTTTCCATAATTTGCATGAGTCCATTATGCCTATTCAAAACAGTTTGAAGAGATGTGTCTTTTCAAAAAGTTTTTCTGAAACTTTTTCACTGGTAATCGATTACACAATTATATTCTTGAAGAGTCATGACTTTTCAAAAGCTTTTCTGAAATCTCTTTGCTGGTAATCGATTACACAAATCAAAATTCAAATAAGTTTGTGTCGTTATGTCAACAGTTCAAAATTTCAAAACGTCATGTTCACAATCTCTCTGGTAATCGATTACAAGAACCTGGTAATCGATTATCAGAACCTGGTAATCGATTACCAATTCAAAAAGATATTATTTTGAACTGATTTAACTTTGATGAAAGAAGTTTAACAATTAAAGATTTTGAGGCCAAACTATAGCAATAAAAATTTGAGATTCTTTTAACAAAATTGACTAAGTTCTTATCTTAGATTTACTTGATCTTGTGTGTTGACTTGATTCAATCTAGGCTCATCAAGTAAATACTTTGGCATCATCAAAACCTGCATTATATACATTCACATTATTCCCCTTTTTGATGATGACAACCATATTTAGGTAAATAGTAAAGAGAGAAATAATATCCATCTATGTCGTTCACTCCCCCTTGATTTTTCAGTGATTGCTTATATAAAAAAAAGTTTAAGATTTGATGAAAAATTTATATATAAAACTTTTTCAACTTTGGACAAAAACATGGATAGAAAAATATATAATTCTCCTTACCATCTATCTCTCCCCCTTTGGCAACATCAAAATCAAATTATGAGTAGAGAGAAGAAAAACATACAACGAGTATAATAAATAAGATACCAAACCATACCATACCTGGTCAGAGTACCATCCAAGCAGAATAATAGGACCTTAATGTAACTTAAACAAGTCTAAAAGTCTAAAGGACTAAAGTACTATAATAATTTAATGCAATAAGTATGAAAGTCTAAAGGACTAAATAAACCCAATGTGAATAATTATTAAAATCATTAAATATGCAAGGAGGAAAAGATCATAGGTAATTGTATGGACTAGGAATCTAAGTCAGATTGGTCAACAATTCCTAATTCTCTTCTAATGGTAAAGAAACTTTCTTTGGGCAGAAGTTTTGTAAAGATATCGGCCAATTGATTTTTAGTTTCAACAAACTCTAGTACACAATCATCCTTTTGAACATGATCTCTAAGGAAGTGATGCCTTATTTCAATATGTTTTGTTCTAGAGTGCATAATAGGATTTTTGGATAGGTTGATTGCACTTGTATTGTCACAACGGATAGGAATATGATCACGCATTAAACCATAATCAGAGAGTTGTTGTCTCATCCATAGGATTTGTGCACAACAACTTCCACCAGAAATATATTTCGCTTCTGCAGTTGATAAGACAACACTATTTTTCTTTTTGCTTTGCCACGATACTAGTGCCGAACCAATAAAGTGGCAAGTCCCACTAGTGCTTTTCTATCATTTTGCATCCAGCAAAATCAGAATCAAAGTATCCTACTATCGGTTTTGCATCTAGCACACATGCAAGGACTAAACATAATATCCGGTCTACTTCCTGATAAATAAAGAAGAGATCCGACCATACCTCTATATTTCTTTATATCTACTGATTGACCAGCTTCATCTTTATCCAAGTAGCAAGCAATGCTCATAGGGGTAGCCATTTGTTTAGCATTTTCCATTGCAAACTTCTTGACCAATTCTTTGAAATATTTTGCTTGACTAATAAAGATTCCATTTTTGGTTTGTTTTATTTGTATTCCAAGAAAGAAATTCAACTCACCCATCATGGACATTTCAAATTCACTTTGCATATCATTAGATAATTCTTTGCACAAGGAATCATTAGTAGCTCCAAAGATTATATCATCTACATATATTTGAACTAGGAGAATGTCATGCATTTTTTTATGAAAAGTGTGGTATCAACCTTTCCTCTTGTAAAGGTCTTTTCTAAAAGAAATTTGCTCAATCATTCATACCAAGCCCTAGGGGCTTGTTTTAAACCATATAGAGTCCTTTTCAATTTAAAAACATGATTGGGCAAATCTAAATTTTCTGTCTCTTGCATGTGCTCTGCTCTTTATCTTTATTTATGTTGAATTTTACATTCTTCGCATCATTACTGAACAAATATCAAATTTAATACAATATTCGCTTAAAATTTGAGATATACAAACTTTGAGTACAATCAAAGTTCCTGTGGATTCGACACTCGAACTTACCGTTTTAATTACTAGGACGAATTAATGCACTTGCCAAGGAGTTAAAATGTAGTATATGGCACTATCTACATCGATTTAGCCAATAACCGATGTAGAATGGTGACTTTCTACATGCATAACTATCATTTTCTAAACCAGGTTGTAGAGGGACCAATGTAGAAATAATGGGTTCTACTTCGATTTAGAAATAGATGTAGTATGCCTTTCAGAACTCATGTAAAATTTGACTTACATTTAACATCACTTCATGCGACATCGATTTTGGAACCGATGTAGTATGCCATCCAAAATTGATGTTAAATGTCTTTGTTGTAGTAATGATAGGCCGAGTCTTTGAATTTGGATGAAATGAACTATTTTGAATTGTTTATATCATAAAGAGCACTTAGACCAAAGATATTTTTCCTTTTCATTTCATGACGTGACAAACAAGTTGTCAACATTTAAATTCTATTTAGAATTACTAGCTCTACAAATGTCTATCTTTTTCAATAACTCAATTGTTGCTAGAAAAAAGGTTACTATGAGTATCCTTCTTTCTTGTAGTGGAACAACTTTAATATGAATTAATCAAGGTTGTAATACCAATAATAAATTTTAAAAGGGAAAACCTTGATCCCTATGACAAATGATGCACAAAACAACATGATAACTCTCAAAGAGTAATTTCATAACAATAATGCTAATACACAAAAAATTCAGCAATAATTGCTCATGGAGCTTGGAAAAAAGAAATTATACCTCAATCCATAGTCAAGAGTGTCAAAATGAGTTGAATTTGATGAATTCGAATCGACTAATAATTAACTTTTATGTATGAATTAAGTTGGATTGTGAAAATTCAAATCAAAAACTTATTTTGGCCAAGTCCAACCTATCCCAAATTTTGGAGTCGGGTTGACCCATGAACCAGTTCAACCAAAGTCTGAACTTTAAGCAAAATTCCAACCTATCATTAAATTGTATCGAGCTAGCCCAATCCAAAAATATGTTGGTTTGTAACGGCTGGACTCACTGAAGCTACAATTATTAGTCTAAATAGCCCGAATTGAAATCAACAATTGAAGCTGGATTCACTGATCTTACAATTACAACTGCTGTTAATCAAGCCTTGTGGCCAAGGAAGATTAATTCAAGTTACAAACCTTTTCTCCGTTTAATTATCAGTTAGCAAATTCGAATTCCTAAGGACAAAACTTGGTATTTACAGCTCCTAAAGCAGAGAGGAGTGTTAGTAAATGTGTTTAGGACTGCTAATAGGAATTGTGAATGTGTTTTATTTGTTTCTCTTGTTTATGTTTTTAGGAAGTAGTTATTTTGTTGTTCTCTAGTCATGGGCTCATGGCATAATTAATTTTAGGATCATTTTGTTAGTGGGGAGTTGCTGTTTTTAACTTTTAAGTTGTAAGGTTTCTGATGTTTTTTAACATTTTCTCTTACTCGGGTAAAACTAAGAGAACAAGTTCAACACCTCTTTGTTCTTTATCAACTAAAAAACAAAGATTCTGAGATTACAATAGCATCAAACTACAATTCGTTATTTTGCATAGTTCAATTGGAGTGCAGAAGTGCTTCCTTTTATAGATTTTAGAACGAACAACACTTTGCTTTGTAGGTGGTGATAAAGAAAAAAAGACTGTTGGATAAGGTGGCACACGATGAGGAAATTTTCAGAAAGAATTTGAGAAAACATGAAAAAGTTGAAATAAACTATGCTTTATAGGGTTGGTAAGTGATAACATTGTGTGTTGCCAAGTGACATGGCTTTTTGTTTAGAGAGTATGCGAAAATGCATTGTTCATTAAGCTACTTATAGTGTATTTATAGGATCATGACTCTTGAGATTAGCTAACCCAAAAAGGATGGGAGAACAACAAAGAATAGTAGTAAGCACTATAAATATAATCTACCAAGAGATTTGATAATATATTTATTCTACCTTGGTACATTTCCCTCTGTTCTCTAAATGACCTTAATAATTAAAATTAGAAAGACCCTAAACCTTAGTTTCCGCACCCTCACAATCACTTTTGCCTTCATAGCAATCAGCCACTGCTAACTTTTGCACATTTTTGTAGGAATATCGACGTGCAACAAACACAAACAAGAACAAATTCACCGTGGCTATGGCTGCCAATAGCCAATAGAATTTGTCCAATCGACTACTATTCAAATCCTTACCAAACCAACTCTTCCCACTCTTCTTAGTCATGTGATCAACAACTGTTATCAGCATACTACTTAGGAAACTCGCTGCACCAATTACACTAAGGTAAAATGCTATGCCTAGGCTTCTCATTGAGTCAGGGACTTGGTCATAAAAGTACTCTTGCAAACCCACAAGAGTGAAACCATCACCAAAGCCAATAATAAGAAACTGTGGTGCCAACCAGAACACACTCATTGTTAGTGAACCCTTAAAGGGATCCCTCTCAACAGCTTCAAGCCTCTTTTTCTCTACCAAAGCTGCTACTATCATTGTAGCAATAGAGAAGAGCATTCCAAAGCCAATCCTCTGAAGAATGTTAATTCCTCTCTCGTTTTGTGTTAGCCTTCTTAACACAGGCACAAGAATTTTGTCGTATATGGCCACAGAAACTACCATTCCCAAGGCAGCAACAGTGAAGATTGAAGCTGGAGGAATCTCAAACCCGTTACCTATCTTTCTGTTCAACTGGGTACCTTGTTTTACGAAGAATGTAGCTGTTTGTGCTACACACATACCAAATGGTATGGTGGATACCCAAATGGGGATAATGTTGATAATAAGCTTCATTTCTTCAACCTTAGTTACAGTTGCTAGGTTCCATGGACTCTGTTTCTCTGCTGAACTTCCATCATCAACAATAATTGCTGCCTTGTCAAGAAATCTGAAATCAAATTATAGCAACGATGAATTAGATTACATGTTTAAGAATAAATTAGTAGAGGTTAAAATGGGACAAAACATAACATATCAGTTCTGTTCTAAGCATAGAATTTAATTAGAACATTCACGGTATAAAAGTTTCTATATTATTATATACGATAAAGATTGTTAATTTTTATAATAATTATTTTAAAAATCATATATAAAGTGATTTCTAATTGATTGACATTATTAAATAATTTAGATTGATATTATATATAATAAGATTATTAACTTTTATAATAATGTCACATATGACTTTTTATAAATCTCCAAAGAGTGTTAAAAAAAGTGATACATTTTGGTTGCACTAAGGATAACCGAACAGAAAAATAAGATCTGTTTTATTTTGTGTTTGCTCGACAAATACTACCAAGTCATGCTACTTACTTGAGTTTGTTAGTGTGACACAGAAATCTTCTATTATTGCTGTTATACTTGGGAACCTCATATAATTGATCAGGATTAGAAGGATATGGAAGCTTTCTTTTGGAAATGGCAGCAAAAAGAACCTGCAACATTGGAGTCAAGGGACTCCCAGTTGGTACCCTATAACGATAAAATGGCCTTCCTATTATGAAGATGAGCAGTGAAAAAGCCATGACCACTGTGAAGATAATATCAGCAGCTCCCCAGTTTATGTTGTCTTGTATGTAAACAATGAGGGTCACTCCAACAATAAGTCCACTGCATAGAGCACAATTCCACCAATTGAAAAATGACATTTTTTGCTTCCTTTCTTCATCATGGTCCTCATCAAATTGGTCAGCTCCAAAGCTCTCCAAGGAGGGTTTGTGCCCTCCAGTTCCAATAGATATCAAGTAAATGGCAAGGAAGAAAACCACTTCATGTATTCTCCTTGGTTCAGTGCACATGTTTGTGTCACCACATGGCTTTAAGGATGGTAAGAACCAGGACAGAGTAAGGAGAACCAAACCCTGCATTTTATTTATGAGAACAAGTTTTCTTGGTTAGAAGATATAGAGGAAATGGACAGATCAATAATGATAATGTGTGCAATACTGAGGGTATGTTTGGATTTCGAGAGAGAATTTAAAAGTAAGTTGGAGAGTAAAATCAGTTTGAGATTATGTTTGGTTATTCCTCAAAAGTATGTTTGATGGTAAAATTTTGTTTGAAAACTCAATTTTGAAAAAGACTTAAGATATTTTTGTAAACTCAGTTTGCAAACTTAAGTTTGCCCAAAACTTAAATTTGTAAACTTTAATTCAAACATATGCTAAGTTGTAATGAAATAGGGATTGAGCTTACTATGAGATAAACAAAGCATGATGCCAGCACAGTGGAGTAACGGCCCAAGTATGCATCAGCTATGAATCCACCAAACAGTGGCATCAAAGTTGTGACACCAGCCCAGTAGTTCACATTTCTTGCTGCTGTTTTGAGTTCTTGATGCATAACCTTTGTGAGGTAAAGGACCAAACTAGTTGCTATTCCAAAGTAGCTCAACCTCTCGCTAGTCTCAATAGCTGAAAACAAAGATCAAATTAAAATCTTATGGTTAATTAATGGCACTTGATGAAGATAAACAACTTTTGATTCAAACACACGTTACTTAATATTTAGGTACTCTAGTTCGGAAGATCTTGATTGCATTTGGTAAGAGTAACAGATTAATTTTGGAAAGTAATTAGTAAATTTCATTCAGATAAGTGGTATAAATAAGTTGTTATTTCCAAATATATTAAAATCAAACACAAACCTCATATTTACTATTCAATTCTCCTTTAATTGAAATCCTTGGGCTACCCAAATCTCATTAAACCAAGAAAAGAAAAAGAAACAAAGATATCCTACTGTATAGTATAAATGATAAATACGGACAAAATTTTTGCTAGTTTTGGATTACATAAATGGAAGAAATTTGTTAGCTTCTTGTAATTTAATCTTGTAAGTTCAAGTAATAATTTTTTTTTGACATAAGTTCAAGTAGTAATATTAACATTTGGATACATCAAGAAAAAAGTGATTTTAATTTACTTGCTTGAAGCTTATGTGTATGGAAGATATTATTCAAAGTTCCACGTACAAAGGTGGATCGATCAACTATTTGATACAGAACAAACTACCTGAGCCACTAATCCCTAATCTTGTTATTATATATAAATCAAGATCATGGCTAGGTAGGTGCAACTTGCAAGAATTGCTTAAAGCTTTGGATAATGGACCTATAAGAGTTGCTAAAGGAGATGTTTTCTTGTTGGTTCCAATCCGTTCCTCCAGATAATTCGGATTGTCTTCTCTTTGGCCTCACAGATATATATATATATATATATATATATATATATATATATATATATATATATATATATATATATATATATAAGAATTGTTTGCAAATCAACATATATCAGAAAGACAAGGTCCAATCTCTTGTCTCTATTATTAAGTCTTTTAAACAAGTTGATACATAAATATTAGAAAGAACGTTAAACCAAATAATGAGAGATAACCATGTTAATTTACATGGTACACCGGAGATAGTGGATTCGGCTTTAGAGTTTTGAGGCAGTTCTTTAGTTTTCCGACAAGCATAGCGGATACTGTGGCTAACCATGAGCTATTCTTAGATTATATGACCAAGCTATTTTTATTTCTTCCTAATTTTGCTGTTTTACCTTTAGTTTAGGATTGGTCCTCTACTATTTTTTTTCTTCTATAAAGGTGGTTTCTTGTAGTGTATAAGTTTCCTACATATTACCCCTTGAGTGCAACTCATGTTTAGATAAATTTTAGAATAATTCTGACATATTTTTACTGCAAATATATTTTAGGAGAAATAAATTTATTATTTTTTTAAAATGATTTTAAGTGTGATTTCAGCAATTTTTTTTGAAAAAAAATGTTAACAATGAATATTTGAAATCAATTAAACAAATAATATATTCAGTATTTTATCATCTAAATCATAGTTCACTTTCTAAAAACAATCACAAAACACTTCAAAAATAATTTTATTCTATGAAACGAGCCTCTCCCTTCCTTCATTTTCCTTTCATCACTCACTTAAGCTTATATCTCCTTTTATTCTCTCATACTTTAACAACTTCACATTTAATTATATGCGGAAATTTGTTTTAATTAGTTATAATGAAAGACGATCATAATTGTGTGTTCTAGGGCTCAATGAATCTTACTATGCATACTACAAGTAGAATTTCAAAACTAGTGGAATATCACGATTCACGTGGGTTCTGAAAAATTTGCGTAATTATTCTCAAGTGAAATTCTGAAATAGTTATTAGTTTGTGGTAGAGGATATAAGGTCGGCCACTGCAGCGCCGCACTTTATATATACACTATACAAGTTTCATGCAACGGTCCATGTACAATAATCACGTACGTTTTCAACCTTTAAATACCAAACACGATTGATTTAAATCAGGGTCAGTATCTTCAAAAGAAGAACCACTACTAATGGCAACATTCTTAGTGATAGCATCCATTAGGCTTTATGCGGTTGATATGGTTTATCACATCATAATTTTAATGGTCTTAGGATAATGTCTATTAGTGGCTAGTGGCATGTGGGACTGGGAATCCACCGTTTTCATGGTTGTACTGTTTTTGACTTAAACTAGGGTGGAGTACAACAAGGGAAATTGACCATAATCATTTCCCCTTTTTGCTGCTTCTTTCTTTTTGTTCAGGCCAATAATTCCTCTTAGCTAGGGTGGGTTTGGTGGGTAAGAAATAGATACAAAAGAAAGAAAAAATTTAAGAAAATTAATATGGAATTCATACTTTTATCACACTTCTTTTTTTGTGCCAAATGTTTTTATTACATAAAAATCTCACTATACTACTTTAATTTAAATATATTTTCTCCATTTCATTCTACCAAAACAATCCGCTTGAACATAAGGATATGAATACTACCTTGATAAATATATGACAACTCAAATGATAACCTAATTAAAATAATTTTGCAAGTGGTTTGATTTTAAAATTAGACTCTCTTAATTCGTGTTTACTAAATTTATTAATTTCCTCCTAACCAAATAAATAAAGAAAAAAATTAAGTCTGAGCATCTAAATATATACATACATATATATATATATATATATATATATATATATATATATATATATGTATATAGATGTATGTATGTATGTATATAGATGCTTGCTATTTCAACTTGTTGTTCTACAACCACTAACCAAGCGACGTATATATATGAAGCTTTGAGAACCTTATCAACAATCTAATTTTCTGTACGTAATATAGTTGGATTTGACTCTCCTGATGGAATAGATGTTTCATAAACTTCTTTAATATATTCTGTTTTCATGAATTAGAAGAAAAGTTATTCTCCTCAGATGATTTGGATTATTGAAAATTTAGATAATGTTATATGTGTGTATGTATGTATAAGTTGGATGAGGCATTTCTTATTTATGAGAGATTGTTTGCTTGTGGCAGGGAATATATAATGTGATGATATACGTACATGCATGTGTGGGCGATTAATGCAGCATATTTTGGGAATAATTCTCACGAAAATGTAAAGCGATTGTGAAGACTTAATAAAGTATATGTTGGGTAATTAAGGAGCGAAAAACAGAAAGAAAATAAAGACATGAATCTTTCCCCATTTATTATGTGTTCGCTATGTGTAAGGAGTGTACAGTGACTTACAACTTTTTTATAATCATTTTTAACTTATAATTTTATTAAGTTTCACTGAAAAACTTATTATTATATGTTTTTAATTTTATGAATAAACTCCTTTTTGATAAAAAAAATCTATTAAATAAGTGTTTAATCAAAGTATTTAACTGAGCACACTAGTGTCTAAAACATTTCACCAAGGTGCTTCTCTTTAACAACTATATTTGTCATTAGCAGCGCTAGCTAGTACTAACTTCAGGTAAATATATTCTTCATTCAAATGTAACATATATGCCAGAAGCCACACTACGCAAACTCCTTTCATAATTTTTTTTATTAAAATCATCTGTGGTAGCCTTCAATCGTGAAGAAGACAAATACTTAAGTAGAGGTCAAGAACAAAGTTTCAGCAAACACAAGGAGGGACTCTAGTAACTGATTGAAGAGTCTGAATATTAAAGCAAAATAGAAACGATAAAAGTAGAAGCATGAAGAATATTTCAAGAGTAGTAGTAGGTGAAAGTTTGAGGAAGAAGGAGCTTTCCCTAAACTTTATTGAGAACCAAAAGGAGCATAAAGAAAGCACACATAAAACCAAATTAAATTGCATGTCCAAGTCCAATAGCTATTATTATATATGGAATGCAATAATAATTAACTTGTATTAATGAAGCAACTAAACTCCTTAGTCCTTACCAATAATGAATAGAGCAGCTTTCCAAGAACCAGTTGAAGCTCTGAGTGGAACCCTGTCTTTGTGGTCAACTGAAGAATCAAGAACCCATTTCATCTCATCACCCTCTTCTGGAGCTTTCACTTCAAGACTAACCTTCTCCATCTTGCAGCAGTGTTGCTTGAGTTCTGCTACTTTAATACTGCAAGTAGAGAAGACTTCTAGCCTTGCTTGTTGCTAGTGTCTATCTATTACACTCACCAAACCTTTAACCTCATGATCTCTTTTTATAGAGGAGGGATTTGCTTTCTTTCTTTCTTTCTTTTTTTCTTTTTTGAAAACTTATTCCTTTTTATCTTCTGTTGTTGACATAATAAAGATATCTTTTTATATCATTATTGATTTATTTTTTCATCCTAATTTTTATCATTTATAAATCACTTTCTCCTTTTTTTTTCCTTCTAATTTTTCTCTTTCCTCACAAATATTGTAGGTGTGATAAAAAAACCCTTTAATATTTTTGTGTTAGTATTTGTATCAATTGAGAAACGAATTTTTTAATAGTAATGATGCATAAAATATATTAAGTTCGCACAAGGAAAAATATATCTTACTTAACACTAATAGTTACTCAAAATTAAAGTTTAGATATCCAATTCAAATGATTAGTTATAATTTTAATTAGTTAAGTTTATTAAACTAACAATAGAGATGATTAAAAATAAGGATTTAAATATTTTATGATTTTAATTTATTTTTATAAGAAAGCAAATAGATGAATATAAAGAGAAATTTTTAGTTATGATAAAAATGATTATGGGTTATGACTCATCAGTACCAATTTTTCCTCAATCTTAATCCTAATGAAATTTCTTCCCTAGTTAATTACCGATTTCCAAAATTAACTAAATCTTATGATCATGGATTTATCAATTTAAGTCAAACGATAAAATCAATTATAGGAATGATTAATTAAAGATCAACTAATCTATCGAAAATTATTCAAAGAGTTTGATCATGCAATTTGGTGCAAAACATTCTTTATCTAGATATACCAATTACATGCAGATGATCATTATCATGCAATCAATTCAGTATTAAAATGACTAGTTCCAAATAAGCCTTAAAAAAAGAAGAAAATTAATTAACATAAAAAATGAGGAATATCATTAAGAACAAGGAGATAAGTACATTTGCACAGTTACATCATAATCTCGGACTAGGGGAACTAGTCACTCATGACCAGAGTAAAACTAGCAATCTTATAAAAAGTAAATATAGAGATATCAATAGGTAAGAACGATGATCACGATCCATTCTAGCGGTGTTTTCCACGCTATTCAACTCTCAAAAGCCCTCAAGGTATTCGCTTAAATTTTAAAACAAATAAGAATAAAAGTCAAGAAGATAGTTTTTACAAAGACAGAAACCTCTATATATAGCTTCCTAAAGATAACTACATGAAAAGGTGCATTATGGCCGTAGTGAATCCACCACGGTTGTGGTCGGAAGTGACGCTAAAGCCTTGAGTTATTATGGATTGACTATGACCCTCTTGATTGACCACGATCATGATGAGTTTATCACGACCATTATCGGATCCTTAACCCTATTCTAGGAGTGTTGTTATCATTTGATTGCGGTTGTGTTGATTACTACGACCGTGGTAAATAGACCACGACCGTGATCAAGTGTAGATTCTTTAAATCTTCATAAATTTGAGTAATTTTTAACTCTTTCACTCAATTGAATGATTGTACTTTTGCAATATAAAACTAGTGTCTAAATGTGAGTTCTATCAAGAAAATATATGTAAAGTAGTACAAAAACTCACCCAAAATATCACTTAAAAAGTGATTTATCAAGTTCACCTAATTAGGTCATTTGAAGATACTAATCTCTTTAATTTAGGGTAAATTTGCCTCTAATTAAAGCTTAAATTCTGGTAGCAAAAAAAAAAAAAAAATAAACACCATTTTTTAAAGTCAAGGTTTGCAAGCCTCACAAGAGAGCGGGCGATCCCAACTAGATTGGGACTACCAAATGATCCATAGCTGATAAAATTTAACTTTTATAAAATAGTACGAAAGGAACTGGCAGACTCAAGTGGAGCTGAGGGGATGCACTTGCACTCCTTAACTTTGAGATATACATAAGAGCATATTAATGTATTGTTATTTTTTGCACCCCTGTTTTTATAATTTGATCCCGTTGGCTTCAATTTTTTACTTATTGTGAAATTTTATCTTTTAATAATTATTTTTTTATTATTATATTTTATCTAGTTGGACATTTCATTTAATATTCTTTCTTCATTTACATGATAATAAATTATTATTATTTTTTTTAAAAAAATAAGTTGCCCCATTGGCTCTACGTCCTGGATGGCATTTAATCCATTTTACTATGTTTAGCTAGCACTCAGCATTAATGGATCTACAAATATGTATAAAGTCTCATATGCAAAAAAGTGCATAACACATGATGACAAAAAACATGTTGCATTTATCTAAAAAAACGTTGTATAAACAAAAAGCCATGATATTTCAACAATTATGCATCTTAGCTTTCTTCACTTTTCTTTTGTAAAATTTTATTTTATGCTTCGTTGTCAGAGCGCGACGCAAACCTGCCTTTGTACCAAACCAAAATTTTAAAATTTGTACCGTACATCGATCAGGAGTAAGGTGACCACATCTCAAGAAAAAGGCGTGTCACACATCCAAAATTTGATGTGGCCATTAAGTACATTAGACACAAAAGATTGAAACTTGATATATGGATGATTAATTCAGTGTTTATAGTAAAATATGCAAATTGTTTTATCCTATGTACTTCCTAATTTGGTTATTTATCCTACCATTACAATTTAGGAAGATGCGAATCTTCAAAAGTTTAAGATATGAATTCTTTTTGTTACGGTAACTGCTCTTATCAAAAGATATTCCCAACAACAAAATCGTATTGAAGTGATGACACACCCTTCATTTGGCCGGTTCTCATTACAGGTCTCTTCCTTACCTTGCTTTCAAATTGTTTGCTTTTTAGCTTTGATTCTTTTTTATTATCATTAATTTTAGCTCTGAATTGAACTCTAACATTGTATTTGGATGGAGAAATTTAACCAGGTAAAGTATTTCAACAGAGATATTAAATTGTCTTCCAATAATCTAATATGTTAGGATGGGGTATTTTAAAAGTAATTAAAATGCTGTCATTTTTACAAAGTATTTTAATATACTAATTTGAGAGAATTTGAAATTCCCATTAAAAAGCAAAGAAATTAAATGATGTAAGCTCCATTGGAGCTTGTAGGCCTAGGATCTTCTTCATCAATGGATTTCTTTGCTTCTTAGAAGATGAATGGCAGCGGAATGGAGAAGGAAGAGAAAGAGGAGACGCCACTTCAAGGAGAAGATGAGTCTAGAAGAAGCTCACCACCATAGGAGGCCATGGATAAGAGCTTGGAGGAAGAAGGAGATGAATGAAGGGAGAGGGAGAGAAGAACACGAAATTTTATGCTCTAAAAAAGCTTTGAAATCTGAAGTTTAATTTTCAAATCATCAAAGTTGAAAAAAATGCACACGCATGACTTCTATTTATAGCCTAAGTGTCACACAAAATTGGAGGGAAATTTGAATTTCAATTCAAATTTCACTTGAATTTGAAATTGAATTTGTGGAGCCAAACTTTGGAGCCAAAATTTCACTAATTATGATTAGTGAATTTTAGTTATGGTTCAACTCACTAATCCAAGATCAATTCCAAGATTCTTCACTAAGTGTGCTGAGGTGTCATGAGGCATGTAAAGCATGAAGGACATGTACAAAATGTGACTATATGATTTGGCAATGGGGTGTAGTAAGCAAATGCTCACCTCCCCCTCTAAAATTTAATTGGATTGGGCTTCTACCAATTCAATTAAATTTATTTCCAACCACACGCATCAAATATTCACGTAGTGCATGTGAAATTACAAAACTACCCCTAATACAAAAACTAGTCTATGTACCCTAAAATACAAGGGCTGAAAAATCCTATATTTCTAGGGCACCCTACCTACATTATGGAGCCCTAAATACAAGACCCAAAATTAATGAAACCTTAATATAATATGTACAAAGATAAGTGGGCTCATACTTAGCCCATGGGCCCAAAATCTATCCTAAGGCTCATGAGAACCCTAGGGCCTTCTCTTGCATGTTTGGCCCAATGTTCTTGGAGTCTTCTATCTAATGCCCTTGGGGGGTAGGATTGCATCATTCCCTCCCCCTTGAAAAGGATTTGACCTCAAATCCAGAGGTTCTTGAAACTCATTAATTCTTTCCTCAACATGTGTAAAAAGAATAAAAACATATGTATTAGTGATGTTGGGTATGTTAGAGTACAGTAAGGATTGAAAACCCCTTTCTTGACCATCTTCCCATAAAAGAATATAGTGCCTCACCAACTCAATGAGTGGTGCTACAAGTATAGAAAAATATGGGACAAACCTTTTGTAAAAGTTTGTTAAGATATTGAAGCCCCAAATTTCCCTTATACTTGGTGGAGTAGGCCACTCAGGAATGACCTTTATTCTCTTAGGGTCCATGGGAAGCCATTGATCACTATTTAAAAAGTTAAGAAAGTAATGGAATAAAACATACCTTTTTCTTTATTTTCATGTTGATTATTCTTACAAAAAATTACGACAAACCTAAGGTGTCCCACATGAACACCTAGGTTTGCATTGAAACAAAAAATAAGAACAAACCTACCTAATGAGTCCCTATGTACACAAATCATGAAGATGTTGGGTGCATGAGTGATTTTACAAAAGAGTGTTGCACCACTCAACACATACCACCTATCATAGGGATTTGGTGCCTAATAATACCTATTTTAGGCACCAACAAAGCACAAGAATTTAAGCTCTTGTGAACCAAACCCTCATCCAACAACTCCTTTACTTGAGGAATAACCTCAAACCCAAGAGGTGTGGCAATGCTAGCAAGTGTCTTTTTACAAAAGAGAAAATGTGGAGGTTGTCTAAGAGGGAAAGTTTCTTTAATGTCTGTCTTTATTGTAAAATGAGACTTACCTCCTTACACTTCTTTTTAACCATTAATGGTTGTCCTTCTTCTTGGGGGTAGATTTCTTCACTAGATTCTTCCCCTTTTGCTTCTTCACTTTCACTAGAGGAAGGTGAGGTAGTAACCTTATCTTGGCTACTATAAATGTATTGGTCCCTCATAATCATGGTTTTTGTGGTGGGGCATTGAGAAGTAATGTGTTCTCTTCCAAGACATTTAAAGCACTTTATAGAGATAGTTTTCTCTTGCATACTAGCCTTAGGGGCTTGCTTTTCTATTGTCTTCCTCTTGTCATCTTTGGGCTTAGAAGGTGTCACCCCTAAGATGCCTTGACCTTGGTCTTTCTTTGGATAAGAGTGAGAGCCATAAGATTTTGAAGTAGACTTCCTTTTAAGTTGTTGCTCTACCCTTATTTCCCAATCTAAGTTAGCCTCTACATTGTCCTTCCCATGAAAGTATGGGGGGTTAATGTTAGCCTCTTGAGGCTTTCTTTCCTTTTCTCTCATATGGGAGTGAGATCTAAGATGTGACCTATACCTTCCTTCATAATAGTCATGAAGTTCTTCACTTAGGCTCTTGCAAGAGTTATGACTACTATAGGAGGCATGTTTTTCTTTTCTTAACTCTTTTAGTATTTTCCTTCTTTCTTCTTCCCTTATTTTCTTTTTTTCATCTTGACTTATTTCTTCCACTCTTTTTTCCCTTTTTCTTTTCTTTTTTGTTTTTCTTTCCATAACTTAAGGGATCTCAACTCATCTAATATCTTATACAAGGGGTCCTTAGTAGTAGAACCCTCACCATTAATACTAGATGAAGAATGAAGACTCATGGTGGTTTCTAAGTTGTGGTTCTTTCTTGTTGGGGGTTTGAAAAAAAAAGGTAAAAGAAACTATGGTTGAAACTAGCCAAAATAAACACTAAAAGAGGTGTGAAAGATAAGGTAAAAACTAATTGGTAAAAGGCAAGCTATTTAGGCGGTTTGACAATGGAGGGTAAAGGAAATAAGCTATGAAAGTAAGCAAGAAATTAAAGTGCAAGAAATGCAAACTAGGTGGATCCTAAGAGTGTTTGGATGACCTCATTTAAGGTTCCCAACAAAACACTCACTATCCTAAGGTAAAATTGCCTAAAATTATTACACACAAATGGAAGTAGGGTGACCTAGCGGAGGCTCCCAACTTACTTCCAATGAAAGGCCTTTTTGGTACAAAATTTGAAAGCAAAGCAAATTGCCAATTACAAAATTACAAAGAAAAAAAGTCCTCAATTGTGGTGGCTATTCTCTCTTTAGTGTTTCACTCAATTTGGAGTGCTTCTTATTCCAATATCTCTTAAGGTGGTTGGCCCCTTGCTTCTTGACTCAAATTCTTCAAGATATGACACCAATCCTCCTTTCCAATTCCCTATATGGCAACTCACAAGCAAGGAAACAAAGAGACAAGCAATAACCAAAGACTAAAAAAAATGAAATGAAAGCTAAATCAATAGAGTTTTAACAAGACAAATTTCCAAGGATTATTCAACAATTAAAGCAATGAAAAGCACAAAAAAGCAAGCTAGGACTCAAAGAGAAACCTAGAATGGCTCTAGAGTATAGTAGAAAAACTAAAAAAAAAAACTCAAGAAACCTCTAGTTTTGGCACTTGTTTTCACAATAATTTTCAATTGAAATTTCAGAACTAGGATTGGTATAAAATAGGCACCAATTATAGAACAAATTTTGAGCCAAAACAACAAGCACACTTCCCTTTCACCTTTTTTTTTCCTGGACACTGGTTTTTCTACCAACTTGTGTGATTTTTCTTATTTTTTCCTTTAACCCAAATCATTTGGTTCTTTTTTATAATTTTGGTCCAGATATCTAGAAAATTCAGTAAAAATTTCAGCTCAAAAAACGTAATGATCAATTCCCAGTAATTTATACAAATTCGTATGTTCAAGCTACCAGCACCAGCGATTTGAACCTAGAAATCAAGAGTAGTGTTTATGTTGCTTAAGATTTGGATAGTTACAATTTGTGTTTGCTTATGCTCAATTATCTTGAATAACGCAATTCAAGAGAGCTTAAGACTTATTTGATTCACAAATCCAGCCACAACTCAACTTCATCATAGGCATCATGTAGGAATCTTAGAAAACAAAAAAGAGTTCAACAACAAGACTACTTCTAGGAATTGATTTAGAACATGTTATGAACTAAATAACATGCATGAATTAGACTCAAAATTCAAAAGATAGGCTAAGAATGATAAGAATACATGAACAAATGTATCTAGAATTCAATAAACAAAATAAAAATTCAACACAAACTTAGAGCATAATGTGACAATTACTATGACTAAACATGACTCTAAGACAACATGGATTAAGTGATTTACACTTAGATTTTTGTGTTTTTTTTTCTAATCAATATTTTTGGAAGAACATTTAGATCTAAGGTTCAGCACAAGAATATTATGAATTAAAAATGATAGAACCTAAAATCAACACAAAAACAAGATTCAAGAGTAGATCTACAAAATTTGAACCATAGAAATGCAAGAACAAGTGTAGATCTAAGATTTAATTGGTTTATTTTTTTTAATCTACTCTAAACAACACCAAACCACAAGACAATGGAGGATATACATGGAGAATAAGATGAAGAACAAGGAATTAAAGAGAAATCACCGAACAAAAAGATAGAGAAAGCAAAAGAACATCACCTAGATGAAGATGCTCTTGATACCACATGATGTAAGCTCCATTGGAGCTTGTAGGCCTAGGATCTTCTTCATCAATGGATTCCTTTGCTTCTTGGAAGATGAATGGCAGCGGAATGGAGAAGGAAGAGAGAGAGGAGACGCCACTTCAAGGAGAAGATGAGTCTAGAAGAAGCTCACCACCATAAGAGGCCATGGATAAGAGCTTGGAGGAAGAAGGAAATGAATGAAGGGAGAGGGAGAGAAGAGCACGAAATTTTATGCTCTAAAAGAGCTTTAAAATTTGAAGTTTAATTTTCAAATCATCAAAGTTAAAAAAAATGCACACACATGACCTCTATTTATAGCCTAAGTGTCACACAAAATTGGAGGAAAATTTGAATTTCAATTTAAATTTCACTTGAATTTGAAATTGAATTTGTGGAGCCAAACTTTGGAGCCAAAATTTCACTAACTATGATTAGTGAATTTTAGTTATGGTTCAGCCCACTAATCCAAGATCAATTCTAAGATTCTCCACTAAGTGTGTTTAGGTGTCATGAGGCATGTAAAGCATGAAGGACATGCACAAAATGTGACTATATGATGTGGCAATGGGGTGTAGTAAGCAAATGCTCACCTCCCCCTCTAAAATTTAATTGGATTGGGCTTCTACCAATTCAATTAAATTTATTTCCAACCACACGCATCAAATATTCACGTAATGCATGTGAAATTACAAAACTACCCCTAATACAAAAACTAGTCTAGGTGCCCTAAAATACAAGGGCTGAAAAATCCTATATTTCTAGGGTACCCTACCTACATTATGGAGCCCTAAATACAAGACCCAAAATTAATGAAACCTTAATATAATATGTACAAAGATAAGTGGGCTCATACTTAACCCATGGGCCCGAAATCTACCCTAAGGCTCATGAGAACCCTAGGGCCTTCTCTTGCATGTTTGGCCCAATGTTCTTGGAGTCTTCTATCTAATGCCCTTGGGGGGTAGGATTGCATCATTAAATTCCTCCCTGTATCCCTCTCTCAACACACCACGAGCTCTCTCTCTCATCGCACACACACACCACGAGCTCTCTCTCTCCCTCTCAGCACACCGGTATGAACGTTCCAAGCTAAGGTTTTATTGGAGATATTCCTTATTGCTTAGGTTTGCATATCATATCCCAAAAAATAATAAATTTATGATTAAATAATATAAACATATTAAAGTACAAAGAAATAGACATAATATTTATATATCATCTCTATATATTATCATCTTTCCATTTTTTTACAGCTATCTTTCAATATTTTTAATACTCATTGATATATTGAGAAATGTTTTAAAAATTAAAATATTATTATATTTGGGTTAAATTCTTATTTTAAGCATATTACATTGGTTGTGTGGAAATGGATCACTGGACAAATCAATATTACAAAAGAAATGTTCATGGAAGTATGCTAATTGATAAGCAATAACCTGATGGCATTGATGGGATAGGTTGGTATTGCTTTTTGTTGGCAGCTATACCATGATGGCAATGATAAGCAATACACGTTGGAGGATTTATTGGTTGCTAAGGTAGCGGGTTAGGACTTAGGATGTAATACTTATGTAATCTCTCTTAGGATGCAATAAGGGCTTTTTAATAAGTGCCTTTTGTTTTAAGGTTATTGTTTAAGAAATAAAAAAAAAGATTTTATTAAAAATCATACAAGAGCACTTTTTATTCTTTATATTCGTGTATATATCCATTACTCTACTAATACTAGGAACTAGGAACTACTTTGCAGTATATTTTACCAAAAGATATTTATACTAAATACCAAAAGTATAACAAGAATCATATGCTGCATATATTTCTCCTACACTAATTAAAGATAATATAAGATAGAGTTTTACATATACAACCACACTATTAGTTAATAATAGAATATGAAATATAGTATATTGCTCCTAAATAGATTAATCTATATAAAATTAATAATAATGGATTGGTTGTTGTTATGCCCTTCGACTTTGGAGTAAGGTTGAACCTGGTCAAATGTTACCCATGTTGTCATTGTTTTGTGATCAAGTTACACATTTGTATTTGTAGGCCCAAAATAGCTTTTTGGTACAAGTGTTAACTTGGTCTGGTCTAATATGAATATATACACAGGGAGAGAAAAGAACAAGACATGATTTAATAGTATCATTGTTTTTAGTTGATCATCTTTGTATTGCACTAGTACCATTGTTTTACATCTTTTACCTAGATATTTGTTTTAAATCTCCAAATAATATATGCACATATTATTTTATATCATTATCATGCAGTTTGGATTGAGAAGAAATGGATCATAGCATAGTTGACACTGCAATGACTTCACGAAAACGTAAAAGAGAAGAGTATAAGAAGATAATCTTATTAGCTGCTGCTTGTGTTGTTCATATGGTCATTGGTGTAGTGACATGGTATCATAATAACTATTTTGTTAAGGAGCCAACCCCTAATTGGGAACTAGAACGTCACAGCTTCCTTAATCGTCTTTATAGAGGAACAAATAAAGATTGCATTGAACAATTGAGGCTTAGTAAAAATGCATTTTTTAACCTTTGTAGAATTTTACAAGAAAAGGGTGGATTAGTAAGAACAAGAAATGTTCCAACAACTGAAGCAGTAGCAATGTTTTTACATATCCTTGCTCACAACCTAAAATATAGGGTAGTGCAATTTAGTTATTGTAGATCTAAAGAAACCATAAGTAGGCAATTCAATTATGTCTTGAGAGCGGTAATGAAAGTGAGCAAAGAATATTTGAATTTTCAACCTTGTACTTTAGAAGGTGCGGAAGCAAACAAGTGGAGATGGTTTGAGGTAAGTTTATCAATTGTTAGGAGAAATTAGTTAATTATAAAATTTTCTTAGAATCTAAAAAAATTGTCTTGTTTGTAGAGATGTATTGGAGCACTTGATGGGACTCATATTCCGGTTACAGTTTCTCCTGATGAGAGACCTAGATATCGTAATAGAAAGGGTGATGTCTCTACAAATGTGTTAGCTGCTTGTGGTCCAGATTTAAGGTTTATTTATGTGTTACCTGGGTGGGAAGGGTCTGCAGGAGATTCTCGAGTATTACGAGATGCATTACGTCGTCAAAACAAACTTGAAATTCCAACTGGTAATATTTCTTAGAAATAATTTTTTTCTTTTTTTTTGGTCTAGTTTAAGTCTATGTTTGTTATTTTAAACATTGTAGGTAAGTATTTTCTTGTGGATGCGGGATATACCAATGGTCCGGGATTTTTAGCACCATATCAAGGGACTAGATATCATCTCAATGAGGGGATTGGAAACACCCCTCAAAGTTACAAGGAGTTATTTAATCTTCGTCATGCAAGTGCCCGAAATGCAATAGAAAGGTCATTTGGGATCTTGAAAAAAAGATGGAGTATATTAAGAACTCCTTCATTTTTTGATATAAACACAAAAATAAGAATTATCAATGCTTGTTTTGTGTTACACAATTTCATAAGAGACGAACAACAAACTGATCAACTTTTAGAAGTTCAAGACTTAGAATTTTTATTTGTTGTTGATGAAGAGTTAGTCCATCAATCAAGGGAAGAAGTTCAAAATAATGTCATAGATTATATCACAACTATTCAAGCTACCGAGGAATGGACAAGATTTCAAGATACATTAGCTATGAATATGTTTGCTAACTATCATCAAGTTAGGAGAAACTTTGCTTAGGGATAGTTCTTTTTTAAATGTAATTTGCTATTGCTGACAAACTTTGTGTGCTTTGTTACTATTGTACTTTTCTATTGAAGATAGACTTTGAGGTAATTTGCTATTGCATAAAAACTTTGCTTGAAATATTTTCTATGATTGTGCAGTGGACTAGTCAAATGAATAAAGTAGGTCATATCTAATATTTGTTATGTGCAGGTTGAATAAGTGACATTAACTTCAATGGAGTCATCTACTGAAAAAATGACGGACAAAAGAAAAGTTTTAGGAAAAAATAATGAGGAAACAAGAAGTTATTTTACATGGAATTTGGAAATGGAACGTGTAGTGGCTGATGTACTTAGAGATCAAAGGAATTTGGGCAACAAGGGTGACGGAGGTTGGAAAAGGTCAGCATTGAATGCTGCAGCCGCAGTGAATGTTAATGTCACATCAGATAATGTCAAAATCCGTATCAAATTATGGAGATCGTGGTATGGTATTGTAAGTGACATCCTTGGCCAAAGTGGATTTGATTGGGATGGCACTAAGCACATGATCACAATTGAGAATGAAAATGCTTGGAATGAATATTGCACTGTAAATATTCTTTAATATGTTGCTATTTGTTATTCAAAGTATATTGGATTTGATTTTTTTCTTTTTTTTTCCAGTCGCATAAATCGGCTAAACCGTTTCGATTCAAGGTGCTTCAAAATTGGGATGATATAGTGGATTTGTGTGCTAAAGATAGAGCCACCGGTCATGGAGCTGAAACTGCTATGGATGCTGATGAAGCGATGAGTAGAGAAACAAATGAAGTGGAATTCATGGGGTTAGGTGCTACTGCCATAGATTTAGAAGAATCAAGCTCTAATACAAAAGAAAAAAGGCAAGGTTCGACTTCTTCTGGCACACATCCTCACAAGAGAAAGATGGGAGAAAAAGAAGGAATAGCAGCTTCTTTGGATAAAATGACGAACTCTTTTAACGGAATGGTAGAAAAAATGGATGGTAAAGTTGATGATGAAGATATTCAAGAAGTATTACGTGAGGCAGCTTTGATCCCAGATCTTAATAGACAACAATGGGCTAAAGCTATTAAATGGTTAGCTGACGATCCAAAGCCGTTAGCTATTGTGAAAGCCCTTCCAATTCACCAAAAGACAGATTATGTTTTAACACATCTTGGAGAATGAAACTTGGTGAGTAACCTTTTGTCTACATTTCCAATTTCAATTTTCAAATTATAAATTTGTGTCTTTTTTATGCCTAATTGAGCTCATATTTTCACTATAATTATTTGTCCTTCCTCTTGTGACTTATATTATCTTGTTTCTTCTCCCCTAAATGGCAGCATTGGATGTTAGTTATTCAGGTTTCTCGACCTTTTACACTTGATGATGAATGAAGAATATTGTTTTTTTTTTAATTTGGACCTTGTAATTCTTGTTTAAGATCTTTGTTTGGAACTTGATTAATTAGGACCTTGTAATGCTTGTGTTGAATCGTGTTGATGCGTTGGTGCATTATTAACAATTTGATGCGTTATTAACAATTTGAATTTTCTTCCCGTATGAACAATGAAATTAATATCATTTGAATTTTGTACGAGATAATTGTCCTTAAATTACATAATTATTTAATTTTAATATGTTTTTTAAAATTATTGCAAGACTAGGTAATTAATTTTTTAAACAAGAATAAAGAATTACATATCATTCATCTTTTAATTTTGCAGTATTGTTTAATCCAAGTTTTTTTGTGTTACTACAAGAATATTGTATAAGATTCAAAATTGTTTAACATTAAAATTATTTTGATTATTTAATTATTAAATATTTAAAAAATTTATTATTACATATTTTATAACATTAAATTTATTTTGAATATTTAACTATTTAAAAAATGACTCATGTTTATTTTCATTCAATATTGAAATTTTAATTTTTAAATAAATATTTTAAAATGAAAATTTGAATTTCATTGAAATTGAATTACTTTATCGAAACAAGGAAATTAAAATACAAGAAATTGAATTGCCTCATCCAAACAAAATATTTACAAAATGAAAGGAATTTAAATCAAGGCAATCAAAATGCTGGGAATTTGAATTTCCTAGAAATCTTTAAATTTCTCATCCAAACACATAGTAATTTTCTTTAATTTCTTTGTCTGAAATATTTTTTTATCAATTTTTTTTAATTAGGGTGAGTGTATTGAAATTCAAGATGGGTTAGTCACTTACAATACTGGTATAGAAGGATTTTTCTGGTGGGATTATATCTCAGTTTTTTTTTTTACTGGATAGACAATCTTCCCTGTTATAAGTTCCGTTAGATCTCCATTTTGTTTGTCTTGAGTTAGGCTTCATGTCTCCCGAAGTTTTCTTGTATTGTTCCATCTTTTTTAATCAATTAATGGACTCAAGCTATGATGTTCAGTGGGGTGTCAACCTAATTGAAGAATTGATATTGACCCCTTCAAATTTGTTATTGGTCCCTATGCAAAAGTTTAAAAATACTCTTTTCTTCTTTCCTCTAATATTGGCACCCACCTCATCCCATCCTTTCTTCCTTTTTCCTTCCTTCTTTTCCTTCTTTCCCTTTACCCTTTCTCTCTTACCTCCTTTTCTCTTATTCTCTCTTCCCTCCCTCCTTCACGAATCCTTCCTCTTGCTAGGTTTTCTTTTTCCGCTTTTGGCAACTCAACGGAATTGTACAATTTGTACAACATAATTGTGATTCCATTTTTTTTTTTAGTTATCTGGTAATTCTGATGGGATGGAAATTATGTAACAAATCATTTTTTTATTGAAGTATTCATTTTTTTGTATTGATTTTATAGGTCAATGGATTGGAGTACTTTCATATCTAATGAGGTTATAATACCAACTGGATGAGAAAATATGGATGATGAAAGTTAATGTTTCTTTTACAAACCCAACCTTTTATAAGGAGTTGAGCCTCATGATAGTGGTTTGGGGAATGATAACGATGAAAATGTGGGTAGTCATAACATTGATATGCAGCCGCAACCTTGTTAACTTTTCTAGTTATTTCATGACCGATGATGTATAATATTTCATAATTTTTATATGTTTGTGTTTTGTGAAGCGTTGTGTTTTGCTACTGAATAATTTTTTTGATTCTTTTAGGTTTTTCAAGAGCACAATGATTTGTTAAGTTGGGCTCGACATGTAGGAAAGGAGCACGAGTTTGTGGTTGTGATTCAAAAGTTTGAAAGTAAAAAAAAAAACATGTGTTAGATTGGGTTGCGAAAAGGGGAGAAATAAGTACAAATAATATGAAGACAAGTTAGTGCATAAGATCACTAGAGCCAAAAAAATATGGGTGTTCTTTTAAATTAAAAGGGAAGTTTGTAAGAACCATAGGGTGAAAACTTATTGAAGAATGTGGATTTCATAACCATAAAATAATGACAACATTACTTGGTCATTCATATGGTAGTTGTAAAACTATGTTTCTCGTAATGCATGATTAAGTAATTTTAAATAAATTGCAAGAGTAATTAAATTTAATATACATTACTAAAAAAAACTATTTTTTTACAACGCACCTTCTAAGACAGTTCCCAAAAACCACCTTAGAATGTCAAGCGGTGGCAATGTTGTAAATAACAAAAAATGTACAACGACGGTTTTATAAAAATTGTCTTAGAAAGTGAGTGTTCAAAAACAATTTTGTTAAAACCGTCCTTGAAATTAATGACGCTCACTCTCCTCATACACCCTTTATTTCAAAACCCCTCACTCAAAATATCTCCTTTCGACTTCTCCTTCCACGAGCAACAGAGACAGCGTCTCTCTCTCTCTCTCTTGATTCATTCATTCTCTCTCGATGTGCGTGACAAACGCTACCCACATGCCGGCGTGTAGAGACGGCACGACAACGCACCTAAAAGTGATCTCGATCTTTGTCATCTTGGTGACAAGTGTGGTTAGGATGTCATCGCTGGCGGTCCTCGCCAAAATCTTCCGTGGGAAGCCTCTCTACGACAAGGTCGTCGTCGTAATCAAGTGTTTCGTGGTGGGGGTGATACTCTCGACCTCACTAGTCCACGTGTTCCCCAACGCGTATGCCGCACTCGTCGACTGCCAGTGGCATCGCTTCACCCTGGGAGGGACCTCCCCTTCGCAGGCCTCGTCATGCTCGTCGGTGCACTCCTAGCCCTAGTCGTGAACCTCGTCGCCAACTCGCACGTGGAGCAGCACGCGCACGTGCAATACGCACTGGTGGAGAAAGAGGTTGTGGTGGAGCTCGACGGAGCTGCTGGCGATGGCGACAAAGAAAAGGGTGAAGAATTGGCGAAATTGAAATAGAGGTTGGTTTCGCAAGTGCTGGAGATTGGGATAATATTTCACTTTGTGATAATTGGGGTTACTATGGTCATGCGAGTTCACGTGCTTGGCTCTTTGACACAAATGTCCTTTTGCACCTAATTTTGCATATTGGGTCCTTATTTTATATGATTTTGATATTTCATATTTGCATATGATTATATTTATAGTTTCTAGCAATTTGTTCTTTTAAGCTTAATTCATATATTTCTTGTTTGCAGGGTGTAAAATGTGGTATTTATGGTGCCAATTCTACAAAATCGATTATGAGTATGCAAGTACATTGTATTTTGAATTTGCTTCCCTTGTTTTCTTCCAAGTTTTTTCCATCTTAGTTTTTCTGCTCACTCTATATGTTGGAAGCTTCTATTTTGTGCTAAGTATTTATTGTTATTTCCATGTCTACTGTATTGTTTTTTTGGTAGTTGGATTTTTGTAGTCCTTATTGAGCTAAGGAGAATAAGGTATTTCTTGATTGAAGCTTTGTTTCTTATATTGAATATCTACTCTCTGCAAAGAGTTCCACTTGTTTTAATTGTTGCTCTATTCTTAGGTTGTGCCGGATATGGGTATCCCTGCTCACCTAACAATAATGTTGTCGAACTAACTTCTCCCACTTGAGGGTTTTTAACATATTGGCAAATAATTGCAGGCTTGCAATGCTCATGGACTTTATTATGCTCCTTTATATGATACCTTGGGTATGTTCAGCTATTGAAGACATTTCCAAATGCAACAAAGTATCTCAAGAGTTAGTTTTGTCGACTCTCTCCTTTCTTTCCTAAAATGCTTATGCTTCAAAAAGAAGCATTCATTTTTTTGTCTTTGTTTCAGCAATTGCAAGCTTTGGAAAGGTTACCTCTGAACAAAAGCAAGAAGTTGAAAATTCTAGGTTGGCAATATATTCATGGGATGAATTCTTACAAGTGGTGGGTTATTCATTTCAAGTACTATTGCGCTTTATCCACAAGTTGTATATACTTGGCAATTGACTAAGAAGAATGTATACATATCATACCTTCCACTTGCACATATATTTGATGGGATCATTGGGGAGACATTCATATGGCATGGTGCTTCAATAGGTTTCTGGCGTAGCGTGAGTATATGTAGTATATATGTCATTATGAAATGAACATTTGATGTAATAATTGAACTTTGGATTTGGAATATGATCATCATTTACTCAATGGTTGTAGGATGTCAAATTGTTAATTGAAGATGTTGGGGAACTAAAACCAATTATTTTCTGTGTTGTTACCCGTGTGCTTGATAGAGTGTACTCAGATAAACTCATGAAAAATCTCATGATTGCTAATATGAATTTTTATTAGGTTGTACTTGTATGTAAATCACTGGTGGCCTCTCATTGGTTGTTGCTAGGTGCACCTAGCGTTATTGCTGGTGCACCTAGCACTTAATGCGAAAAGTCACAAATGCCCCTTGTTATTTTTAAAAAAAACCAATGCACCCAGCGAGCCATTTCTTCTTCCTTTCCACGAGGCTTTTCTTCTTCTTCCGCGACCTTACTGCTTCTTCTTCTTCCTCCTTCTGTGCGACCTCTGCTGGCGGAGTGGGTTGATTCTTCTTCTTCCTCCTCCTGCGCGACCTCGACTGGTGGTGGTGCTTCACCTTGTGGCGCGTTCTTCTTCTTCGTTCTACTGCTCACCATTGTTGGTGACATCGAGGTAAGCGCGTTCTTCTTCTTCTTCGTTCTGCTGCTTCACCTTTCTGTTGCATTTCTGGTATTGTAGTGTAGGCTAGTATTGATCTGTTGCATTTCTGCTGCATTTCTTCGTTCTTTTTTCTGCCGCAGTAGGAAAAAGTAGATCCGTGAGCGTTTTTGTCCGTGTAGTTCCTTTGGATCAAGTTGATCCACACGAAACTTGCGGATCAAGTTGATCCGCGTGAAGCTTGCAGATCAAGTTGATCGACAAGAAGCTTTTTAAATTTTAAAAAGTTTATATTAGGTTATAATTAATGAAAAATGGTTTTTAATAAGGGTTTAGGGTTACTTTTGAAGCTTTTAGCCTGAAGTATGATATTGTATAATGGTTGTTTAAGATATTGTTTTGAAATTTGGTTTTGAGGTTTTTTGGTTTGTATTGTATAGTATATGAAAGTATAATGTTTGTTTAAGATATTTTGTTTGGTGTGAATTTATATTTTGAAGGTTTTAGTGGTTTATTACTTTATTTATATCCTGTATGGTATACGCAATTGAAAATAGGAACACAAACTATTATTAGGTTGTAGCTTTACTTTGAACACAAACTACTAAGTTTTGCTCAAAGTTTCTCCTACTTATGTGTTTGAAGCCCTTAAATTTAGTCACTCATTAGAATCCCAAACGGATACTAAAAAAATTAGTCATTCATTGTAATCTTTTTTAAGGGCTTTTCATGTGGTGCTTCACATGTGCCTAAAAAGGATTAGAATCCTTAAATTTAGACAACAATTTGTGATGGTGCTTGTCATATGTCTCAAAGCAGTCAACTAATTAGGTCCAAAACTTCCTAAAATTGTTGTATAATATATCATTAACCATAAAACAAAATCATAAACTATGTTAGCAATAAGAGAAATAAATGGTGTCACTCGGATGCCACAAAGGTGAACCTAGCTCATCCATGACATAGCTGAAAAATATCGACAAAAACTATGTTAAGACTAAACCCAACCATTAGGCACAAGAAAATGAGCAAAGAAATATGTTGAGAGTGATGGAAATGACCAAACCAAGCCATATTTTCAAAACCATACACACACACACACATAAAATTTCTAAATTTCTCCTTGAGAAGGGAAAATGCAAAATACCCTTTGAAATTGTGTGGTTTAGTGATGAAATTTGTGGTAGACATTTGCAGATCATGGTTAAGACTAGAGGATTAGGCCGTGCCTTAGGTAGGGTTGTTGGCAGAGGTCTGGGGAGAGGGGATGGTGGTGATTCTATCAATTAGTGAGAACATGTGTAGGGATCCTTAGAGTATCAATTGGAATGGGTCTTGGGTAAATTGAGTTCTTTTTATTAACGTGAATTATATTCTAAATAATATTATTCAATGACTTATTTTATGTTAGAGTTTTGTGGTCTTAGTCCCACATCGCTTGGATTGTTAGAGTTTTGTAGTCTTAGTCCCACATTGCTTAGTTTGTAAAAACTTGTGTCTCATTAGTGTTATATATAGAGAGACACCTTGTAAGCTTTTATATGTGCAAGTAATAAAAAGTTCTCCTAGTGTAGCCGTGGACGTAAGCACATACATTGTGTGCTGAACCACGTTAAAACTTGTGTCTTTTCTCTCTTCCCTTTATTCCTTTCTCTTCTTGTATTGCTCTATACTAACAACTGGTATCAAGAGCTTTTGGTTACTCCACAAGATTTCCTTAGTTTAAAGGAATTAGTGAGAGTCTTCTCAGTTTAAAGGAGGCAGTAGGAGCAATGACATTAGAAGAGGGGAAGGTGAAGATCAAGAAGTTCGATGGCAGAGATTTCAGCTTTTGGAAGATGCAGATAGAGGATTATCTATATCAAAAGAAGTTGTATCAGCCCTTATCAGGGGTTAAGCCAGACGACATGAAGCAAGAAGAATGGAACTTGCTGGATCGACAAGCTCTTAGCGTGATCAGATTGACATTAGCTAAGAACGTCGCGTTCAACATCGTAAACGAGAAGACTACTACAGGCTTAATGAAGGCGTTATCAGATATGTACGAGAAGCCGTCGGCAGCCAACAAAGTATACTTGATGCGCCAGTTGTTCAACCTCAAGATGGGAGAAGGTATCTCTGTAACTGATCATATTAATGAATTTAATACTATTCTTGCCCAGTTGGAATCAGTGCAGATTAAATTTGATGATGAGGTGAAGGCATTGATTCTATTGTCATCACTACCGGATAGTTGGGCTACAACTGTTACTGCAGTTAGTAGTTCTACAAGGGAGAACACATTAAAGCTTAGTGACATCTGTGACTTGATCTTAAGTGAAGATGTTCGCAAGACAGATTCAGTAGAATCTTCCAGTCATGTTTCCAATTCAACATTGAATACTAAAGGCAGGGGAAGGACTACCCAGAAGGGTCAGAATGGTCGAGGTAGATCAAAGTCAAGAGGTAAAGGTCAGAGAAAATTTCAAAGTGACGTTACTTGCTGGAATTGTGACAAGAGAGGTCACTTTACCAATCAGGGCAAGGCACCAAAGAAGAACAAGTCGCACAAAAACAAGAAGCACGATGATGATGAATCCGCAAATGCAGCAACTGATGAACTTGATGATGCATTAATTTGCAGTTTGGATAGTCCTGTTGATTCATGGATCATGGACTTAGGTGCATCATTCCACACTACTCCCTCTAAAGATTTATTGTCTAACTATATTTTTGGAAGATTTGGGAAAGTTTACCTTGTAGATGGAAAATCTCTTAACATTGTCGAAAAAGGTGATATTGACATCAAGACCTCCAGTGGATCCCTATGGACATTGCATAATCTCAGACATATTCCTGCCTTAAAGAGAAATTTAATATCTATAGGGCAGTTGGATGATGAGGGGCATCACACCACTTTTGGAGATGGTGCTTAGAAGGTAACAAAAGGAAATCTCGTTATGGCTCGTGGAAAGAAGCGAGGATCTCTTTACATGATTGCAGATGAGGATATGGTAGCAGTTACTGAGGCTGTCAATAATTCAACCATGTGGCATCAAAGACTTGGACACATAAGTGAAAAGGGAATGAAGCTTATGGTGGCAAAGGGTAAGCTACCAAGCCTGAAGCATGTTGATGTTGGTGTTTGTGAACACTGTATCCTTGGAAAGTAGAAAAAGGTCAAATTCTCAAGGGCAGGGAAGACTCCTAAAGTTGAAAGGCTAGAATTAGTGCACACAGATGTTTGGGGGCCAGCCCTAGTGAAATCTATTGGAAACTCACGCTATTATGTCACCTTTATCGACGACTCTACTAGAAAGGTATGGGTTTATTTTCTTAAAAATAAATCTGATGTGTTTTATGTGCTTAAAAAGTGGAAAATAGAAGTTGAAAATTAGATAGGTCTAAAGGTTAAAAGTCTGAAATCTGACAATGGCGGGGAGTATGATAGTCAGGAGTTTAAAGACTTCTGTTCAGAACATGGGATCAGAATGATCAAGACAATACTTGGAACACCTGAGCAAAACGGTGTTGCAGAAAGGATGAATAGAACCTTGAACGAGAGAGCGAGGTGTATACGGATCCAATCTGGCTTGCCTAAAGCATTTTGGGCAGAAGCAATAAACACAGCAACATATCTCATCAATAAAGGACTATCAGTTCCTTTGAATTATCAGTTGCCCGAAGAAGTATGGTCTGCAAAGGAGGTAAAACTTTCACATTTGAGAATTGTTGGTTGTGTTTCATATATACTGACAGACTCTAATAGTAGAGATAAATTGGATTTGAAGGTGAGGAAGTGTTATTTTATTGGTTATGTATCTGACATGTATGGCTACAAGTTTTGGGATGACCAAACCAAGAAATTTATCAGAAGGAGGAATGTTACTTTTAATGAGAACTTATTTTATAAGGATAAATTTTCTACAGAATCTACGTGTGCAGGTAAACTGTCAGAAATTTTTGAGAAAGCAACACTTGAAGAAATTTCAGAAAGTGATGTAGCCAACAGAAACAAAAGTACAGGTGTAGAGGTTGAGTCAGAACCAAAACCATCAACTCCTCCAAGAAAATCTAGCAGAATTTCAGTACCACCAGATAGGTATTCCCCTTCATTGCATTATTTGTTGTTAACTGATGCTGGTGAGCCAGAATGTTTCAATGAGGCTATGCAGGGGAATGACACTATTGAGTGGGAGCTAGAGATGAAAAATGAGATGACATCCCTTCAGAAGAGTAAGACGTGGTCTTTAACTAAATTGCTAGAAGGAAAGAAAGCGTTACAGAATAGGTGGATCTATAGGCTAAAGGAAGAATCTAACGGTAGAAGAAGATACAAGGCGAGACTTGTGGTGAAAGGGTTTCAGTAGAAACAAGGAATTGATTTCATAGAGATCTTCTCTCCAGTTGTAAAGATGACTACCATCAGAGTTATTATGAGTATAGTAGCTGCAGAGAATCTTCACTTGGAGCAGTTAGATGATAAAACTGCATTCTTGCATGGGGATTTAGAGGAAGACATCTATATGTGATGCAATCCTACCCCGCAAGGGCATTGGATAGAAAACTCCAAGTAGATTGGGCCAGAGATGCAAGAGAAGGCCCTAGGGTTCTTATGAGCCTTAGGGTAGATTTCGGGCCCATGGGCTAAGTACGAGCCCACTTATCTTTGTAAATATTAGATTAAGGTTTCATTATTTTTGGGCCTTGTATTTAGGGCTCCATAATGTAGGTAGGGTACCCTAGAAATATAGGATTTTTCAGCCCTTGTATTTTAGGGCACCTAGACTAGTTTTTGTATTAGGGGTAGTTTTGTAATTTCACATGCACTAAGTGGATATTTGATGTGTGTGGTTGGAAATAAATTTAATTGAATTGGTAGAAGCCCAATCCAATTAAATTTTAGAGGGGGAGGTGAGCATTTGCTTACTACACCCCATTGCCACATCATATAGTCACACTTTGTGCATGTCCTTCATGCTTTTCATGCCTCATGACACCTAAGCACACTTAGTGGAGAATCTTGGAATTGATCTTGGATTAGTGGGCTGAACCATAACTAAAATTCACTAATCATAATTAGTGAAATTTTGGCTCCAAAGTTTGGCTCCACAAATTCAATTTCAAATTCAAGTGAAATTTGAATTTCCCTCCAATTTTGTGTGACACTTAGGCTATAAATAGAGGTCATGTGTGTGCATTTTTTTCAACTTTGATCATTTGAATATTAACTTCAGATTTCAGAGCTCTTTTTGAGCACAAAATTTCGTGCTCTTCTCTCCCCCTCCCTTCATTCATCTCCTTCTTCCTCCAAGCTCTTATCCATGGCCTCCTATGGTGGTGAGCTTCTTCTAGACTTATCTTCTCCTTGAAGTGGCGTCTCCTCTCTCTCTTCCTTCTCCATTCCGCTGCCTTTTATCTTCCAAGAAGCAAAGGAATCCATTGATGAAGAAGATCCTAGGCCTACAAGCTCCAATGGAGCTTGCATCATGTGGTATCAAGAGCATCTTCATCTAGGTGATGTTCTTTTGCTTCCTCTATCTTTTTGTTCGGTGAATTCTCTTTAATTCCTTGTTCTTCATCTTATTCTCCATGTATATCCTCCATTGTCTTGTGGTTTGGTGCTGTTTAGAGTAGATTAAAAAAAAAAAAAAAACCGATTAAATCTTAGATCTACACTTGTTCTTGCATTTCTATGGTTCAAAATTTGTAGATCTACTCTTGAATCTTGTTTTTGTGTTGATTTTAGGTTCTATCAATTTTCATTCATAATATTCTTGTGCTGAACCTTTAGATCTAAATTTTGTTCCAAAATATTGATTAGAAAAAAAACACAAAAATCTAAGTGTAAATCACTTAATCCATGTTGTCTTAGAGTCATGTTTAGTCATAGTAATTGTCACATTATGTTCTAAGTTTGTGTTGAATTTTATTTTGTTGATTGAATTCTAGATACATTTGTTCATGTATTCTTGTCATTCTTAGCCTATCTTTTGAATTTTGAGTCTAATTCATGCATGTTATTTAGTTCATAACATGTTCTAAATCAATTCCTAGAAGTAGTCTTGTTCTTGAACTTTTTTTTTTTGCTTTCTAAGTTTCCTACATGATGCCTATGATGAAGTTGAGTTGTGGTGCTGAGTTGTGGCTGGATTTGTGAATCAAAATAAGTCTTAAGCTCTCTTTAATTGTGTTATTCAAGATAATTGAGCATAAGCAAACACAAATTGTAACTATCCAAGCCTTAAGCAACATAAACACTACTCTTGATTTCTAGGCTGAAATCGCTGGTGCTGGCAGCTTGAACATACGAACTTGTATAAATTACAGGGAATTGGTAACTATGTTTTTTGAGCTGAAACTTTTACTGAATTTTCTAGACATCTGGACCAAAATTATAAAAAAAGATTCAAGCGATTTGGATTAAAGAAAAAAATAATAAAAATCTCACAAGTTGGCAGAAAAATCAGTGTCCAGGAAAAAAAAAAGTGAAAGGAAAGTGTGCTTGTTGTTTTGGCTCAAAATTTGTTCTATAATTGGTGCATATTTTATACCAATCCTAGTTCTGAAATTTCAATTGAACATTATTGTGAAAACAAGTGCCAAAACTAGAGGTTTCTTGAGTCTTTTTTTTTTAGTTTTTCTACTCTACTCTAGAACCATTCTAGGTTTCTCTTTGAGTCCTAGCTTGCTTTTTTGTGCTTTTCATTGCTTTAATTGTTGAATAATCCTTGAAAATTTGTCTTGTTAAAACTCTATTGGTTTAGCTTTCATTTCATTTTTTTTTATCTTTGGTTATTGCTTGTCTCTTTGTTTCCTTGTTTGTGAGTTGCCATATAGGTAATTGGAAAGGAGGATTGGTACCATATCTTGAAGAATTTGAGTCAAGAAGAAAGGGGTCAACCACCTTAAGAGCTATTGGACTAAGAAGCACTCCAAATTGAGTGAAACACTAAAGAGAGAATAGCCACCACAATTGAGGACTTTTTTTTTTCTTTGTAATTTTGTAATTGGCAATTTGCTTTGCTTTCAAATTTTGTAACAAAAGGCCTTTCATTGGAAGTAAGTTGGGAGCCTCCGCTAGGTCACCCTACTTCCATTTGTGTGTAATAATTTTAGGCAATTTTCCCTTAAGATAGTGAGTGTTTTGTTGGGAACCTTAAATGAGGTCATCCAAACACTCTTAGGATCCGCCTAGATTGCATTTCTTGCACTTTAATTTCTTGCTTACTTTCATAGCTTATTTCTTTTACCCTCCATTGTCAAACCGCCTAGATAGCTTGCCTTTTACCAATTAGTTTTTACCTTATCTTTCACACCTCTTTTAGTGTTTATTTTGGCTAGTTTCAACCATAGTTTCTTTTACCTTTTGTTTTCAAACCCCCAACAAGAAAGAACCATAACTTAGGAACCAACATGAGTCTTCATTCTTCATCTAGTGTTAATGGTGAGGGTTCTACTCCTAAGGACCCCTTGTATAAGATATTAGATGAGTTGAGATCCCTTAAGTTGTGGAAAGAAAAACAAGAGAGAAAAGAAAAAGGTAAAAAAAGAGTGGAAGAAATAAGTAAAGATGAAAGAGAGAAAATAAGAGAGGAAGAAAGAAGAAAAATAATGAAAGAAATGAAAAGAGAAAAACATGCCTCCTATAGTAGTCATAACTCTTGCAAGAGCCTAAGTGAAGAACTTCGTGACTATTATGAAGGAAGGCATAGGTCACATCTTAGACCTCACTCCCATAGGAGAGAAAATGAAAGAAAGCCTCAAGAGGTTAACATTAAACTCCCATACTTCCATGGGAAGGACAATGAAGAGGCTTACTTAGATTGGGAAATAAGGGTAGAGCAAAAACTTAAAAGAAAGCCTACTTTAAAATCTTATGGCTATCATTCTTATCCAAAGAAAGACCAAGGTCTAGGCATCTTAGGGGCAGCACCTTCTAAGCCCAATGATGATAAGGGGAAGACAATAGAAAGGCAACCCCCTAAGGCTAGTATGCAAGAAAAGACTAGCTCCATAAAGTGCTTTAAATGTCTTGGAAGAGGACACATTACTTCTCAATGCTCCACCAAGAAAACCATGATTATGAGGAGCCAAGACATTTATAGTAGCCAAGATGAGGCTACTACTTCACCTTCCTCTAGTGAAAGTGAAGAAGCAAAAGGGGAAGAATCTAGTGAAGAAATCTACCCCCAAGAAGAAGGAAAACCTTTAATGGTTAAAGAGGAGTGTAAGGAGGTAAGTGTCTCCTCCAAGAGGTTAGCTAAGAAGGAAAGACATTTTGAAATAAAGACAAATATTAAAGAAATTTCCCCTCTTAAACAACCTCCACATTTTCTCCTTTGTAAAAAGACACTTGTTCGCATTGCCACACCTCTTAGGCTTGAGTTTATTCCTCAAGTAAAGGAGTTGTTGGATGAGGGTTTGGTTTGCAAGAGATTAAATCCTTGTGCTTTGTTGGTGCCCAAAATAGGTATTATTAGGCGCCAAATCCCTAAAATAGGTGGTGTGATGAATGCTTTGGGTGGTGCAACACTCTTTTGTAAACTCACTCGTGCACCCAACATCTTCATGATTTGTGTACATAGGGACTCATTAGGTAGTTTTGTTCTTATTTTTAGTTTCAATACAAACTTAGGCACTCATATGGGACACCTTAGGTTTGTCATACTTTTTGGTAGGAATAATCAACATGAAAATACAGAAAAAGGTATGTTCTATTGCTTTAATTTTCTTTATATTTTAAATTGTGATCAAGGGGTTCCCATGAACCCTAAGAGAATAAAGGTCATTCCTGAGTGGCCCGCTCCACCAAGTGTAAGAAAAATTTGGGGCTTCCAAGACTTAACAAACTTTTACAAAAGGTTTGCCCCATATTTTTCTATACTTGTAGCACCACTCATTGAGTTGGTGAGGAACCATGTTCCTTCATGGGAAGATGCCCAGGAAATGAGTTTTCAAACCTTACCTTACTTCAACATACTAAACACCACTAATACATATGTTTTTGTTCTTTTTACAGGTGTTGAGGAAAAAAGCCCAGCGTTTCAAGAACCTCGGGATTTGAGGTCAAATCCATTTCAAGGGGGAGGGAATGATGCAATCCTACCCGCAAGGGCATTGGATAGAAAACTCCAAGTAGATTGGGCCAGAGATGCAAGAGAAGGCCCTAGGGTTCTTATGAGCCTTAGGGTAGATTTCGGGCCCATGGGCTAAGTACGAGCCCACTTATCTTTGTAAATATTAGATTAAGGTTTCATTATTTTTGGGCCTTGTATTTAGGGCTCCATAATGTAGGTAGGGTACCCTAGAAATATAGGATTTTTCAGCCCTTGTATTTTAGGGCACCTAGACTAGTTTTTGTATTAGGGGTAGTTTTGTAATTTCACATGCACTAAGTGGATATTTGATGTGTGTGGTTGGAAATAAATTTAATTGAATTGGTAGAAGCCCAATCCAATTAAATTTTAGAGGGGGAGGTGAGCATTTGCTTACTACACCCCATTGCCACATCATATAGTCACACTTTGTGCATGTCCTTCATGCTTTTCATGCCTCATGACACCTAAGCACACTTAGTGGAGAATCTTGGAATTGATCTTGGATTAGTGGGCTGAACCATAACTAAAATTCACTAATCATAATTAGTGAAATTTTGGCTCCAAAGTTTGGCTCCACAAATTCAATTTCAAATTCAAGTGAAATTTGAATTTCCCTCCAATTTTGTGTGACACTTAGGCTATAAATAGAGGTCATGTGTGTGCATTTTTTTCAACTTTGATCATTTGAATATTAACTTCAGATTTCAGAGCTCTTTTTGAGCACAAAATTTCGTGCTCTTCTCTCCCCCTCCCTTCATTCATCTCCTTCTTCCTCCAAGCTCTTATCCATGGCCTCCTATGGTGGTGAGCTTCTTCTAGACTTATCTTCTCCTTGAAGTGGCGTCTCCTCTCTCTCTTCCTTCTCCATTCCGCTGCCTTTTATCTTCCAAGAAGCAAAGGAATCCATTGATGAAGAAGATCCTAGGCCTACAAGCTCCAATGGAGCTTGCATCAATATGACCCAACCAGAAGGTTTTGAAGTGCCAGGCAAGGAGAATCTTGTGTGCAAGCTTCACAAAAGTTTATATGGCTTGAAACAAGCACTGAGGCAGTGGTACAAGAAGTTTAATGAGTTTATGAGCAACTCAGGATTCAACAGATGTGACATGGACCATTGCTGCTATGTTAAGAAATATACTAATAGTTATGTTATCCTTGTTGTGTATGTTGATGACATGTTGATTGCAGGATCTAGTATGGCAGAAATTAACAGGTTGAAGTAGCCACTGCAACAAATCTGTTAAATAATGGAGGTTATTTTTTCGTTTAGTGGAGGTTTTTACCCTCCGCAAAATAAATTACGGAGGTTTTCAAAAACCTCCGCATTATATTCGCCACAAGCAATTAGCGGCGGTTTTCAAAAACCTCTGGTATCGAGAATATTTTGCAGAGGTTTTTTTGTAGAGGTTTTAAACCTACGCTAACTGTGGAGGTTTTTTAAAGGAGGTTTTAAACCTACGCTAACTGTGAAGATTTATTGGAAGAGGTTTTTATACCTACACTAAATATGGAGGTTTTTTGTAGGAGGTTTTAAACCTATGCTAAATGCGGAGGTTTATTAAAAGAGGTTTTAAAACTATACTATGGAGGTTTTTTTAAAAAAAATCATGCTAGCAATAGATGTTTTACAATTGATTTTCTAATTCTCCTTATTTTCTTGTATATAATGATTTTGTATACTCATTTTAGTTTCATAATCTACATGTATTATAATTTTTCATTTTCTTATGATATTGATAAAAAAATGTAATAAAAAAACTCATAATGAGGACGTAGAAATTATATTTCAATAACCAAAATAATAGCATATAGTTCAAAGATTTATAATTCAAATTTCTATTGTAAATCAAAGTATGACATAAAATCCATAACAAAGTAATATTAGTCTTGTACTAAACTTTAAATCCAAAATATATTATAAGCAAACTAAGGGTTGCTAGCACCAGAAGATCCTCTTGCATCCAAAGGTGTATTAGGAACACTTGAAGCATCATTTGGCTTAAATAAGAAAAGAAAACACACTTAGTCACATATACTATATACAAGGGTGTATCACACATACTAAATCATAATGACCATCAATAAAAATAATCAATTCTAAACAATTGTTTTAATATTCTAAACTTATGCATGGTTATTACTTTGGTCATGTATGTTTACTTAAAGACCTAACTTGAGATAAAGAGTATTAAGAGCTAGCCAAAATGAATAAAATTCTACCTTAATATTGTTGATTAACTATAAAATCTACCTACAAAACTGTAAATTAATTAGCTTAATAAACACACGTACCAATTACAAAATATATTTCCTTACTAATATGCGTGAATAAATTAATAAACTATAGACATATGTAAAACAGTTTTAAGAGTACATTGTGTATTATACTAACAAGTTTTAGGATACCTCACATATACATAATGATGTATGCATATTAATTACTTACATGTGTTTGATCAGGAGTGAAATAACTAGCTAATTCTTCAGGGATCCTTCCTTCCTTCATTATCATGTAGGCCATAAAAGCTGATTCTAAATTGTTGTATTTCTCTTGCCGTTGGTTTGAAGATGGAAAGGCAACACCAGATGAAGAAGAGCTCAGACTAGAAGCTCGAAGTCTTGTGTTCCTGAATGTATTTGAAGGAATAGCTCCTAATCCCATGCATCACACTCTCCCAGAGTGCTCTAACCCTAACACTCTACCAATAGCATCAAGAGGAGAAACTTCAGATTCATAAACTATGCTTTGAGTCAATCCTACTTCAATTTGTTCCTGCAAACATGTAATAAAATGAAATATAAAAGTTTTAAGATTAAGCACAATCCTTGAAAACAATGTTACTAAAGAAAAACATACCGCTATAGTCTTTGCTGCTTCATTTACAAATGATCCATCTTTCCTTTTATGAGTTTCAATATATAATTGTCCATGACTTGGTAGCTTCCCAATTTCTAAAAACCAAGATAAATAAAGAGTAAGTAAACATTGAACTTCTATAATTAGTAAAAGTTAACATTTAGTGTCATTACCAACTCATTTCTTCTTCTAGGATTAGCTTTGGATCCACCAGTGTGTGGAATAACTTGCTTGCTTCGAATTTCTTTATTTCTCCTACAAAGTTCCTATATGCAAAGCAATTTCAAGTTTACAACTTGTAATAGTAATCATATAATTAGCTATAAAACAATTCAATAATTAAAACAATCTAATTGTACCAATGTTGATGGTTTATGACGATAATGAACAAAATGAGCCCATTGATCTTTATCTATGCCTATTGGCACATTTTTTATGATTTCATCTCTCGTTTTGGTTGGATCGTTGAACTCATTCCATAAGCTTTGCCTATTTGCAGCCCATTTTCTTCCCATACTCAATTTGCAATACCGTTTTGCACCAGCTTCATTAATCTTAAAATAAAATCGAGGCTAAAAAAAAGACAAATTTATCAAATATCATATGCAAATATATATATATATATATATATATATATATATATATGAAAATAGTAAAGATAGGGTTTCTAAGTGGTGTAGATATAAAAAGGTATATATAACTAATTGACATACCTTTAAAATTGTTTCAAAGCAATCATCAAAATAAGCTTTAGGTACGCCTGAAGGTCCAGACCATCTATCATAATCCATAGGAAATAATTTGCAATCAGCTGCTAGTGTTCCAAGAAATCTTGCAAGCAAGGCTTGTGCTTCACCAATTGCTTGGCCTTGGTCATCAAAATTCACAATGATGCGTAACTCCCTAGGTAAGCTATTGACTACCCTAACTTTCACCTTAATCTTCTTGATCGTTTCTTCAGAGTCTTTAACAATAAAAGAATTTCTCAATAAGAAAATGTAATATACTTCATATGATGATAATTACAAAAATAAAAATAAAATACAATACTTGTATACCTATTGCCTCAACAGTCCAACAGTGTGTAGACTCACGCCCAACATGACGTCTAGTTGTTTCATCTTCTTGTGGAACTTCAGATGTTGATACATGAGAAAGAGGGACATTACCAGTTGGGACTTCAGGAGCTTGTGTGGAATCACTTGGTGGGAAAGAAATTTCAGGATTCATTGCTGGAACTTCAGATGTTGATAGATGAGAAAGAGGGACATTACCAGTTGGGACTTCAGGAGCTTGTGTGGAATCACTTGGTGAGGAACATTGTGGTTGAGGTGCTGATTTTTGTGGATTTCTAAAATGCTTCACCTTTGGCATGACTACATATTCATGACAACAATATTAAGAGAAAAATAATTAAGAATAATAAAATTTAAGATGACATACTATCAAAATTAAACAAGATTAAAATATTAATAAATGAAATAATAACAAACATTTATAAGTCAATCAACTATATCATATTTAGACAAGTGTGAATTTCTTACTATTTTAGAGTTACAATTCAATAAACTATATCATCATTTAGATGGTTTGTAGCCAATTGTACATATTGATCATTAAGCCTAGAAATTTGATCAAGTTGTTGCTCTTGGTATGGCTCATTTTCATATGCATTTTCTTCTACTTCTTCTCCCATGTAATATAAATCTCTTGGATTTATGTGTACAACAACACTCCATCCTTCATTGACTACATCATCTACATAATACACCATTTGTGCTTAAGATGCTTCAATGTACGGTTCATGTTCTTCACGATCACCAATATGAATCAATCTATCAAAGTTAACACAATTAAAATTCCAACAATCCTTTTTATACCCTCTATCTCGTGTAGTATCAGCCCATTTACATTTAAAAAGAATAACAGAGAATCGACCATAGTAGTTAATCTCAATGATATCTTTCAACTTCCCTTAATAAGGTAAATCTGCTTGCCTTAAGTTGCCATCAACGCTACTTGAAACACATGATGTGTTAGATGTTAAGAAAACACCACTGTTTTGTGTTTTTAATCCTTCTTCTCGAGCCAAGGTTCGAAATTTGAACCCATTAATATTATATGCAGTAAATCTTGTTGCATTGTCCAAGGGTCCTCGTGCTAAAAAATTTGGATCAGTAGACATTTCATTCATTGTATCTGGATTCATAATCTAAAAAAATTGGAAGTTAGAGTTTGAAACAAAGACGGTAAAAAAATCCCTATCCACTAAATGACTACTCACCGCTTTCTAAACCAATCAACAAACTCTTTATTGACTTTTTTCTCTATCTCTGTAGACGAAGGTCTTCTTCCTCTTGAACTCCTTTTATGAATTCTCTAAATTCACTACATAAATTAATTATTATAATCAATACACATGACTATTATTTATAAGTAGTATAACAATAAAAGTTTATGTCACTTTACTTACTCCACAAATGGTGTGACTATAGTGCAATTAAGGAGACATATCGATGAGCTTGCAATTTTTGCATTGGAGTTAAAGTGAACATTGAACAAGCTCCTACTGGTTTTCCAATTTGTGGGAAGATAGAGGACACATAAAAAGTCTCATTATCAATAGGGTTATCACAAACACGTTTAGGTCTATTGAACCTTGTCTCTATACCAAGAACAAAAGGTAAGAGACTCTTCAGCTAAATACCCCTCAGCTATGGATCCTTCAGGTTGTTCCTTGTTTCTCACAAAGGATTTTAAGTGGCCTAATTCCCTATAGAAATAACTAACAATTAAAGAGTGTACAAGTAAGATATTTGTAATATAGCATCATAAATTTAAATTATTTAAATCTTCACCTCTCTACTGGATACATATATCGATAATGCACTAGGCCTCCAAGTTTTGCTTCCTCTCTAAGATGAACAGTTAAATGAACCATAACTGTGAATAATGATGGAGGGAATAACATTTCTAAGTGGCATAGTGTAACCACAATGCGATCTTGGAGCAACTAAAGTTCTGGAAGATTTAAAGTTTTACCACAAAGTATTCTAAAAAAAGAACAGAACTCCACTAAGACAGAAGTCACATGGTCTGGCAACAAGTTACGAATTGCTAGTGGTAGCAATTGTTCCATAATAATATGGCAATCGTGACATTTTAACCCAGATATTTTATTAAGTTTCTCATCAATACATCTGGAAATGTTACTTGAGTAACCATCTGGTACTGTAATAGTCTTCAAAGTTTTCAAAAATAACTTTTTGGTACCACGTGTTAGTGAAAACAAAGCAAGGTGATACTTTCCATTATCATCTGGCCAAAGATCAAGCCTTAATCCCATTTCTTTTAAGTCTTTTCGAGCATTAAGGTTGTCTTTTGATTTATCCTTCTCATGGAGCAATGTATACATGACATTGCCGCATACATTTTTTTCATATGCATAATATATATATATATATATATATATATATATATATATAATATATATATATATATATATATATATATCTGACCTTAATAGCCAAAAAGAAAAAGCAAATTAACCACTTATTTTTTGGAGCAAGTGTGCTACAAATCCAAGCCGAAATTGCTTGCATCAATGCCAAATGGAATCAAAAGTATATGCTAATTCCAATGGGAGTTACTTGGCATTCAATTAAGCAATAAAAGTATATGCTTATAAGTTCCAAATGACTTTTTCTAACTTTTGTGTTCTTATCAAGTTCAAATAGGGTTACTTTTATAATTTGTAAAAAGAAAAAATATTTAAAGTTGGAGCAAATTATTTGAAAATGGTATATCTATATTCTTTACACTATAGGTCCTGATAAAATTAGTTATTATATTGGACACAGTAATACTTTATATCAATACTATAATTAAAAAATTTAAAAAAAGTAAATTGGAAGTACGAGATGGATTGAGTCATTTGATGATCATTATTTTCAAGCTATACACATTTTGAAATTAATGGTAAGAAAGTCTACATTCATTAAGCAACTTATTAGATAAACAAAGAATCTTGAGAACTATTTGAAATTTGGAAGTATTGAAGTGGAAGGGGCCATTGAACAGCTAGAAAAAGCCCAAGCTCCATTGAAGGAAAGTCAAAACAAGCACTCCTACAAAGAATAGTTATTGATCCCGATTCACAAAGCATAACTATCGACCCAAATAGCAACACATAACAGCAGACCCCAAAAATAATGAGATAGCATATTGTGGGATGACCATTATTCTGAGTTTTTTATATAGTTTATTTAATGTACAACAATATAATTATAAATTCTCAAAAATGATAAAAAAAAAAAAGAGTTAAAAACTACCCAAAATTCATGACATTCATAAATAACAATCAAAATTTACAGGTGTCTTAAATAAATCATACAAGTAAATACCAACAAAATTCTTCATCATCATCATATTATTATCGTATGAACTCATCATCATTCTTATCATTATTATTACTATTTATTTATCATATTATATCGTTATGCTTTGAATAAGAAAAAAAAAGAAAAAGAAGTCAAATTGGACTCAATGAGGCCCAGCAAACCAAAACAAAAAAAAGAGGGAAAATAACTGATGGAATAGATTGAAGCCAATGACTGCAGTAGAGCAATGACTACAACAGAGCAACTATAAAAGTGGCCTATTTATGATCAGAATAGATTGATTATGTCACAATGCCAAAATGACTCTTGACCTAGAAGAATGTATGTTCTATATTTAGAATATCTTGACCTCGGCAAAAACAGATGGCATTGATAAATAAAATCCATATTAGAAGCTTATAATTACACAGTAGCAAGTAGCTCAAATCATTTCACTTTATATGATTAGGCACTTTCAACAAGATAGGTAATTTTGGCTTACATGCACCTTTACCATTGCCTATGTTAATAGGATTACGAATAAGAAAAAAAAAAGAAAAAGAAGTCAAACTGGACTCAATGAGGCCCAGCAAACCAAAACAAAAAAAGAGGAAAATAACTGATGGAATAGATTGAAGCCAATGACTGCAGTAGGGCAATGACTGCAACAGAGCAACTATAAAAGTGGCCCATTTGTGATCAGGAATAGATTGATTATGTCACAATGCCAAAAGGACTCTTGACCTAGAAGAATGTATGTTCTATATTTAGAATATCTTGACCTCGGGCAAAAACAAATGGCATTGATAAATAAAATCAATATTAGAAGCTTTTCATTACACAGTAGCAAGTAGCTCAAATCATTTCACTTTATATGATTAGGCAC